>NC_092498.1:174252431-174561749 GCF_047511675.1 Marmota flaviventris
GTTGCACTTCTAATGCTGCATCCATGTCCACCGCAAAGAGGGACAGGAACGTCTCTGCGTGCTCCACCATTAAGTCCGACCACCACGCGAAGGCCTTTGAAATGTGGCAGAAAAACAATAGACACAAGAGGCGGTGAGTTTCTCTCTCGGATACAAGATGTGATCTGTAGCCCTCGCTGTTCAAGATTGACTATGCATCCAGCAGGGTGTGGTCATTTTTATTGTAAAGAGAACAGCATTTTGGAAACAAATGGGGGCTCTCGGGGTCCAAGGCAGTGCTCCTCGTGATCCCAGGCCTGCCACATGAGAGCCTCTTCTCTGACCTGGAGGTCAGAGGTTGCAGCTGTAGAAATGACAGACGTGGAACTTCTGTTCAATTTACAATAACTCAGTAGGTTTGGAGTCATGCTGTCAATCACCGTTGGTGGCTAGTTCTTGCTCTAAAATATTAGAAGAGGGGAGTTTCTTCACTGTGTTTATGGGTTTTCTGCTGGTCTAACTTGAAAATTGGTCATTATTGATCACATTAATCTACATGTCTGGGGCTTCATTTGTCTAGGGTCTCGTACAAACTCAGGGACTCGTGTATCCCTACATGTTGGGGATGTTACTTCTATTTCAGGCTAAGTCCAAGGAAACCATTACTGCAATTGTCCACAGAAAGTGTGATTTGAAATCTCTTTCAGCATGGAGGTATTTGGTTTTGCATCCAGTCTGCTGGAAAGATCAGGCTTAAGCTAGGAAACACTGAGTAAAATCAGGACTTCACTTCTCTGGGGGTTGGACATGTATGTACATTGAAAACCAAAAAATATCAGTGAAGTAACTCATTTTCATGCACATGGGCCCTTGGAAAACATTGTGCAGGGTCTTAGGGCAATCATTCACATCAGACTTGGCCAGATGTGAATGCAATTCAAAGGCATGCATGCATGTTGGCTAATCATTTCTGGCAGAGAGCATGCAGAATGTGTGGCGGTGTCAACAGGCCCTGTTTTGCTGATTTCAAAGAGAGCAGAAAAAACAAATTGCCAGCCCCACTAGCCCCCCGCCTCCCCACTCAATGCTGTAAAGTATTTACACTGGAAACACTTTCTGGAGCATTCACACGCCCCTCCCCCCAAAAAAAGGTGGGAAGGGATTTGAAAACATGAAAGATGATCATGGAAATAATTCCATAAATGGAAGGGTTTGTTCAATGGCCAAGCTCTTCTGTGATCTAGTAGTCATTGGAGGGGATAATCTATCAGCCACTAGGAGGCAGAACAGAGGTCCACCTCTCTTCTTTTGTGAGATTTTACTTTACTTACTTCTCCTTTATCAACATGTGGCTGGTTTGCAAATTAAATGGAAAAAATCAAGTCATGGACCATTCTGCAAGGTTGGCTTGACTGGAAATAGACACCTGCTGTTTCCATTTTAATTTACAGTAAAACCTCACGGATTCAGAGTTATGGCAAAGAGAAATGCTGGTCTGTCAACAAAATTTAGCCTAAAGGGTTGGCGTTTTTAACAGAGATATCATTTAACAGCTTTTGAACATAGTTTGTAATTGGGCACCAAAGTAAATGGTATTCATAAAGTCTACATGGGTTATCATACCCATGTATCACAAATGTGTACTTTAAAAAAATTCTTCTAATAATTGTGGATAATTTAACATATAAATTGAAATTTTAAAAGTGGGGGATTTAATTTCATAGGTTATGGGATAGAAAAACTATGGAAAGTCTCTAACTAGTAAGAAGAGCAGTTAGAATTTCAAGGGCAAGTTTGAGATCATGCCAAAAATTTCACTTAGGAGAAATTAAAAAAGCCACATCTGCAAGAGTATTGTCACAGATTCCAAGCATTTGGGTCTGAACTGATGAGGTTTTATTGTAATTTGACCATCTGGGGTGAGAAACCTGGAGTCTGGGGTTGCTTCTCTAATTACTGACTAAATCCAGAAGAGGAAGAAATCCCCTGCCCACCCCCCAAGCTTTCCCAGCCTTCAGCCTCTTAGGCAGAGACTCTAAATACTGGAACTTGCTGGACTCCCATCCCCACCCTTAACCCTATATGGAGGGCCGACTCTCATCAAATCTGATCCAGGATATTTATAAAATTAATAAAGGTGAGTATTTTTTCTTTTATTGATCAACTACTTCTTCGGGGTGAGCCAAGCAAAGCTGGGTAGACCCGGTTGCTCTTCCAGACACAATGTCAAGAAAAAGAAGGAAAAAAAAAAAAACAAAAAAACACAAACCAAAAGAAAAACAAACCATAAATATCTGAAGTTAAAAATTTCTTAACCCAATCTCATATTTAGTTTTTACCAGCTTTTATTTAAAAGTTATAGACCAGAGACCATCAGAAACACCACTTTTACCACCTATAATGAATGTAATCCCTTGTTGTAATTTAATATAATGCCAAGCGAGTATCTACAGTCCTTGAAATAATAATCATCTAGATTGGCAACCTTAAAAAGAACAGTAAGTACTGTGGTATGGGTCACCATTATGGAGGTTGGTGGGGGAATTTAAAATTTGAGTGAACCAAGAGAATTTAGATTTGGGACTTGCAGAAGAAGTGAAAAACAAGAGCTATTTCTGTAAGGTAATTCTTTTAAAAACCCTATCATCCAATTTAACTCTCAAGTAAGAGATAAAGATCCTCTCAAGGGCAATAATAACCAAAAAGCCAAAGTGTAATATTGATTCAATGAACAAAGTGTATGTGACTGGTTTGAGGGACGCCTTCAAAAAATAGATGATACATATTTATTTATTTCGTGCCTGTTCCTACAGGTAAATGCTATTTTTGTACATGAGCAAATCTTCAGAGTTTGTGGGGAGCTAATTTGCAATGTTCATGGGTATTTGAAGTCTCAATAAACTTCTTCCAAAGATATTCAGAGTCACATATTGGCTTCTAAATACTTACCCAGTGCTTTTCCCTATTCAAAGACAAAGCTGTGTGCTTTAGGGGTACAGTTCACCACACTGAACACACTTTGTTTTGCACACAAACTAACATGTATATATGTACCCCTCTGTGTACCACAATACATATATACATATACATACGTATACATAGAGAGAGATCAGGAAGAGAAAGCAACAATATGTGAAAGCATAATTCATATGTGCATTAGGCTTTTCGAACAGAATTTAACTGGAAGAATGAGAGAAATGTGACAATTGTTACCCTAAATGGCATGTATTCACAGTATAGAATGTGTTCTTAGCCAAGGCAATTTTTTTTTTCTCTTGGGACATTTAATTGCTTTATCTTGGAATTAAATATGGCTTAAAGATTGTTAATTTTTATTTGTTTTTGGATGGGGGCAGGTTAATTTCTTTCGTGTAGTACTGCCCAACAGCATGGCTTCATGGTCAAGATCCATGCTTAGGACTTAATGATTTTTTTTAAGGGGAATGATTTTTTTAAGGGGTTTACTGAGCACTCAGAGAAAATGGTAGTGAGTACTGGGCACGAGAAAAAAAATTCATTCTTTTTGGAAGAAAAACCCTATCTGAGGTGTGCCAGGGAAAATTCCACCTTTCTGCTGCACCTTGGCACTTTCGACCTGGGCTGTGTGCTGGAAACACTTGAGCAGCTTTGAAAAGTGACTGATGCTCCCTAGGATAGGCCAGTTAATGGAGCTGGGGCAAGATCTGGGAATCTGAATTTCCTCAAGCCTCTTAGGTGATGGCAATCAATAAGGGGACAGTGAGAATAAATAGGTGTGTGTGTGTGTGTGTGTGTGTAAGGGGGGGGCTTTCAGGACCACTCCACCATGAAAGGACTCCCTCTCCTTTCAACACTTTCTGTCTGTTCTCATTCATCTGGCACTTTCCATATAGGTTTTGTCCTTGGCATGATCAGACAATCATATATTTAATACCACAATAGCCAAGCTTTTACTTGCTGTGTGTCAGGCACAAGGTCAGGTCCTTTGCTTAAAGTAGCCTCTAACAAGGACCACCGTTATCTCCAATTTATGGGATAAGAGAGGTTGAGTAACTAGGTCAAGGTCACAAAGCAAGGAGGAGGCACAGCAGGAGTTCACAGCACAGCTTCTCAGGCACATAGCCTGAGTTCCTGCTACCCTGCATTCTCTCCCTTGAAGGGCAAGGCTCCCTTCTGCCCCTCACAAAGCACCAGGGTACTTGCCTCAGCAGATAGAAGATGCTCCATAGGCAGCTCTGACTGAGTAATAAATAGGATTCTGTGATGGGGAGAAATGACTAATTTGGGAAATAATCCTATACATTGATCTAAAAGAAAATTTGATCTCTGGAAATCCAAAGGGTGTTAAAGTTCTCTTCCCTAACTTCTAAAGGTACTAATAAAAACAGAATCGAATTTATTTGAATTTATTCAAATTTATTGTGTGTTTTTGAGCTTGTATTCCTGAATGACTTTTATTTATATATATATTTATTTATTGTTTTTTGGTACCAGGGATTGAACCCAGAAGTGGTTAACTACCTGAGCCACATCCCCAGCCCTTTTAAATATTTTATTTAGAGAGAGGATCTGGCTAAGTTGCTGAGGGACTCACTAAGTTGCTGAGGCTGGCTTTGAACTCGTGATCCTCCTGCCTCAGCCTTCTGAGCCACTGGGATTACAGGTGCCATGGTGCTGGCCCTAAATGGCTTAAATATACAAAGTTAAAATATTTTGTGTTGATGATTAGAGAGGCTAGGTGGGATAATGTTTAGCAGTTAGTGATAAAGCCCTTTTTAGAAATGTGAAAAAGGCCTTCCTTAGAATATAAACTTTCCCTTGGTGGCCCTTTTGAGAGATGTAGAAAAACTCAACATCATTTCTTAGCCTGTAGTAGCCTCAGATAATAACTTGATCATTAATCAAGTGTATCTGTTGTTTTTCTTCTGTTATTCACTTAAAAGCACAGTGGGGACTGAGACAGACTGTCTTCCTTGGGTCCTTGTCTCACAAATGTATGGATCAAGCCTGGACCCCTCAAATCTGGAGAAGGCAGGTGGGAGCTCCCGCCCCCCCCCCCCATGCTTCTGGAGATGATTTTGAAGATACCCAGAAAGAAAACACTTACCACCATTGCTGGAACCCTGAATGCCCCCGATCTAAAAAGACCATCGTGTGTGATAAAGACAAATCCTAACTCGACTCATGGGTCAGGAAGTCAGCCCAGGTGTGCGTGGCTGGAGGTTGTTGATTTGATGTCCCCTGTCACTCACAGCTGAGGGTCCTTGCTAGGTGATGTATGAGTTAATGATTCCCACCTAAGGGGACTGTAGCCCATCCTCAGAGGGGACTTTCGGGGCCATGGTGATTCTTCGGCACTCTCTCTATATATAAATACTGTATATATGACTCACATACAGACAGTCTAGAGGGAGATTAGTATCACTCCGACGAGCTTCTAGTTACTAAGCTTGGGACTCATTTGCTGTAATAAAGGGAAGTACAGACGGACATAGGGAACTACCACAGGCTAAGGACAGAATCAAGGCAGGTGGGAGGCGTGTGTGGGATGTAACTGCAGTCATTGTAGGTATACCAATCGCTTCATGCACGCACAAGAGAATCACCCCACATTTACCCTGCCGTGGAGGGCCACCCATGTCACAAGCAGTCCACTGGAAGTTGCTGTTACATTCCTTGGGTCAGTGTTAGAAAGCAGGAGCACCAGGGGGGAAAGTCCCATTAGAAGACATGGTACTAGAAGGGCATGCACAGAGTATGACAGCAGGTGGCCGGTTCATTCGATTTAGTCACATACCTCTTTCCCCTGCCACGATCAGCCAAGATTGAATAGAACAGTAGAGAAACAGGGAGGAAATTTAAATATGCAATCAGGCATTAGTTGGGCTGGTTGGATTTATGGTGTATTATGTATCTCTTAACTGGTCTGTCAGTTTTCCGTTAGTCATGGGAATGATCCCTTTAGGTGTGTGGGAAATAACTTTTATGGAACACTTTTACCCCTCCCCCTTTTCTGTAAATCTGAATGCAGAAGGAGAATTGGTGTAATTTTAAAAGAGGCTATTTTAAGAGAGACATGATTTTCAAGCTCAAATTTTAAATGAGTACTGCTATTACTATTCATCTTCATAAAATGTAGAAATCACTTCTTGGAGGGTTGGGTTGTTTAAGTCCATATAGGTTTGGGATTTAGTGGGTCTTGAAATCTCTGTTTATCATTATTATCAAAATCATAATATTTATAGTGGTTTGAAAAATAAAAGAGTGAACTGTATTTATCTAGGTGTGTATTAGGAAACTGACAAGTTGAACGACACAGAATAATTTGCTTCTGTCACTGCGTTTAACAACCCAGGTGATCTAAAATAAATAAATAAAAAAGAGATCCTAGTACAAGAAGAATAAGTTACAGAGATAGATTCAAAAACATGGCTCTCGATTCACACACCAAAGAACCCTTTGAAACAACAGTGGCGGCCACAAAAAACAACCACAAAAGACCAAAAATAAATAAATAAATAAAAAATAAAAAGAAAGAAAACTAGAATTTGTGTGTTCTGTATAATGGTAACCAAATGTGGCTTGAATAATTCACTTTAAGATGAACTCACCTCATTAGTTTCTTGCTAGAAACATATGAAAACTTAAGGTTGAAATGTATAACCCACAACCACTGCGTGCTTGCTTTAAGCAACTTTCCAAAGTCTTCTCCTTCCAAAACTTCCACTTTGATTCTTTTTGCAAGCCCAGTTAAAAGAAAATGGCAGTTAAGGCATCTGATTCAGGACCTGGTTGGTTGAGTCAGCTCTGTGACCACAGCTAAGGGAAGCTCAGAGACATTTCCCACCGAGCCTGCTCACCTCTGCGTGGTGTTCCTCATTTTGTTGAAGGACTTCAATGACTAGTTCAGCGAGACGTATTGTATCTTCGAGCTTTTTGGCAGGAGTGATTAACCGGCCTACATTTTCTGTAGTACAAGAATTAGTGTTAAAATTCAGCGAACGTGGCAGGCTAGTTGCATGGCCATTAGAACTAGTGGATAAGAAATTTTGAATAGTTACCAACTTTTTAAAAAAAAAGTTTCATGCAAATGTTAAGTGCCATGTAATTAGTAGTGAGCAAACCATAGAACCGTTTTTTATTATTATCACCATCGTTATAATAGGTATTAGGAAAAAGCAGTGCTCCAGCTTCAAATTTGCATAGGAAGCTACATTAAGACTATGACAGCCCATTTCAAATTTAGTGACATTTTGTACACATGTTCTTTAAAGACAGCATAAAAGCACTATCCTATGTCATTCTCTAGTCTGTGTTCAGGCTACCTGAGGTGGGAAGATGTAATAGAAGCTTAATCTTGATCGCTGCTATGTCTATTTTCTAGAATGGTCATTCAGCATTTAATACTACAGCATATTTTTTTTTCATTCTAGGTATGTATGTTGGTATTGGGATATTCATTTTGAAAAAGCAGATTTAAAGTTCTGTGTGCTTCAAGGTGTCTAGGGAGGAGATTGAAAAGAAAAAAACAAAACCCAAAACAAAAAAAACCAAACAAACAAACAAAAAAAATAGACATTTCCAGGCTATTATGGAGAAGGCAGAAGAGAATTCTCAAAAAGGATTTTGGAGATAGATTATTACACAAAGTGGTAGTAGTTTGTGCCATTGGTTGCTCTAATTGAAGATTTATCCATTAGATTGCAACAATGTCTTTGTTTTTTGGTTTCTTTTTTGTTTTGTTTTGTTTTAGTTTCTTTTCTGTGCACCACACCTAGCCCAGGAAGAAACTGAACCATCCCTGGCTTTCCATTGCAGCCTTCAGAGAGCTGTGCTTGGCAATGTTTGGCAAGGCCATGATACTGCCAAAAAATTATCCATATTTTTATTGGAGAAAAGAATCATATTTGAAACATCAAGTGAGACTGAACTTGCAGGGAAATTTGCATTTCCGGCTGAGTCCCTTTCAGACCTTGAAGCCTCAAAGTCATTTAGAACACATGGGGTCCAATGGAAAGAAGTTGTTCAGCAGAATTGCACAGGAGGTATATAGGTTCACAAAAGGACTGCTGAGGGCTGGGGATGTGGCTCAGTGGCAGAGAACTTGCCTAGCTTGTGCAAAGCCCTGGGTTCAATCCCAGTACTGCAACAAAACAAAACAAAACAAACAAACAAAAAACTTCATAAAAAGGTTCTTTTTGGGGGGGAAGGGGTTGGAGATTAAACAAAATTCTAGATGGCTAATTTATAGTAAAAGTCCTCATAACTTCCTTTTGTGTATTTCTTATCATATCATTAGTAAGTTAGGATTTCCTAATGAAAAATAAATTTGGTGAAAAGAATGCAAAAAGAACGTTGGAGTCCCTGGGGGCCAAGACTGGAGAAGAGGATTGGGTAAGATTGTCCAACCAGGCCTGGTGGCTGGCATGACAAGGGCTTTCAGGGCACTGGAATCTCCATTGTCTCCACCACGCCCAGGTGGAAATGTGGCTGGATCTGGTTGGAGCATGAAGAGGGGAGTTCTGGGGGAACATCAGACATGTGTCAGATGGAGAAAGGCCAACAGCCAGTGAGGAGATGTGGAAGTTGAGTGTTGACAGCTCTTGCCTGGTCCAGAGCAAGAAATACTCAGAGAAAGATTGACTGGTGCTTTTGGGGCCCCTGATCTGTTTGTAATTTTATAAGGAGACTATCATAATTTCATTAATAGGCTTTCAGGCATTTCTACAAACATACTGCGTATATATGTTTGAGTAATATGTGTAGAGTGAGGTATTTGCATTTTGATAGTAAATATGCATAGGCTACTATTTTTTATTAGTTGATACTCACATTTACACATCAATTTGCAAATTCCTCATCCTATACTTATTACCCATTTGACACATACACCCACATACATACATCACACACTTACATACATTTTCTAGAAACCAGACAAGCCTGCACATTAATACAAATCTGCAGGAAATTCCACTGGGACACATCTTTGAGATCTCTCACTTTAAAAACAGAGAGCATTTTCCTTTTGGATGGAATACTCACCAAATCTAAGGGGATTCTTGCTGTATCTAACATACAATGCAGAAATGAAAAAATAAATTTAAAAAGCGTGAATAATTTTTTATGTTTGGAGAAATCCAAGATGCTTAAGATAGGACCACCTGAAGATTTGTTTTAATATGCGGTACTTTTAGATTGACTACAATATAGAAATCCATAGATACACATAAAGTGTGCATGTGCACACAGGCTTTCTAAGAGTGTGTGCACAAGTACCAGATATGTGTATGCCTGATGAATATATATACAGACAGTATGTTTAATAAAACCTTTTTCAATTTTACTTGAACATGCAACCATTCAAGTGAGCTGGTTAAGAATCTTTTAATCTAGAACACTTGATCTGCCAATTCACCCATTTAGCCAGACTTTCGTTGACCATCAATTAATTATGGTTCCATTATCTGTAGATCAAGCCATTTGAGTGAGACATAGTACTATTTTCCTGTTCATTTGCATAGCTGATTTACTAGCTAAATGGCAAGGAGGCAAAAAAAAAAAAAAAAAAAAAAAAAAAGACTAGACATGATTTCTCTGAGATGTTGTCTTTAAAGAAAATATTGTGTAAAATCCTTCAGCGCTCCCCTCCCCCCACCCGGAGGTCAAGGAAAAGTTTGTGCTTAGAAATGATTTTTTTTTTTTTTTTTTGCATCACTTCTGCTGTCTTGAAATGTACTGCAATATTCCTGTCCCCCAATCTTGCACTAGCTGGAGCACTGACAAAAGAGAACTAAAAATACAGTATACTTAGGAAACATTTCATACAACAGAATTGAAGCTCATAACATATAAAAAATTGTCATGCAAAATGTTATGCAACAACAATGTTATTTTGTGCTGACATTGAGATTTGAAAATGTTGCATATGTCAGACAGAGCTAGACAAAAAAAAAAAATGTGGACATTTGGAAATAAATGCTCTCTTTGAGTATCTCAAAACCTACAGCATTAAACTCGAGAGCCCAAGCCTCAGCTTAGTATTCCAAACTGAAACAAAATTTCAAGAAGGGAAAGTGAACAGAAAAGCCAACTAAACTAGAAAGCTGCCGAGTACAGGAACAATAGAAGTTTACAGTACTTGATGTTGGCCTAGGCATGCCTTTGAGCCTCTGATATAACATGCTGGTCTGCGTTTGGGTGGGTGGAGGAGGAGGAGGCCCAGGAGGTGGCGGGGGACCTGCTCAGGTAGGTGAAGAGAGGCGGTAAAAAAAAAAAAAGAAAAGAAAAGAAAAAAAAAGTAAAAGAGACAAAGTGACTTTGACAAAGGGTGACAAACTCTGAAAAGAACAACCCAACAAATGATCAAACACAAATGGAGAGCTGATACTTTCTCGGCATTACTTGAACGTGTGACAGAGGCGTGACATTATTTGACAGACTCTTACCAGCGTCTCTGGTACCACCCCTACTGAGACACCCACAGCAAATACTGGATGCCTCATCTAGATGGATGTGTATGAATGATGATGGCAACATCATTGACCCAAAGAAGAGATGCTTTTGTACCATGAAGAACGCTTATGTACCAATAGCGGCTTCTTCCATTCAGGTGACCAGGTAACAGGACATGATGTCTGAATAGTTGGAAGATTTGGTTCCTCAACCCCCATAGGCTACCTACCGGCTTTCCAGGTAACCTTGCACCTGCTACTTAGTTTAGTTTCCTCACCTATAAATTCCAAGTATTCATGTCTTTTCGGTGTCCCTTGCAGGCATGGGAGAGATCTAAAGTCTAAGGTGCCTCCAAATGTTTATTTGTTACCTCCACATTGTGAGAAGGCTGGAATTAATTGCTTTGCCAAAGCAGACGAAGGGCCGTTATTAGTTCAAGTTAGCTGGGAAATATTCTTGCTCCCTTTGTGGAATTTCAACATGTCAAAATCTGTCATTTTGGGGGAAAATGTGTGGTATCTGATTGTTTCCAGCTCATTTAATTATTTTCAATTTGGAATTCTCGTGGCTTTTATATTGTGGGTTGAATCATATATAAAAACTTGCCAGCTTATCAAATATGTTACTTGCTATTCCAAATGTTAGAATACCGTAATCAGCACTTGACCCATCTGTCATGTGGTTTACAATATCGGCACTGCAAACATCCTGTAACAATAGCCTCTCCTTCCATATAGGCACAGTGTACCGATGGCGTCCACTGTTCTCTCTCCATAATGAGTGTCTCATTAACCTTGGACCCGCTCCTTTCTGCTAGCTCTGGTTTACAAAGCAATCTGTACAGCGAGGGGGACATACTCTGTTGCCAAGTTTGCTTCTTGGTTTGCGTGAATTTTCAATTGGGAAAATGAATTTTACGGCAGGCGTATAGGAAGTGGAATTCTAGTGACATTAATAGGAAAGGAAAAAAGAGTGGGGGATATGGATAACTATAATATTCTGGCAATATCATCTATTAAAAGCAAGACTCCATGGGATCCTTTTCTTGCTGGACCACCTCAATGTTTGGCATATAGGACCAAAAAGTATCTTTACCCATTTCTTCTTATTTAAATTGTTTAGGGGAAAAAATGGGTGTCCATAGAATTTAGGAAAAAAAGTCAACTTTAAATGATATCTATTTAAAGGCAGGCAATGACCGTTCCTTTTATTGTTAAAAGAGAAAGTAGTCCATATCTTATATTTTGCTGACAGCACTGCCTTGAATTAGGTACATCTCTGTCACATATACTTGTGGCTCTTGCAATAAATGCTTGTTACCTGAGTGTGTAATTCTCATGGAAACTTCCTACCTATTCTCACCCAGGTAACTGAGTGGGTGTATCAAACTACTTGATCCAGGGGTTAAGGAAACAATGAAGCATCCCTAGGGTTGATCCATAATCCGAGAAGTAGCAGATACGTATTTTAGCTCAGTGGGTCTTGATGAGAAATTCATAAATGGATTCCTCCCTGCCAAATGTCTGTCCAGAATTCTGACAGTGAGGTTTGCCACCCTAGAAAAACAAGCTCCCTATTTTTTTTTCTCTTACAGAGCAAAACAAAAACATCATACCTTGGTTTCCAACTTCATTTACCCAATTACCATTGCTCATGTTTACACAATTAAATCTGCTTGGCTTCCAAAGAGAGAGAGAGAAAGAGAGAGAGAGGAGAGAGAGAGAGAGAGAGAGAGAGAGAGAGAGAGAGAGAGAGAGAGAGAGAGAGAGAGAGAGAATTAAATGTGACTACAGAAAAACAAAAAGAGAATTCCTCTGCATGCTCAGCTAAGCCAAGGAAGAGAAGCATCCAGAAGCCAGAGACACTCCAATTAGCCCTTAAATAACCTGACCATCTCTGCTTCCAGAGAGCAAACTGCCAGTTCCTGAAATATCACAAGAGAGAAGGGTAGCCCACTTATTACCAAGTTCCAGCCATTGATGTATCATTGAAGATGCCAGTGTTTGTACTATGCTATTACTGAAAATAACTAGCCTGTAAAATTTGCTGTAATTGGGGGTGGGGTGGGGTGGATAAAAGCCCCAGGAGGAACAGAAAGCCAAGCAGATAGATGCATCATGGTGGAAAGAACACCTGGCCTCCTAGAATGATAGCTACAAGGACCAAAGCCTTCGGGTTAACATCGTTTCATTGGTGAGGCTGTCCATGATCCCCTGGGATCTCCATGAATGTGCTTCAGGCGGCTTCATCTCCAGGGCAGTATAAAGAGTATGTTAGGAAAGCAGATGGATGGATCATGGATTCTCTTCTCCACTTTTTTCCATCTGAGCCATCTTTTCTCCTCTCCGTAAGAACCTAAGTGGGATGGGATAGTCTATTTTACCCTCAAAACATCTCTTGATCTCTTCTCCCACCACACTGGATAACATGCCCACACTCCTGTGGAGGTGGGTGGGCACGTGAGTCAGGTCTCATTATCTCCACCTCTTCCATTGTTAAAACTCTCAAGCCAGCCTAAGTTAGTCCCTTTCTTCCTTTGTGGTTCATTCTCTTTCATGGAGCACCATGGTGATCTTTGCAAAGCACACATCCAAACTCGTCACACTCCTTCTCGAAACCTTCGAGAGAGTCCTTCTTAGCAAGAGTCATGCCTTCCTGTGCCATAATAAGACAGTGTCTTCATGACAAGCACCCAAATCCTTGGTCTGTATCTCTATTTAAGTGCTCATGGTCATTTGTAAGAGTAGATTATACATACATATCTGTCTCCCTCTCTACCCAGTGAATCCTGTATTTCTTCTTTTCTTTGGTGGGGGTGAGGGTACTGAGGATTGAACTCAGGGGCACTCGACCACTGACCCACATCCCGGCCCTATTTTGTATTTTATTTAGACACAGGGTCTCATTGAGTTGCTTAGGACCTCACTCGCTAAGTTGCTTAGGACCTCACTCGCTAAGTTGCTGAGGCTGGCTTTGAACTTGTGATCCACCTGCCTCAGCCATGCCCGGCCTGAATCCTATTTTCTAGGGCCTAGAGCATAGCCTGGCCCTGAGCAGGTCCTCACATATTGGTGGCAAGGGATCCTTAGTGAATCCTGCCCAATAAAGTGCTTTCATGGAAAAGAAAATGCTCTGTTTTCAGTATGCACAGAAACCACATAGCACCATTTACCTCTTTCCCAAAGCCCCTGGTTACTTAATGGATGTACTAAGTTGAAATGCTAGGTAAAAATCAACATAACTGCAACTTCCAAGTCAGAGAGCAACTTCAGGTATCTTAATGCCATTAAAAAATATTTCTTATAAAGAATTTTTAATTTATTTATTGGCAAGTGGCTCTAATGCTAAGCTACATCCCCAGACCCCAAATATTTTTATTTAAATTCAAATAAAATATACCCACAAGGGGAAAATGACACTTATGGGTGATAGTTTTCTTCTCCAATTTGGTGTTTTTGTATTCAAAGTTAGGCTTTGTCCAGTGGGCTAAGCTGTTGCACCTAAGACAAGTGAGCTTAATTCTGGATGGATGCTGTAATGGATCGGTTGTCCTTGTCCATGCAGAAAAGTTTCTCATGGAATAGCCTTTTCTCTACCCCATAAAGTTCTAGTGGGAAAGTCAAATAACATATCTTACAGAAGCAGTCATGTGAGCTTAGCCTAGCCAATCAGAGTGCCCCCTCACCATCATCAGATATTATGATTGGCTCATAATATTCTCAGGTGACCCAGGATGGCCAATGAGACTCTTCTCTGGAATTTTACACAGTTGCTAGGAGAAGAAAGCTCTTTTGCTTCTAGGGTCATTAACTTGGATAAAAGTCTGAGGATAACTGTGGCCATGTTACTGCTCAAACACTTGTATTACATCGAGTCATGTTAAAGAAGCCTTTAGCAGTTGGAGATATGAAAACAAACTAAACTTCTTCATTCTTGAGTCCCATTCCTCCTTGAAATTCCTAGCTAAAAATATGCCTTTTGCTTGCTTAAGTTATTTGAGTTTTTCTTTATGGTCACTCGCTATAGCAAGAATACTGATTTAATAGCACTCTTAAGGATCCATTCAGGGCTGGGGCTGTAGCTCAGTGGTAGAGGGCTTGCCTAGCATGTGTGAGGTACTGGGTTTGATCCTTAACATTGCATAAAAACAAACAAACAAATAAACAAAATAAAGGGATGCTGTCCATCTACAACTGCAAAATAAATGAATGAATGAATAAATAAATAAATAAAATTGAAAAAAAGGATCTGTTCAATCCCTAGTAATCATTCATGTACTTAGCCATTTGCTCTCTTGGACAGGATCTTAGAGCATCTGGAGGGATAGTTAATATAAGCAAACAAGCAACATAGTCAGAAAAAACTCTTGCCAGTTATTGGGGGCTTAGCCCTTGACCTTCATAATGTCCTCCTTTGGCACTAGCCCCCAATATGCAATACATCAAAGACACTGGCCTGGGCATACTCCTCTTGCACTGCATTCCTTTGGCATCTTGCATCCCTTTTGCCATAATCATCACATTTGCTTATTTTATGCCTACTTTTACATTAGTTCCATAAGGGCAGAGATCATGACTGCTTTTGCTCCTTGTATCCTGGCTTCACATTTGTTGAGAGACAACAAATTCTCTTCCTTGAGGATCCTTCTTGATGACGGTTTTGAAATATGTTTCTCTTTGCCCCCCTCACTTTTTGTAAAGTATAAATAAGGTGCTAGTGAACAGAATAATTTGAGCTTGGAAACACTTATGCATGCATCACTGAAACAAAAAGGGTGAAAAGAGAAACATTTAACTCCTCCTGTATAAGACCTGAAGCATGGGCTGTCCTCCTCCAAGAACTGCCCGGATCTTGCAGGCTTGGGCTTATCCCTCGCTGGTCCCTTGGGAAGAAAGCAGAGTGATGGCTTTGGATTGTGGGCTAGTGGGAATTGTGGACTTGGTCCTTTCTCTGTATGAACAGGCCTTAGACTTGTGGGACATTTGCTTTGATATAGGAAAAGAAACAGAACCTCCACACCACAGAATCTGCTTGGAAGTTCTCTGGATGGATATGACTCACTCTACAAAGTTTCTATCAACTGGACAAGAAAAAAGTCCCTTGTTCTTCGGCAATCTTCAGGAATCTCAACTGCCCTCAGGAAGGCTTTAGGATGAAAACAAATTTGGCCCCAAAGGGATGGTTTTATTATTTTGTAGTCTTCCTATGTGACAGGTTGTATGTACTTTTGGACTTATTTACTGAATGAATGAATATTATTGAAGTGTCTACCATTTCAGCTAGAAAATCTGAGTGACAGAAAGAGACAAAAACTATGGTGCTTGCATTTAGTCAGATCTGAGTCAAATTCTGCTTGAAAAACTCACTTACCTTCCTGAATCTCAGCTCCCTCATGTGTATGTGGAGCAATAATGAAGTCTTCTTCATGGGAATAAGGTAAAGGAAGATCCAATCAGATCCTCCATGTAAAGTCCTTAGCACAGTGCCTGGGCCTGAGATGGGATGACTGTTTATCCATCTGTCCATCCATCCATCTATCCATTCATCCATCCATCCATCCCTCTGTCCATTCATCCAAGTACCCGTCCGCCCACCGTCCATCCACCCACCATTCACTCATCCATGTACCCATCCACCTACTTATCTAGCTATATATCTCTGTTTGTATATACCCATCTATCCATCTACCCACCCACCTACTTCTATCTCTATCATATATCTATCTCTATAAGTCATCTCTGTCCAATTTTGGAAATCCTTGGCATGTTCGAAGGAAAAAGTTGCTTTATTTCAAATTCCAGTGGAATCGTTATGATGCTCAGAAAATTATGCAAGTATTTAGCCAAGAATTGAGGCAAAACAGCAATAGTAGTAGTGTCGACTTTCTTAGAGCCTGCTTGGTGGGGAACATGTGACAGTTTCAGTGGATATGTATTTAAAATAATAGAATTCATTTGCAGGAGTCACAGGTTTTCTTTCACATACTAGCAATCCTTTGCAGCTTTCCCCTCTTTGAGATACTGTGATTAAACTCTTAATTTCTAATAATGCCACCAGCTAGAACACCCAAGTCCACCAAAGAGTCACCTGCAGATTCTGTTGCTTCTCAAGCTCCGCCTGACTAAAGGACTCAGGGGCCACCACATTCTAGTCCCCGCATTCCAGCTAACCCAATTTGGAACTCTGGCAGTGTCCTGCTACCTCCATACCCACCCAGATTTTGGTGCTCTACTCCCGGAGGACATTGAAAAGAGAGGAGGAAGAAAATAACAAAAAATGTAAAGGTCAGCAAAGAAACTATGACTGTAATTGTGATAGAGACCTGGGATGTTTAGAAGAGCTTCAATGTCCCAAGCCTTAAACCCATCTCTGTTTTGACCTTATGTTGTAGATTCAGTTTTCCTCTATTCCTGCACTTCAGTTGTTTCTCCCCATTGCTACTAGTGTGATTTTTCTGGAGTGCAAACCACCAAGCTGTCTCTTGCTTAGGGAACCTCTGGTGGCTCTCTGCCACTTTGGGGGAGGGGTGAGACCTGGGAAATCATTCCTCTGAAAAAATCCTATGCATGCAAAAGTGGGCTTAGATTTCAGGTTGAAAACCTTTGGACCATGAGATACAGTCAGAGCTCTGTCTCATTATGGCATATGAAGGCCTTTGAGATATTGCCCCCATGCCTACCTTTGCCATCAACATCTGCCACTGCCACCATCTACTTTGATTTGCAGAATGTTCAATTACAGAGTAGTCAAGAGTGTGCTTCTGCTGGGCTCAGATTCTGGTTCTACCACTTATGTTTCCAGAAGTGCATGTTCAAGTTCTCTGTGCCTCAGTCTGCTCATCTGTAAAACGGGAGCAACAACATCCTGTCTCCCACAAGGGGTTCTGAGGATTAAATGTGTTAACACAGACAAAGCATGTAGAATCATGTGAGGAGTATGATAAGCATTAAGTAAGCCTTAGTTTTTTTTTTTTTTGATTAGCAATATGGTTTTACTTATTTGCAGATTTTTCTCTATCAAGAATGCCTTCCCAATCTTCAATTCCAGCTCCCCTGAACTGATTCTGATTCATCTCTGCCAAAATGAAATTCAAGCCTTATCACCTTATGAAGACTTCTGTGGTTTTCTGACAGCACCCCAACTCTTGCACACACACTCAACCAACAGGTATTTCAGTGTACTGAATTTGTCAATTACACACATGCACATATGTTCCATGAGGCTAACAGCTGTCTCCCTCTTGTTTACATAGTACCTGGCTTTGAACAACAGGGTCAAGTTGGGCTCTCACTAAACATTTGTCCAGTGAATGAATGAATGAATGAATGCCTTTCCTGAGAGAGGGGAGGGGGGGCAGGCTCATGTGTCTTGAACATAGTTTTGTGAGTCTTCTAATATTTACTGCTAAACTAAGGCTTGGCTCAAAATTGCTCTCTGAATTGTCCTGAAATAAGCTCAACTGTTAACTCTAGATATGACAATTATTATTTTTTGAGACTCTTAGGTCTTAAAAATAATGACTAATATTATACATTTATGAACATTTTTAGCCAGAGCTCCACTCAAAATAGGCTCAGAAGTTTGGGGACCAAACAAGAAGAAAACTTTCGAAGCCAGAGGACTTCCTAGGAGCCACCCCTCTGGGAAACTTCCAGCAATGACCCCTGCTCCATTTGCCTGTTCTCCTACGTCATCACAGAATACATACAAGATACAACACGGACACAACTTCCGTCTATCTTGGCCAATAAACACTCATCGAAGAACACAAACTTCTCCATAGGGCAGAAAACAGAAAACAAAAACAAAAACAAAAACTAAAAACAAAAGAGAGAGAGAGAGAGAGAGAGAGAGAGAGAGAGAGAGAGAGAGAATGAAAAGCAAAAAGGAAGATTCGTTTGGTTCAGTAACTTTTTTTTTTTTTTTTTTAACGCGCATGAGGCCAAATCACTGTATCCTGAAACCAAAGATGAAATGAATCTCTGCAGCAAAACCAGAATTCTTTCCTCCAAAGCTTATGCCTTTATGGAAATTCTGCTCTATAAAGGTCAACATCAAATGGGCATGAGATGTATTTAGACAGCACAAATTAACTCCTTAAGTATAATTGCAACTCCGCATGGCTCTCTGGGAGTACATACCTTAAGGAGCTATTAAAAAAACAAAAACAGAAACAAAAACTGAATATAACTCAACAGTCCTGATAATCGATAATGCATATACAATTGGTTCACCTGCGTCCTTTTGATTCTCTATTTGAAAGAGAGAGCACAACAAGGAGAGAAGAGAGAGAGAAACAAGAACACATATGCAAGATTAATGAGCAAGTGGACCACAATGCCCCCCAACTTATGTGTGATACATGGTATTGGAAAGCAAAGGTTGCCCTTGGGTTCCCACCGCCCCGAAGTGTGGGGGCCAGCAAAAAAAGGCTCCTTCACAGAGGTGGAAAATGCTGCACAAATAGAAAATTAGTCAAATTAAGTTTAATGTGAAATCAAGCTATGAAACATACATGAACTCTCCAAATGACAATTAAGTCATATGTTCTAGCCAGAGCTTCGAGGACAAAGGACAAGTCAAACCCTCCAGAGAGAACAAGGGAAAGCTTCCCAGCTTGAGAGAGAACAGAGGGGAGGCAAATGAGATCTCATTTTTTACAGAGAGTGGACCACCTCACATGATCTCGTACCCATAGTAGTTTGACCTCTCCAACATGGAGAAGGAGGCATTCCTTTGCCCCAAATGTCCTTCATCTGACACCTAATGCGTTGCTCCCCCAGCCTAGCTGCTACCTTTGGATTGTGTACCAGTGACAAGCACTTTACAGATTAGGGTCACACACAAGCAAAGTAAAAATGCATTCAGGTCACAGACAGAGAAGAACTGAAAAACTTACAGACGAGTTTGAGTTTATCACAAACAAATGGCTTAATTGTCTAACCTGTTTTAGGTTGATAAAAAAGTGACTGGACTTCTCACACTGGGTTTCACAGACAGAACCAACAGACAAGCCAATGCTAAAAAACTTGAAGCAAGGAGAGTGAGTTGGTTTGGACCTGGATTTTTCTTGAAATAATGAAAACAGAAAAGAGTGAAGGAAAGCGTGGTGAGGAGGTGGTAGGTACTCACGAATGGTTAAATCCATCACTTGGGAGGCCAAGCAGAAGACAGGATGCTCATACATTTCTCTCTTTTTCCCTATAAAAGAGGATTTGGGCATGCAAGAGGCTTAGGTCAGAGGTAAAGAGGTCAAAGGTCACAGGTTAGAGGAAAACGTTACATTAGCTCAAAGGAAAATAGCCACAGAGTATTTTGGGATCAACACAGGATAAAAGAAAAAAAGGAGTTTCAAAAATTGGTAATCTACTGGATTAACCATTCAGCATGCCGTGAGTCACGAGAGAGATTGTGACCATGATCTTACACGTCTCTTTAGAGTTGTTGGCAAGAATACAATGACCAAAAAACATCATGAGTCAAGGGGAAACAGAATCTCATTGATTTATGGCTCCAAGATACTAAGGATTTAAGACTTTAGTATCTAAGGCTCTTTGAGGTATTTCTTCATAAACATAGTCGCCAGCAATATTACTACAACTTCTTTCCAGAATTCGCAGGGCACTAAGCTGTTCATGCTCACAGAGGGAGCTCAAATGCAAAAAAAATGGAAGATTTCTTTTCTGAGGGTAGGATCAGAACCTTGTGAAAGAAAGCTGTCTGGTAGTAATATCTTTGAAGCTGCAATGTCCCAGCCCAGGGTGGACTATGTTCATGAAAGAAAACCTGATACATGCAGCCAGAGGATGTTGGGTTGTCTGAATTAACAATCCCAGCATGCTTTGAAATTGGGGTCTCAGCCACTTTTGCAGAGGTCACGTCAAAAAGTGGCTGAGCCAATCACGGACAAGGAAGGAGAGAAGCAGAAGAGAGCGGGTAGTGTGGAATGAGGTACTTCTCTGAAAAGAGAGTTGGAAAAAAAGGATTGGTTTCTTCAAAGAATCCCCAGACCTAAAAGTCACAGTGCAAAAGATAATTAACACAACCGAGAAGAATTGAGGCACAAAAGGAAATTACAGACCAGCTGATCTACTTTGGAAATGAATGCATTTTTACTTACAGATCTTAAAGTTTGTTTTTTGGATTTATTTATCTGAAAGAAGAGAGCAGATCTTACCAAAAGACTAAGTAATCGCTAGACCAAGATCTACGAGGGAGCAGCCACGGTGACCAAATGTTTTCTGATCCCATCCCATCTCTGTCCTTGCCTAGAATTATTCAGTACCTGGTTCACTTGACCAAATGCAATCATTGGTTGCAATCATTATGTCCTGGGACGGTCAATGCTGGAACAATTATCTGCTAATATAGCCCTTTCATGATCAATCTTCTTGTTCATCTATTTTTATCACTCATTACCAAGTCAAGAGTTGATAAACATCCTTTTAGTGCCCAATTCTTAAGTGTTTCTCCTTGGATGCATAACAATGAATTCATTACCACTGGTACACAATTTGCATCATCAGACAGACAAAATTGAGAGAGGGAGAATATGTGATGTACAGAATGCTGCAAATTTGACATGATCTTGACCTAATTCTCTAAGGAAACAAGGACTTTGGCAGGGTAAAGTGGTAGGGTCTGGGTGGTAGGTTAGTTTCTTTCTCTTTTTAAAATTTTATTTTCTTCCCCAGTCGTGTCCTGAGGTAGACAACGTGCCTTTGCTGGACTTGGTCAGGTGTCGTGTGTTTCGTGTGTGACAGAACATCAGATTCCAGAATGCGGACACATCAAGTTTTGCACACAAAACTCCCACATTTATACACTTACACCACTGGTCAAGTTGGGTGTGGTTTTCAAATCACCCTATAGCAGCCAACGGGGTAACAATGAAAAGTGATTAATACCTCTGCGAAGAAGAAATAGGTCCCAGAGAACCATTACCTTTCTCAACTCGAGTTTACTCAAAGTGCCTTTTGGGTGATTATAGGATCATCAGTGACCACTTTCCTAAAACTTGAGAGGGCAGTGGTAGCAATCATCCCAGGTCTTTAGTAGCAATGAATGCAATGAATGAGATCTAAAGCTAACCTGAGTCATCTAGGGCTCCATGACAACCTGCCATCAAGTTCAAAAGCTCTCAAAGGATAAGATACTTTCTTTTTTTCCTCCTTTTTTTTTTTTTTTAGTACCAGAGATTGAACCTAGGGGCACTTTACCACTGAGCCACATCCCCAGCCCTTTTCATTTTTTATTTTGAGACAGGGTCTCACTATGTTGCTCAGGGCCTCTCTAAGTTGCTGAGGCTGGCTTTGAACTTGTGATCCTCCTGCCTCAGCCTCCTCAGCTGCTGGGATTACAGGCATGTGCCACTGTGCCCAGCTCGGACAAGATACTTTCAAGGGGAAGGAAGGCTTAAGGCTAAACCTTGACATTACATTATTCAGCTTTTTTTTTGTTTTGTTTTTCTAATGCTATCAGCAGGAGATAAGAGACTGCTCCTTTTCCCTGTGTTTAAAGAAGGAAAGGCAGGCAGCCATCTAACCAAATCCTTTCCTAGGAGAATATTAGCAGTAGAACAGACATTTAGGGCCAATGCGATCTCTTATAAGGACCTTAGTTATCTTATCACATCTCCATTCACTAGTCTTCCCCGCAAAGGCTGGCTCCTGAGCCTCTTATTTATTTATTGGACCACAGCCAAGAAGCTTCTAGATTTCAGGTGCTTTCAGGTTTCAGCTTAACGTACTCAGATGGACCACTGTTTTCTGGTGCCCATAGGGGGTAAAAAAACATTTATCAGGGAGCCATTGTATAATTAAATTCAAAACTGGGGACAGAAGGGAACCTTACCTTCAATTTTGGCATATTCAGAGAGGCGCGAGTAGTTGACTAGAGCGGCCTGCTCTAGACATTTACGGATGACCGTTTTTACCTCCTCTTGTGGCACTGGGGTAACAATGTCTTTCATCAAAACCTTTAGGCAGAAAGAAAAGGGGTTATTGAGAAGGTTTGAACCAGGCTTACTCCTTACTCCCTGTTCCAAGGTTTGGGGTTTAAAATTAGTTGTGATTCCCTCCTGGTCATTGAGCAATGATGGAGATATGTGGTTAAAGAGAAAATACTGTGGCATGCCTGTAACCCCAGCAACATGGGAGGCTGAGGCAGGAGGATCTCAAGTTTGAGGCCAGCCTTAGCAACTTAGTGAGATCCTGTCTCAATAATTAAGGAAAGAAAGAAAGAAGGAAAGGGCTAGGGATGTAGCCAATGGTAAAGCACCCCTGGGTTCAATCTCCAGTACCAAAAACTAAAAACAACAACACAAAAACATAGAATGGTAATGCACAGTTAGGAGGCCAAAGCCCACCCACCCATCAGGTAAGGGCAGGAACATCTTTTCAACTTATCCTAACTATTTGGGGGTCCGGAGATAAAATTTCTAGCAACTTGGCAGTTTCCTCATTTTTATTCTGATGTTTGATGAACGGTAAAGAAATCCTTTGGAAATGACAAAGTGGGTCATTCAACAACACTATTTCGTTACCATTTGGTGTAAGTCTCCTTATCAGTCTTTCACTTTCGTTCTTACCCTTTCCAGGAGCGAGAGAGTAGCTTTTAAAGCACCTTCGGGCCGACCAAATGGAAAGCAATACCTAAAAAAGACACAAAATTCTTCAGGTTGCCCAGATCGATTACATTTTAGCAGGAAATATGCTGCGATTTGATTCCTATAGCAACTCTCTCCGAGGAACGGAAAATGCTTTTTATTTTGTCACATTGTGTTATGTTAATCTGAATTCACACCATATATGTGTGTATATAATGTATATATGTGTATGTGTGAATAATGACTAAAGAGGCACTCTGCAAATGTCTGCGGCAGAAAAGAATATTTAAAGTGATGACATAAGGCTGTGTTTAGATTTCTATTGTGAAGCAAAACCATTAGTTTGCTCGAAGGTGACCCTTATTATTATAGAGGTGGGCACTTACAAAAATTTGTTGAAACAGGCTGAAGTTCAAAGACACATTAAATCCCCCAAGCATAATGCGTGAAATAGAAGAGGGAGCTCAGAGTGAATTCCTGACTTTTTGCTTTCTTGAGGTTTCTCCTTCTTATTGGACCTTTGGCTGTAGGTCATGCATTTTACTGTCCTCTGTGATCAACAAAGGATCCTGCACCAAAATCTTGCTCCCTCAAGCAGAGGTCTTTGGTGGCAGATAGAAATATGTCAGGTAGCCCTACAAGCCCCAAGAGCTATGTCAGGCTGTCATGAGCTCTTTAAACCACTGCTCTTCATACCGAAAGTGGCATGGGTGGCTTCAACTCACACTGTCCTGGGTGGCTTCGGTCAAGTTCTTTAACCTCTCCTGCTCTCATTCTATACAAACTACCTTATAAAGTCCTTCCCAATTAAAAACATAAGCTAATAGATTTCTGTGACTGGCACATGGGAAGTGTTTAATAAATAGGAAAAATTACATATACTCTTTCTATTTCAAGATCTCTGGCCCAGAAGCACTTGCAGAGCATTGGAAATGCCCAATTTGCTCCAAGGGAGAAACGGGCTTTGTGGTGGAAACATCCTGTACTGGATCTTTCTGCAGTGTGTGTGGGATAGCTGGTCTCCCAGGTGAATCCAAATCTCTCTCTTGCTCTGCAGAGCCAGCTCATCCTACTTTTGGGGGTGTGGGCAAGGCAGAAACTTCTGGGAACTGCACCCCCCAACCCCCAAGTATTATGATTCACTGATTTTTTTTAACTCTTTTAATCAGGAACTTAAAGAAGCTTCAAATTCAACTTTTAATAATAGACTGATGACCAATGTCATCTCCTAAAAGGAAGGCTTCTTTCTTTGAGTAGAAAGAAAATGAACTTAATTGGAAATCGGCTAGCTACTGCCGAACCATGTTCAATGGCTGGTTTTCCACTTTCAGTTATTTTGAGAGAGGCGACGTATCGCTGACAGATTGACGGTTTAGGGGAACCGAGCTTCCCCAGTTTCACCCTCCTTATCAGTCCAAGCCCAGATCCTTACCTAAAGTGCGTAATCTGATTTTCCAGCAAAACTCGGAGTCTCTCTTTGATTTCTTCAAAGCGTTCCTTTTCTTCAACAGTCACAGTTCCGATTCCGTCAGGCCTGAAGGAAGACATGTTATGAAGTGACGGCTACCTCGTAGGCTGACACTGTAACACCAAATCTCTAGCAGGAGGAAACTGTCCATTTTAGAAGCAACAATTACAATGATCGCTGTGACTGCCCAAGAAGCCCTGCTATTCAGGGCAGGCTTCTAAAGAGGATGGGTTGGTTTTGGGGTTGTCATTTTGGGGACATCTGCAGAACCATAGCTCATTTCTTAGGAAATGGTGAAATGTACCCAGGGAATGCTTTTCAAAGTCCAGCTCCTAGACTTCTTCTATTTGGCTCACAGCTTAAAAAAAAAAAAATGGAACTAGTTGCCAATATTTTCTTCAATTAGGAAAGCTTTACAATACTCTTCTGATTTCTAGTTTCTCTGGAAAATTCAGAACAGCTGGCTTAAGGGGCAAGAATCAACAAACAGCTCCTCCCTCGGCTGGGGTGGGTGCTCATCTGGTCCACATCTTGAATCTGCTTTTACCTGTCTCTCCTGTAGGCACTTGAGTTTGGGACCCCTGAATCATGCACACGAATTCCTATGAAAACCAGGTGGCATTTGAATGTCTGACTTGCCCAGTGTTCAATGTCCCTAAATAGCTCAAATTTGGTTTATAGTACTACATGTTCAGAAGAACTGAAGCCCTCATGTATTCAATGAAGCACCACCCATCTTCCAATCTTAGGGAAGGACTGCTCATTGTAATAACAAGGTAGACCCTGGGGTAAAGAAGTGATTTCAGTTGAATCACAGTCATATCAGGTTTCTGTGTCACCCCTGAATACATACACGTTTCCCCAATTTGTTATGGACCATTCAAGTTGAAAGTATAAAGAGGGTTACATATCTGTAACCCAAACTTATCTGTGCCAAATTAGATGCAGGATCATCTGAACTATTGAAAGCCTTCAGCTTCTTGGATCTCATCAGGACTGGTTTTTGACTAGGGGCTGAGCCAGTCTGCAGATGGGTATGTCACTATGGAACTTCCATGAGATCATTACTCAGTTTGCAAATGTGAGTTGTCTTGAGACCAAACAAATGGTCTTGTTTATATGCCTTTTCAGGAACCCAGCATAAGTTGGGAAAATCCTTTACATCATACCAGTCTGAGGGCACAGAAGACTTGGCAATGGATGGCAAAGTCCCTCCTGTCAGAGGTAAACTGGTCAACTTCCCTTCTCTCTAAATAATAAAAATGTCCTATTTGAATAATGAGGAAATTTCTCTGCTCCTACTTCATAAACAAGATAAAACAAAACAGAAAAAAAAATAGAAATTTGTCTATTTCTTCATACTTCTCCAAACTCATGGGCAAAGAGAAACAAAATGGAAAGTAGCAAGTAGTCTATGGAATCTGGGTAAAAGAGTCCTTATCTTAAAATTTTTCTGAAAAAAAATTCAAATGTGATGTTAAAAAGTTGATTTAAAAATTTTTTGTTTTACATGAAAAATATCCATGAACCTGTGCTTAAATCTCAGGGGGACCCCCATTAGTCCTTGCAAAATGCATGCTTCACTTTCCTTGGTAACTTCTCATGTTTCTAAGTTATAATTTACTTTAGCCCTGGCCTTTGAGTTTTGTTTACCCAAAATTCAGTTTGCTAATGCATTGAACATACCATGATTGGCATGTATAAGCACACACTTAACTGGGGACAAAGGGGTCATTCAAATAATTTCATTTTCCCAGCAGCTCGGGAGGCTGAGGCAGGAGGATCACGAGTTCAAAGCCAGCCTCAGCAAAAGTGAGGTGCTAAGCAACTCAGTGAGACCTTGTCTCTAATAAAATACAAAATAGAGCTGAGGATGTGGCTCAGTGGTTGAGTGCCCCTGAGTTCAATCCCCAGTAGTAACCAAACAAACAAACAAACAAATCCCCAAACAACAACAAATCATTGCATTTCTTAGTGTGGAATTAACCCAGAGAAAAATGATATTAATTTATAATTCAGGGAGGGGCTTCTAGACCACAACCAAAGCATGGAAACCAATTTCCATGGACAGTCCAGAGATGTCTGGAGCCATTATTAGAAGATCAAACTCTCTGTGAATCAAATCATTCATTACCCTTCTGAGGCAGGCAGCTATTTCATTTGTGTGTGTGAGATGATAAAAACTGAACATTTACATGTACCTCACTTCTCAGCTCATTCTCACTACAAAGGATATTATTGCAAATGTGAAATGTGATTGTGTTTTCTGCCTTTTGTTATTATGATTGCATTTGTAATTATTAAGGTATTGGACAGAAGCTTCTGCTTCCCATATCACCCTCTCTGCAGACTACTTTCTACAGCCTTCATGTCACTCTTGGAAAAAGTAAACAACTACCAATTTACTGTTGTAGCCTCCTTAATTTGCTCCTTGATCACCTATGTCGGTGTGAATAGTTTTATTTTAACATAAATAAAACAACCCAATCTCATTAAATCTGTAGAGCACGTCGTACAGAGCTCGCCAGCAAAAACAGGTGATAAAACAAATCTCAATGCTGACATCGAATGCAAATTTGTTTGTAATTGCCAGGGTTGCTCTGAAATGGTATTGAACAGGAAAATGCTGTTTCGTGAACTGAGGAGGAGACACCCCCGCCCCGCCACTCCAAGGAAATCAATTGGTCAAAGACCACAGGTTGTAACCATATCAGTTTAAAAACAAAACTTTCCCTGTTTTGTTTGGTTTCATGTAATTATTTTAAAAACTCTGTCAGACATTCATTTCTTTTCCACTGACTTCATATCATTGGTCAAGGTTCATTGTGCAGGTTTGATTAGGCCTTGAAAGGACTACTTATTGAAAAATCCTGGTACAATATTTTGGGGGAGCACTGTTTGCCATAGAAGCCATAAGTAGTTTTACTAGAACAGTGGTTCTCTAACAAAAGCAAGTCTTGGCATCCCCCGCATCCCCCGGAGGGCTTGCAACAGCTCCGATCACTTGGCCCCACCCCAGAGTTTTTGAATCAGTGGGTCTGAGCCTGAGAATGTGCATTGCCAGCAGCTTCTTTGGTCTTAGAGTTCCAGGACCACACGCTGAGAACCACAGTTCTAGAGGAACAAACAAGCAAACTCAGAGCAGGCTCTTCCAGCTGCTGAAAGGGTCCATTTGATTCAGGTTTCTGAACTTCCCTAAGACTGGGATGGATTTGGAACCAGAATCTTCCACTGGAGGTACATGGTCCACTTATTCATCCCTTGCAAAACTGGCATCTGCACTGTTCCCCGGGTACCATCCAAGCAGCGCCGGCAGCAAAATAAATAGCAATGGTAGAACTGAAATGGGTGTTTCTCAGGGGCCAGGCTTTTGTATTTTTCGGTTTTTGTTTTCTTCCTGGAAACATTTGGGGGTGTTTCTATAATTGTCATAAAACTGGCTCTGTGCGCTGTTCCTTTTTTCAATATTTTTAACATTCATGGAGTCACAAAAAATGAGAGAAGAAGAGGGATGAAGCTGGATTTTAAACTTCTAGCTAGGAAACTCCGGGCTGAGAAGTGTCTATGCAGAAGACACGGTTCAGGGCCTGGAGGTCTCTTCTCTCGTGGCTGAGTGTGCATGTTCTGGGCTTTGGCTTCTTAGCATCCATTGCCACATTCTAATGGCTCCTAAGTTTGGAGGAATGCCCTCAGCCACACTGTGGGTACCCTAGGGGTCTGCTGCCCATTACTAATACTTAAGGGCTCCCTAGGGGCCAGCTCTTCCCTTTTATGGTCACTATCCACCTAAGCTGGAATGACTCCAAGATCAGCCACCTGGACCTTCTTCTGAATCTTTACCCTGAGTGAGGCCAAGGCAGATGGAACAGGCAGAATTTGTGTGGCCCACAGCTGGGCCTTGACCTCTAACTGTCCCTTGGAGCCAGGAAAGGATTTCCCCAATGTTTCAATTCAGCCTGTCTGTAGAAGATTCCCAGATTGTTTAAACACAGAACCACTGCTTGGGTCCTGCTTCTTGCTCTTTGGTGACTGCCTTAATTCCAGTTTTCTGCTCCTTTCCTTGGAGATACTTGGCAATCATCCCGATCAACTAGCTTTTGCTTAGATTATCCAGAATTCCTTTCTGTTGCTGATGTAAGTCCCCAAAGCACACATTCCCTCCTTCCCTAGGCACCTGAGTTTTACTAGACCCGTGGACGTCTTTGAATCTAGCTTTAGGAACAAGCACGCACACCACGTCCACACAGCCCCTGGTCTCTGGTTCCACCTAACTGCACACTGGCTAACAACTCACTTCTTGTATATCATGATCCTGCAAACTTGAGACAATATGCAGGTCAAGCGCAGTCATTTTTGGAGCCTGGCTGAAGACCGGAAGGTCTTCCACCTGGAGGCCATCTCTGGAGCCAGAAGTGGGTCTCTCAGGCCCCAGCAGACTATATCGCATGTGACACGGCGGGCATCTCCGGAATCCACCTTTCAAGTTTTCGGCAAACCATTTTCTCACTGTCCTTCACAAAGTTGACATTTTCGGCAGCAGGATAGGAAAGATGTCACGTCGGCTGCTCTTCAAGTTCTTGTCACAGTGGTTAGCACCAGTTCTGTCATCTTCACTCTCCTCACAGTCTCCCATCTTGAGCCATGTCACAAATGATAATACATCTGGAGTTGCAGTTTTCTTTCTTTCTTTTTTTTTTTTTTTGGTCCAATTGAAACTATCAGAACCCAGCTCCCCAATCCGTTGTGTTACTGGTTTTGCAAACTATTTTCCCTTTACCTCTAATGCTTCTGACTTGAGCTTATTAATGAATGACTATTGTAGGATTAATTCAATAGAGCTGAAGCTCTGTATACAAAACATTAATTTTGATTTTGATATTTGAGATTAAGCATGAACAAGGAATTCCAGCTGCGGTGTGTTTTTAAAAACAATCTGACTTTTCTGGTTCATTAGATGGTGGTTACACACCCACAGGAGTACACAGGATACCTAGCACTGGATTTTTCCTGCAAGCATGGTTTTCTACATCATGCTGAAATCTGGGCCACAGAACCCTCTTTTGTAAGGTAAGATGTCTTTTCAAGAAGGTCGGAGCCAGGCGCAATGGCGCACACCTGTAATCCCAGTAGCTCAGGAGGCTGAGGCAGGAGGATCGCAAGTTCAAAGCCAGCCTCAGCAAAAGTGACGTGCTAAGCAACCCAGTGAGACCCTGTCTCTAAATAAAATATAAAAAAGGGCTGGGGATGGGGCTCAGTGGTGGAGTGTCCCTGAGTTCAATCCCCGGTACACCCCCCACCACAAAAGAAGGCTGGGATGCAAAATTAATTCCAAGCTTACAGTGATTGACATCTTCTGATATTGCATCTATTTGGTGATATAGCACAAAATCCAGGTGTGAAAAGAAATGCATGAATTCAACAGAAGAGGAAGGAGCGTCTGGCCCACCGCTCTGCATACAACCAGCTTTAAGCCTCTGATCGCTCCCAAGGAGGGGTAAAACTCCAGCTGAAGAGAGAGTATAGTTCCATTTCCAAATGCAAATGTCCACATATGTTGGTGAGGCACTGTAAACATGATATATTCTCTCTCTCCAAATGGATGCATGCCTGCAGACCGCATTATGGATCCATGAAAATGTCCTTAAACAAGCATGATAACTGAATCCTACTTGCTACTAAATTGTTCCAGAAACACAAGAGCTTAAAGGGCCAGAGCGGGACAGAATATCTTACGTATTCCTCTTAAGGTTCTTTAAACAGGACATTTACATGAAATGTTCTTAAACCTTGACTTGTTTTAAACATTTGCTTCTCCTGGCAACACTTTATCCCTACTTTTTTTTTTTTTGAGAGATACAATTGAATTTAATCCCAGTGTGGAATATTTCTCTTTGTTTCTTTCAAGCAGTTAATAACTACAAATTCAAGTTCACACCAAAGCATTATCCTCTCCAAAGGAGACATCCCAGCTTGCTCATCTGGATGGTTTGTATAATTCTGGGTTAATTATGAATTATAATTAGGGCTCTCGAAAGCCAGAGTCACCACTGCATTATGAAAGCCAGCCTTACCCCTACCCTCTCCTTTCCTTCCAGTCTGTGCCCTTTTCTAATTATGCCCCGACGCCCTGGGGCTCAGACACGCTGCTAAAACAAATATATCAAAGTGTTTCTATCATGACAGTAAGACAGGAAGCAACAACACGAAATTTCTACACCATTATAAGTGTTCCTTGTAACTCCTTAGGGTTGGCTATTAGTCAGTTTTTAAAAAGAGTCTTGGAGAGACCTAAATTCAACTGGTAAGGTCTTTTCTAACCTGTTCACAGTTTAGCCAAATAGGCAGTTACAACCCCGACAGAGGGAGAGGGTTCATGTACTCTGTTATCATCAGACCAGAGGTGTTCAGAAGTTTCTCCCTAATGAACAGTCACAAAGAATACAGATGCTTTTGGTGTAAAGACATTAATCAGAGGGGCTCAGGGGTGGTCCAGGTACTGAATGAAGTGAGACCCCCAACAGATGATTTGAGAAATAATATAAAATGCAGGAAAGGATGCCATTTCCAAAATCGCATGGATCAATTTGGACCAATTTTCGAAACTGCATTAATCAGTTTGGATCAATTTCCAAAATTGGTACTACAAGTATTTTTCCATTTGGGGAATAAAAGGAGAGGGGACGGATTTTTTTATTCCTAGGTAAATATATATAACTAGGCTTTACTTTCCACTTTGAAGTTTCACCCTCTGTTGGACTGAGTGGTTAGAACAGTAATATGAATGGTTTTTTGGTATCTCATTCATGCTGATGTGGTGGGACCTCTCAATATATGCTTTTGTACCAATGATTTCAATGACCACAGGTTGAAGACACATTGGTGGAATCTGAGACGAAAGATACACATTACTAGTTTGCTATGGGCCAGAAAGACTGAGCAAATGGGAGCGATAATTCAGCACATTTCACGTCTGAGTAGGAAAATCCTGCTGTTCTCATAGGGGGAAGTTTCCTCCAGGAAGCGAGTCACATGGTTTCAAAGGAGACATGCTCTAAAAGGGAACTTCTCTGAGGATATCTTGGATGCCTATTTTTATTTGAAATGGGTTTGGAAGCTTTCTTCCTCTCGTACAAATAAATACTCCCTATTAGACCTAGTTGGCTCTTTAGAATCTAGACAGCAAGGGTGACCATGACCAAGACCAACACCTGCCCACAGCTGGAGGGCCAGTCAAAGATGCACTCATGTTCACAGGGCAGCAAACCTTGCGATGGTGCATAACATGAGACCAAGAGTGTGGGGGTTTATTATTATGCCCCACTTATGCCTGCCTGCTACAGCATGTGCTCCATTGAGAGAGAGAGAAAACACAGCTATCCCTACAACACTGTTTAAATTAAAAAAAATTATTGGTTCTTATTAGCAGTTTTTGTTTTTCTCTCCAAGGGAAATAGAGTTAAAAGGCACCAGACGCAATGCCTCTGTGTGTGTGTGTGTGTGTGTGTGTGTGTGTGTGTGTGTGAGAGAGAGAGAGAGAGAGAGAGAGAGAGAGAGAGAGATTAGAATGGAATATATATTTTTTTCATTTACTGTTAAATAGACATCCACAAAAAAATAAAGAGCCACTATGTGACATGAACTTGGAGTGAGGGCCAAGAGCTGGAGCAAGGATACGGCAAATAAGCCACTTTTATGGTGCAGGGAACCGAAGATAGAGATCTAAATTGTGGTCATGGCAAAAGAGACAGGAAGAAATGGAGGCACCTGTGAGATACGCAACAGTGTTGACGGGGTGTAGTGATTGAAAGTGACCTACTGCAGAGGGAGGAGGCGTCCAAGGTGGCTTCTGAGTTTCTCTCTTGGGCAAGTGGATAAAGGAACCGCTTATTTACTTAGGGATCTTGCCAGAGTGACAGAGGGGTGGAGCAAATTCCATGTGATGGTTTTAAATCCTGACCCATTAGGGCTCGCTTGGTGTCTGAACATGGGCAGCACCGTGGCTCCAAATGAATTTCTCCAAAGAATCTTTGGACACATTTGCAGAGATTTTTGAGAAAGGATTTTTAAGAATGTGTGCCCTCTTACATCTGCTTGCAGACTCATTAATCTATGCAGCTTATTTTGGATTGGGGCGGTTGGCATTATGGATTTGTTAATTGCTGATACAATGTACTTTCTACGCAGGCCATATGTGAAGAGCAGCACTGGCATTCAAGAAAATGTTAAATAATAATGTAAATGAGAAAAATTTCCAATCCCAATAATCAAGGGATCCAAGGAACATTGACGCACGGTGGTGCAGTCCCCGGAGCTGTTTGATTGCCTTGTCACTGTGGGACAGTGACCAAAGAGATGCTAATCTAAATGTCATCTAGAAAGAATACTAAAAATATTATGGTGAAAATTAAGTACTGCAACCTTAGGAGCTGATTTCAAAATGAGTAGATAGAGCAATTTACATCTGTGGATTCGATGATCGCCAAAGGCAACCGGCTGAACATGCGCACATGTTGCTTTTCTGTCCCTCTCTCTTTTGAGAAAATGGGTTTAAAGAATTGGCCCAAACGAATGTTCCCTCAATCAACGAGTTTTCAACTTTGTTATATATTAGGCTCGTCTGTGATTTTAAATTCACGATGCGTAGGCCGCATCCCAGATGAGCGAAATCAGAATCTCTGCAGGCGGGGCCCAGGCGTCTGAATTTTTACACCCATCCTACCCCACCAGGTGATTCAAATATGCAGCCCAGTTGAACAACCAACACCTCAAAGAGGTATGATCCGAAGAACAAATGTCTTAGAATTGTAGGGTGGTATTAAAAGCACAGATTCCTGGCTCCTTGTGAAACCAACGGAATCAAATTATTTGAGGATAGGACCCAATATTTTGAATTTTAACAAACCCTCCATTGGACTGGTGTGCATGCTACTACTGCATAAACAGAATATCAGTAGGGGTATCTATTATACTTTCAGATGAAAGAAAAACAAAATCTATGGAAAAGGGTAAAAATTTAGCCCAGGGGATTGAATCCAGGGGTGCTGAACAACTGAGCCCCATCCCCAGCCCTTTTTATATTTTATTTAGAGACAGGGGTCTCACTGATTTGCTTAGGGCCTTGCTAAGTTGCTGAGGCTGGCTTTGAACTCGCCATTCTCCTGCTTCAGCCTCCCAAACTGCTAGGATTATAGGCATGCACCACTGCATCTGGTGGGAGTTGGATTTTAAAGTGTTTCCAGGTGTTTCTTTACCTTAGTACTACTGACATTTGGGGCCTTGTTTGCAGGAACTCTCTTGTGCATTACATAGGATGTATAACAATATCCCCATGACCCTTACCTATTAGATGATAATAGTATAATGTGGCAATCCAAACTGTCTCCAGTCCTGTCAAAAGTCCTCTGGGGGAAAAATCACCCCCAAGTTGAGAAGCACTTTCTTAAAAGACATCAAATATGTGGATGGGTTCATATTGTCTCGTGCTTATAATTATGATATAACTCCTACAAGAAAATTTTAGATGTCCAAGGGATATTAAGATACTAAATCTGCTCATTTTACAGATGAGAAAACTGAGGCATAGAAATAAGACAGAGCACTCCTGAATTTAAGAAGAATAGTTTCAGCCAGGCATGGTAGCACAAGCCTGTAATCCCAGTGGCTTGGGAGGCTGAGGCAAAAGGATCATGAGTTCAAAGCCATCCTCCGCAACTTAGCGAGGCCCTGAACAATTCAGCAAGACCCTGTCTCCAAATAAAATGCAAAAAAGGTCTGGGATGTGGCTCAGTGGTTAAGCATCCCTGGGTTCAATCCCTGGTACCAAAAAAAGAAAACAGTTTCTGACATTCAGGTCTTCAGAATTTTAGTGCTGATACAATGAAAGGAAGAAGAGCAGTGGACTTAGGATATCTGGGTCACCATTTAAATTTACAGATGCTCAGGGTTATCATTTGCAAAAGGGATGCAAAAATGACTAACCTGGGAATTTGACAGCAAGTGAGAGAATGTTTGAAAGTACCCTGTAAACTGTAAGGCGGTCACACAACTGATACTGAATATTATGATTTCTTCATTTAAAAAATGCAGTGCAAACATAGATCCTGAAATACACGTAAAGCCTGTCAAAGTACCAGTGGAGATCCATTTGGCTAGTTTTTCATGGCCTAGCAAATAGGTCAGGCTTGAGCAAGTGTTGCTTTTCGACTTTCTTGCTCTGCCTGGATGTTGATCCTTCCAAAAGCAGCACCTTGGACAGCAGCCAGGCCTGCTCCCTCTAGAGACTCCTGATTCTGCCAGGCCTGACCATCAGGCACCTACAATTTCTCTTACTGCTTGCATTGACTGTTGCCTTGCAGTCTGACTCTCACAGTGGAACCCAAACAGAAACCGCATGTCACCCACGTCCTTTTATATGGCCATGAAGGAAATGGGTGGCCACATGGAATTAGGGTTTTCTTTGGCCTTCACTGTGGGACCTGCATACACTGATGGACAGCATGCCATGTGCCTTCAAAAGCAAATGTTTCCATTTTCATTTGCTCTGCTACAAGTGAACTGTATGCATTTCAGGGCTTATATTCAGTGAACACATTTATATTGAAGCATAAGAATATGTGTTGGTGAATTTAGGGCAGCTTGGCAGTGCTAGGAGCAGAATCATTAGTTCTAAAACCACCACGACAAAACTTTAAAGCGTCCATATTCATTGGGGGTGAGGGGAAGGTAAAGGACATACGGAACACCATGAAAATAATAAGTATGTCTAAAAGGGAAAAAAAAGTCGCTAATGTATCAGCTAAGAAAGAAAGAATTCCTGACGGACACAGGAAATAGCACCAAGGTAAACAAACCTTTAGAACTTAGAAATACCTCAATATATAACTGATTCTACTAATAATCATTAATTTACGGATAGGCTTTATTTTGTGTCAATGTTATAAATCATTATTTAAGGGCTGGGGATGTGGCTCAGTGAAAAAGTGCCTGCCTAGCATGCGTGAGGCTCTGGAGTCTATCCCTAGCACTGCAAAAATATAAATAAAGATATATAATAGTGCTTCCTGCTTTGTGTAGGTACCTGTGAGTAAATAAGCAAAAAAGGAAAAAAAAATCATTATTTGAGACAGGTTTCATTTCTGGGAGATGATTTTGGAATTGAGGAGGGTTTGGTGAAAATGATAGAGATGCTATAAAAGTACAGGCCTATTTGATGCCAATCCATTTTATCTGCTCCTTAAACATAATTTCAAAATTACAAGCACGGGTTGCTTATTATGAATGACTTGGTAAGGTACCAGGTCCCTAACTAGATGCCACTAAAAAAGCAATCTGACTCATAATTCTGTTTACATATTGCTCAATTAGTCTTTTCAATATGTACATGTTTTAAAAGTCACTAAACACCTGACTCAAATTCAGTCCCAATGCACAATGTTCTTGCTCACTGATAGAGTCGTTTTTTTTTTTTTTTCTTTTTGAAAAGCACCTTTGAAAACCCTTAAAGCAACAGAGACTTCAGGAATACACGAAACTTGCTGTTTGCAAAGGCAGAAGTGACATCATGGATGGAAGGACGGGGAAAGGTCAAAGACATTGCAAAGCCCAAGCCATAGCACACATAACTTCTTACCTTTTGATCTCCTGAGTTGTCTGGATTTTGGACTCTTTTTTCCTTTTGGATTCTCTTTTGGTATCTTTTTTAGTCTCTGGTTCAGGTTGGGAGGGAGTTTTGCTCCCCGCAGAGTCTGCATTTGACAGCAGCCCACTAAGGTACACATGCATTTGTTGACTTTTGCGAAGGGGTGGTTGAACAATGAGGCATGCAGAGTGTGGCCAGCCACAGGAGAATCAAGGGCACACAAACATGCACCAACAAAAGAAAGAAAGAAAGAGAAGGATGCATCAAAAAGCAAAAGCAAACGCATTTAAACTAAAATAATAAGCAAAAAAAAAAAAAAAAGATGCAAACTTGCATAAGGAAAATCAGAACTGAAAAGAAAATAAGAAATCCAAAACTGTTTCCATGACAAGATGTATAAACCTAACTGTGAATCAAGTGGCAGTCTTACAATATGAAATCCAGACAATGTGTATCATAATTCATGATGATGTTTACCAGGGAGTTTACAAAAACACTTCATTATTTTATAACACTTTCTTATTCAGTAACATATGTAGAATACAGTGTGACAACCCGGAGAATATAATGCAACTTCTCTCTCTCTCTCTCTCTCTCTTTAAAGAATTCAGTCCAAGAGGCTGTAACAGATAGTCATCAAAGTGTACATATTTATAAAAAGCAGAATTATGCACAGATACACCCCAGGTATCAGAGTTTTCGTGAGTATCTTTTATGCAAATAAAAGGTCATTGGCGGTGCTATGGAATCTTGTAACAACAGGAGTTGAAGGTACCCCTGTTGCCTGTTAAATATTCAAACCTACAATGCTATTGTTATGCAGTTCTAAATGTTGAAGTTACATTTCATAAAAATCTACCAGCACCGGAGGAAAGAAAAGCACAGAACAAACCCAACTGATAATTTAGAGTTGTGGCATGAGTAAAGATGAGCACACACTCAGATCTGATTTGAAAGAAAGGTCGTCCATTCTGGATCCTCCCCCAGGTTGGACTTCCCTGAACCACTATATTTTTCATTGAAGGATGATTTTCCAGAGCCACTTGCTCTCCCTGGGTGCACCTCCCCTGGCTGTTGGTTGGGGTGCTTTGGGATATAGTAGGCTTATCTTTATACTAATGTGACGCTATATACATTGGGATGTTAAACTGGCTGTGGCAGTGTGGAAATTTATTCCATGTCTCCAGAGCCAAATGGCAATGTTCTTAAATTATTTGCTTCTTTGCATTTTTTTTTTTTCAGAACATGGATCTTTCCTTCCAGGAGCTGGGCAAGGTCTAAAGAAAGAGTACTTAGTACAGAGTCAGGAGACTAGACGTTCTGGGCTCATCTGTAAAATCTATAATGTGACTGTGATCTCTAAAGCTCTTCCCACCTCCAGGGAACGTGGTAAGTGTCGTCGGCATCTCCGCCTTCCGGCTTTACCTAGCTCGCTTCAGCTCCTGCAATGTGCCCGCCTCCCTCCTTGCCTGGGACAGTTGTACATGCTGTTCCTTTTGTCTGGAACCACTCAACTCCTACACACGATTCAGTTCTCAGCTCCAACATCATTTCCTCAGAGAGGTCCCCCCTCCCTCTACCATCCTGCCACTCCATCTGAGTCATGTTCCTGCTTCCATTTGACCGTGGAATTTTCTTCTTTGTCTTCTGAGGACCCATCCTCATGGAGCCCTGCCCTGGTCGGGTGCCTCATTTTGACTCATCATTGATACCGAATGTGTACCAGAGAGTCTGACACGAAGTAATCACCAAACACTCATGGAAGGAACAGTGGTAACAACAAAGACAAACATTTGTTAAGCTCTTGCTGCGTTCTGGGCATATTGCTGAGCTTTTTATAGCCACCAGTGTCCTCTCAACAACCCTCTGAGGATGCTCTCATTTCCATTTCACAGATGAGAAAACCGTGGCACTGAGGGGGTTATTACCAAGGGGACTCATTGCTAGTGAAAAGAGGAGCCATGATCTGAACTCAGAATGGTCTTACTTCAGAGGTCACCCAAGAAGACCTGTTTGGCTGGGTGCAGTGGTGCACACCTATAATCCCAGCGGCTCAGGAGGCTGAGGCAGGAGGATCATGAGTTCAAAGCTAGCCTCAGCAAAAGTGAGGTGCTAAGCAACTGAGTGAGACCCTGTCTCTAAATAAAATACAAAATAGGGCTGGGGATATGGCTCAGTGGTTGAGTGCCCCTGAGTTCAATCCCCAGTACCCCGCCCCCCCCCCCCCCCCCCGCAAAAAATGAAGACCTGTTTGCCATTTTTTAAAAAATAGTCTTATAGTCTTTCCAAAGGAGAAGAAACTAAATTAGACCTTTATGTTCTGTGTGTTGTAGGTGTCGTGTGTGCATGTGTGTGCTCCCCTTGCTACTGAGGGATTGGGGATGGACAGACAGTTAGGGATGGTTGTCAAAGCAAGGCCAGTGACCAATCACTGCCGGTTCCACTTTCCTTCCGCTTTTTGATCAGCATCACCAGAATCGTGCTTACCTGTTCCCGTGGACATGCGATGCACAGAAGGCAAAGCTGTAGTGAAGAAGGGTGGGGTCGATCATGGCGCCATTTTCTGCCCGTTCAAGCAAGTCTCTGAGGTAGCAGAGATGTCGGTGACACCCTCGCACTCCATTTCGGGCGCAGTATTCGTCTAATACAAACACCTGGCCAGGACTGAACCAGCCCTGTGGGGGGAATGAAGGAAAGACTTTCTTTTAAATACAGGTTGTTTCCCGGAGAACTGATAGAGTTGAGAGTGGCTGGGGAAGGAGTCTAAAAACCAGCTCCCTGATTGCTTACTGAGCGTCAGCTGCTGTGCTCAACACATTGTGTGTACTACGTGTTTTAATTCTCCCCCCAAACCTATAAGGTAGACTCTGTTATCCCTCTTATACGGACAGGAAAACAGAGCAGAGAGGACATGGGATTTCCTGATAAGTGGGTGAGCTGTATTAGCAGATAGTATGATTGAAACCCAGGGCTCTACCACTAGACCATGGGCTGAGCAAAATCTTGATTGCTGGTAAGAGAAAATCATAACATGAATGCCTTAAATTAGTTAGTGCTTTATGCTAGACAAAGAACTTTCCATTGAGCTCTCTAGCAACCTGGTGAAGTAGACACAGCATGCTGATCTTCGTTTTATAGGTAACATAATGGAAATCCGGGTTAAGTAACTCACATAGATATTACAAAACAGAAACAGGACTCAAATTCAGTTCTATCTTATTCCAAGTCTTCTACTTCCTTAATCCAGAACGTGAAGAAATATTAGAGTTGCCCTTATATATATATGGGGGCCTCATTAATCCTTGCATTTTAGAAGAATATTCTTAAAATCTTAAAATGAAGTTAATAACCGAATTCTCCAAAGAGATAGCATGACTATGTTTTTTTTTTTTTTTTTTTTTTTTTTTTTTTTTTTGCAGTTGTAAATCAGAAATGATTCAGTTAAACTGAGAGGAACTTCTTGTGTCCTGGTTTCCAGTCCCCCGCCCCCTGCCCCCACCGTAATTGTCTTCTTATAATGCATTTGCTCTAAGACCAGCTGAGACTCTGCTATCAAAGAAAATGCAGATGTGGTCTCTGACTTAGATGGGGTGGCATGATGGGGTAGAAGTTACTACCTCTGTCATGGGCTTAAGAGAACAGGTACTCGGAAAGGACAAATGTGTGCAGCTCAAGGTCATCCTTGGGCTGAGCCTGAATGAAATCACCATTTCTGGTTTCAGTGCTGGCTGAGCAAGAAATAAACCGATTCAGGAAGTGCTTGGTAAATTGGGAATTTAGGACTGTTTTAAATCTGAACTTCCTTTTTACTTTGAGGGTCTTCTCTGAGTTGTATTTTGAGTGTTGCTCCATCTTGGGAGAGAAAGGGCAAGAGGAGAAAGAGACTAGGAGAGAGGAGAGGACAGAGAAGTGCGGCGAAGGGGGCCTTTGCGACCCTCCAGTCTTGCATTAGGGATCTGGGGGAATCTTCGATTGACAACATGCAGCTTAGAGAGATGCATCCAACGAAAGACGGCATCTTTCCTACTTCAAATTATAAGTTACTGCAGAGGGCGGGAGAGTAGTCGAGGCAATGGGCTGCCCCTATAGGCAACTTCTTTGCCACTCCATCTGCTACCCCAAATGCTAAATCTTAGAAACAACACTGCTGTGAAAGATTAAAATATATTTTCTACGACTCAGATGACACCAAGTCTTTTGTAGATGCCAAAATAGCTGCTTTGAAAAGAGTTGAAGAAATATCAATTAGGAACTGAGTCGAAGACACAGAAAAATTTATGTATCCCTGCTGGTCGGTCTCCAAAACCAACTGAAAAAAAAAAAAAAAGACTGTAATAATGAGAAAATGGAATATATAGAAGTGGGAGATAAAGTTCTTTTAATTTCTGTTATTTTCTGAAACTCTGGAACGATGATTAATGGATATAGGTATATAAATGGGGGGAGAAGGCTATTTTACTCTATTCATAAATGATTTTGGATTTTGGACCCTATTTTTAAGCCGATAATGACTAATGGAAACAAGCTTCAATATTTCATGTTTCTTTTTGGTTTAATTTTTTTTAAAGAGGGCATTGCTAATTTTCCTTTGTAGTAAATTTCAAAACAAAAGAAAATTGTTTTAAATAACGGCAATGTGGAGAAAAAAAAATCTTGAAAATTATATACTTAAAAAAAGTCCCTCAAGAGAAAGAGAATTATACATAACAGGCAATAATTTAAGTGCAGAGGCACATTCTTACAAGTTTCATAAGTGCAATTTATAATTACATAATTGCAATTTATAATTTGTAAGCTACATAACAGTAGGAAACGCATTTGAGAAAAATTGCCTTGCAATGCTAGGTAAACGTTTTTTCCCCCTTGAAGTCAAAGTAATATGTTCTTTTCCAAATTGGCAAAGTTCAGAGCCTTCTGATAAAGGGATTCTAAACCTGAGATAATCAACATTTCATTTATGAGACATGGATTAATAAATTATTCCACAGAATCCCATTTCTATTTTTAAGATGATTTTTACCCTTTATATATTATATATTGGCTTCTGGAACCAAAAAAACCCAAAAAAACCAAAACCCAAAGAAACAACAACAACAAAAAAAAAGGAATTTGAAATATAAATTATTCAGCATACAGTGAAGATATAACTTAGATTTTTTCCCCCACCCTTTGAGGGATTTTTTTTTATGGTGCATTAGAAATTTGAAATCAATAGTGTGTTAGCTTGCTTGATTAATTATACCATATTAATACTATGAAGACACGTTGACTTCAGTGTTTGGATTTAGGGATGAGAGTTTTCTTGTGTATGAAGTCGTTCTCATCGTTTCCCCCTCATCTTTCCCATCTATAAAGTGGGATTCCTAGCCTTTACCTTTAAGAAATGAAGTAATAATTGAGGGTTTGCAGAAGGAAGTAAACCCGAGTCTTTTTTAGGCTTTTGAATTTGATAGTTTAAAGCCAAAAATGTATCTTCAGAAATCCAAAAGAGACATAATAGCATTCCCTTGAATTTAACTAATTTAAACCTAGGTTTAAAATAGGATTTTAGAAAATGTTGAGACTCCTGCTGGTTAGCTGGATTTCCAAATTTCTAATGCACCATAAAAAATTCCCTCAAAGGGTAGGGGAAAAAAAGACTCTGAATATTATGAAGAAAAAAGGAAAGACACCCAAACAAACAAACCCCCGTCAATAAAGGCTTATGGAGAGTGGAATTTATTTGTTGAATCGTTTCAATCTTTAAAAGAGACACAGTAAAGAGTCTATTTCTTTTTGAGATAGGAGCACCAGGTCTGGGCTAGGAAGCGAGGGACATCTTAAACTCTAAGATAAGGAGGCAATTTTTGCAAGTTCTCCAGTAGCAGGTGCCAAACTCGATTACCCCCCTCCGGAATATTTCTCATGTAGCAGCTGAAAAGTGGGGAAGCTATGAAGGGGAAGCTGGGGACTTGGACGTGTCTCTTCTGAGAACTTCCTGCCGCTCAGTCTTGTTTCTTGGTAAGTTAAACTATCTCAACCCCGGGAAATGGAGAACACATTTGCAATTGTTAAAGCCATTCCATCATGGAGAAAAGAGCTTCTGACATAAAGGTAGAGAAAAATTTCATTAAAAAAAAAAAAAGCTATGTTTAAAGTGCTGTAAGACCAAAGAAGATACTTGCCAGGCAAGAATAGGAATCATTAAGTCTGTGATCCAAAGTAAGGCGCTGTACCATCTCAAAGAGGGAAGCGTGGTCAAAGTTACAGGGGTTGGAAGAGATAAATTCATCCATGCCATGCTTTTGGGCTCTATCTGCATCTGTTCATTTATACATGTAGAGAGAGACACAATTTAGAGAAACACATCACATTTTCTTTGACATTTCAAATACACAGGAATTCACTAGGCATTACAAACATTAGCTGCTTCCCCGGTACCTCCCACCAACATCCCAAGATATATATATATATCTATTTACCTCCCATTGTCAACTTGCATCACTTAACTGGTTAAGTTTACTGCATGTAGGCAAAAAATATATTGGCATCAACATGTTTATCAAATGATCACAATGCCAGTGCACTCATGTTCTTTAAAAACTAAACACGAGATTGGAACTTTGCCTGCATTCCACCAAAACACTGAAAGCAGATCGGATCTTTGCTAAAACTGCCTATTTAGCTGCATAGGTTTTGAATAGATTCTGCCATTCCAGCGGTTATGTCTAGAGCAATTTCTCTACAATTATTGGGATTCTCTGGACAAAAAGGGTTTCTGCTGATTTTCAGCAAAGTGACGAGATTTGGGTCCTCCCCTTCCAAATCCCCATGGCCAATTTGGTGTAGCATTAAAAGGTTTGAGTCCCCACCCTCCAAAATTAAAAACTAAAAGAATGGAAAGGAAAAGAAAAAAGAAAAAGAAAAAGATTTTTTTATCATTGAAATCTGGAGGGTTAAGCTAAATGGGAATTTAGTTTGTGACAGCCAAGGGCATTGCTTTATAGTGTGCTTCGTCTGTGAGCAAAGCTTATGAAAGAGACAAACAGAAATTTACTCAGCGAGGGCTATGATCTGCCATTTATTGTGAATTAATTGTCTCAATGTATTCACACTTTTCCTCACAGGGCTGTAGGCAAAACCTCCTAAGGGCTAACTAATTAATCCCAACACGTGGAACTAACATATACTACCCTCCACTGGCAATGTAACTCGGAGGATTCAACTGGAGTGCCACCAAGCAAATCGTAAGGAGGTAGAATGAAGAAGGTCTTTTCCGTTAAAGGAAATCGGCTCATTCCACCTCATCTGCACTCGGTCTCCTGATATGCAGACTACGAAGAAAAATAATCTCATATCAAACGGAGCAAGATTTTATTCATCTCCTCGAATGCAACATTTTACTCGAGTACGGGGACCTGCCAGGAACCAGCAATCCTATCGGGGCAAGGGGAAAATCAATTTCTGACTTGGAAGGGTGTTTGAATAATATTTTCATGTGTGGTCTCTGCTTCAGGCAGTTTTTTTTCCCCCTATCTGTTTCCCATGCTTGGGGTTTGGCTGTAAGCTGGGTTACGGTGACAGCGTGACTCTAATGCGATGATTTCTCCACTTATTGATTTGGGGTATTGTTCAAACCTAAATGCATGGCGTGGGAGATTTACACCCTCTTATGTTGGATTTTTAAAATCTTCTGTCATATTTCTGAGAAGCAGCAGTGGTCAGTGTTTGAACGAGATGTGTTGTTTATGCCCAAGACACACAAAAAAGCCTCGATTTCCAGAAGGCAAGTTCAAGAATGTGTATTTTAACAGCCAAATCGCTCCATTAAAATGATAAAACACAAGCTTTTGGAAGAGCTATCGCATGGGCAGGAATTCTATTAGAGAATCTGCGAGAATCGTCTTTGCTGTGTTAACTGCCTTAGATTCGATCTCAGGAAAGTGCTTTCCAGCTGAGGTTGGGTGCTTCGCCTGGGAAGATCACTTCTGTTTTGTTTGTTGCTTGGTCTTGAAACATTTCCCTTCTGATTTGGAATAGTCAGGAAGGTGGTGCTGGGCTGGGGGCAATCTAAATGCTTCCAGTGCCTGGATGTGCAAGTATCTTAAACCTGCTCCAACTTGAGGTCTCTTCCCTGACATGAGGACTCTGGTGCTATCTAGGTGGCTCTTCTCCATCTCCTCCAACAGATTCTGCCCTCCACCTCTGCCCTCCACCCTGTGCGTCCCAGGGCAACTTAATTCAGGAAAAAAAAAAAAAAAAAAAAAAAAAAAAACTAAGCGTGGGGTGTGCAGGATGCTCATCCTGCTAGGTCCTCATAAAAAAGCCTCATCCACCCCCTGCCTCCCGATTTTAACAGGCAGATCAGGCAGTTTGGCTAGCATTGGCTTCTTGCTCTCGGATTTCTCGGATGAGGCTGCAAGCTGACAAAATCGACCGGGGCCTCACTTTGCCAGTTTGGCTTGGCTAATTTATCGCTCTTCAATGATGACGGTACAACTGGTCATTTAGCTCAGAGAGAAGGGGCCTCTTTTGTGACTGTGAAAAAATATGGCCCACGTTTCAAGTGTTTTGCTCTTTGTTGATGTATTAAAACCTCTTGAAAACTTTGCTGATGACCTATTTTGCCTTTCGGGCCACTTAGGAAATGGATCTGAAAAGGCAATTTGGCTCTTCTAGGGAGACCTGGCTACAAACCCACTCCCCACCCCTCTACCCATCCCAAGGGCTCAATGAAGACAGCTTCACTCTGCTAATACTTGGCTAGGAGCGAGTCTTAAGCACGATTTTCTTTTCTACTAATGTTTCAAACAGGCTTACAGAAAAATGCGTATCAAATTAGCATTTTTTTTCAGATAATAACTCTATTGAAATAAAACTTCCTGCAGGGCGCGATGGCACATGCCCACAATCCCAGCAACTTGGGAGTCTGAGGCAGGAGGGTGACAAGTTCAAAGCCAGCCTCAGCAACTTAGTAAAGCCCTCGGTAACTTACCAAGACCCTGCCTCCAAAGATAAGAAGGGCTGGGCATGTGGCTCAGTGGTTCGGTGCCCCTGGGTTTAATCCCCAATATATATATTAAATAAATCTTCCTTTTTCCCTTCTTTCTCTCTTTCCTTTTCCTCCTGATTCACGTGGGGAATGAACTTGAATTGAGGAGGTCTGGGTTCTTGCGAACTGTTTTTAAATAATTGTCGGGTGCTGGTTGAACTGTTTCTCTTCTCAGCCTTGGTTTCCTTGCGTGTAAGAGGAGTTGACCTTTCAGTTTCCCTTCTGCTGTCGCAGACAGTAGTTTAAGGATCCTCAAGATCCTTTGCATACCTGGGGATGTGGGAGAGCTTAAGGCAGTAGATTTTCCAGCAAGCAAAACGAGCAGCCCCTGGATTTTTGCTTGCACAAAATTATCATTTACTCAGACTTAGGCTTATTATTTTAATTGTTCCAATAACTCAAGAGTACTTAAAAGGGTGACGGGCTCCTGGGACATCCTGAAGATTTCTCTGAGTTTATTATAATCTAAAAAAAAAGGGGGGGAGAATAGACCAGGAATGCTATTTCAAGGTATAAGTGAAAGGGATCCGATTGTTATTGTTAAGCAGGGATTTCAGTATTTTGTTGTTGTTGTTGTTCTCCGCTATATTCTTAGCACCTAGCATAGTACCTGGCACATAGTAGGTACTTTTGTTTTTGTTTTTGGTATCAGGGATTGAACCCAGCGGTGCTTAATCACTGAGCCCCACCCCCAGCCCCTTTTTCATATTTTATTTAGAGACAGGGTCTCACAGAGTTGCTTCGTGCCTTGCTGAGTTGCTGAGGCTGGCTTTGAATTTATGATTCTCCTGCCTCAGTCTCCCTAACTGTTGGGATTACTAGTAGGTCCATATTTGTTAAAACAGGGAATTTATTTCATCAAAATAAACAAATTCACCCTATCAGTAAATGTTTTCTATCTCATGATTTTATGGAATATTGTTACATTAACTAGTTAGGAACAGTGTATTTTCTAGGAGATAGATAGCAAGGAGGTAAGTGGGAGAACTTAGGAATATCACAAAGACTGGAGCTGAAGGCTAGATCTGCCAGTACTGGGTATGTGGTGTGAGGCAGTTGCTTAATGTTTCTGATTCTACTTGTCCCCATGGGTGAGTGGAAGACAGTGTTCAAGCCTACCATGGAGCGTGTTGATGGGATCTCATAAGAAGTGCCTGGAAGTCACCTGGCACATACTAGCTGCTCAATAAATGTTAGTTAGGTGTAATCAGGCAGGCTTCTTGGTGCTTGCAAAGGCACTTGTTTTAAGTTGCTCATGAGCCAAAGATGACTCTGCCTTATGGCTAATGTTCCATCTTTCCTTACTTCTTGAATCATTTCTGGGAAGCTGGATTTCCTTTCCAATCTCTCTGCTTTGTGGATGCGCTCTGCCCCTGTATAACCAATTCCTATGTCCTGTCTCTGAGTTGTTGCTGGGTTGTGTTCCAGTTTCTCTGTGATGAGGACAGAGGCACACAGTTGAACACCTTGGTAGATAATGCATTCCTCAAGGGCAGTTTCCAACCTGGGGGTTCCCCTGTGAGCTTCTAGAACAGAGAGTCCTCAGGAGGTGGTTATTAACTCACTGACTCCGACACCTCCGTTGCAGGCAACTTCTCATTGGCTTTATTAAGGAGCCACACACATGGGGATTCAGATGGTATCTTGCAAATCCAAAAGTGGGAACATGTGCTCTTAGGGGAAAAAAAAATCTTATAGAAGGAAACAGAATTCTAGGTGCAGGTGTCTTTGGATACCATTCAGATTGTCTGCCTGTGTCTCCATACATGTCTAGGACCATATGCATTACATATGTTGTCTATTTTAAAATAAAACATTGCAGTGGTCCAGCTGTTCCAAATTCTGTTTCAAAGAACTTGTGGGCGCTTCCCAAGCAACACCATATAGTCACTCCTGCACTGTCCCAGTCTGTTCTTCTAGAGCGCTGAACAAGAAAAAGCAAATGCTCTTTGAAACTTCATTTCTCCTTGTACAAATAATTGGAATTGGTGGATTCAAGAAAAAAAAAAAAAACAACCCTCCAATGTTGACATTATCAGGGGAGAAAACAGCCCAGAGCAAAAGCATGAGAGAGTCAATTCCTGAATTCAGGACACAGGGATCACTTCCTTTGCCAATATTTGGCATGTGTCAAGAGAATGAAAATGAATTTGAACGTTAGGTTGAGCAAAAGAGAATCAGGAGGGTAAAGTTGCTGTTTAAAATCCCAGTGATGTTTGGATTATCTCTTGCTTTGGGAGATATGTACTCATGTTCTTTTTCATTAACATGATTTAAAAAAAAAAAGAAATCAAGAATTGACTGCACTTTAAGAACCAATTTTTAACTTTTACCTTTTCCAGTCCTGGCTTTAGGAAGTAGTTCTCAAGTCTGGCTTTGTCTGCAAGGGTTCCAAATGATCCAAAAGTGGCCTAGGCTCTGTAGCAGAGTATAATCAACACACTCGCCAAATAATGCTGCCGGTTTCATTTCTGGGGTTTAATTGCATGTTTAGGAGACTGACTTGTAACTAAAGCAAGTAAAATGAATATTGGTCCCTAAACTACATTAAGAACCTTAAACCTATTAATGGTATCCAGGATCCAGAACCAGAATGATGGACAGGCAGATTTATGGGGAGCGGGCGCACTTTCAAATGGAAATGCATCAAAACCTTTATCCCAAGTTTTCCTGGGAACAATTTTGGTTTGATATTTAAGAAATGTGGGAGGGAAACTGGCTCCTACAGTGGAGGTGGGTGATACCATTATATATGTTTAAACTCGCATTTCATCTGCTTTGTGAAAATTCAAGTGAATGGCCCTCAACAGACCACCCTGCCATTTATGTTGCTCTGTAATTAATTATGATATTTGGGTTCATTTCATGTTCATTATTCATTTCATTTTTCCCCTCACAACTGGAAAAATATGTAATATTTTTCATGATCTCTTAAGCGCAAGTATACACAGGTGATTTTGTTTCTGATATATATATATATATATATATATACACACATATATATATTTAAGTAGAGTTGCAATAATGCCTATCAAATGCATGTACTTTTCTTGCAGGAATAATAGAGCTTTCAGATTTTTATTTTATTGAGACTTCTCTATTATTCTGACAGCTTAAAAACAAAAGGTCAAGTCTCCCTTTTTATTTGGTAATATCACATTTTGGAAAATTTCATGGGCTGGTGAACAAGCAATTCTACAATTGAAAATAATTAGAACTGTACTGTTAGCAAACTGTCTGAAAGAGACTCTGTTGTCTCACGAATCCCTTCCATAGTTAGCTAGAGGTAGCTGTTTTATCATCACAATTTAGAGCACGGTTAGGGCTATTGCTACTCCTGATAGATGCTAGAGGCAAGAGAAGAGCTAATGTAACTCTAAAGTCATCTGTGAACCCAAACTGCAAATTAAAAGGTGACTTTGTATCTCTTTTCTTATATGGAAAATGTGTGCTTGTCATATCCGCTTGACAGTACAAGAGTGAATGTATGGTTTGGACAATAACGAACAATGACAGTAGTCAGCTTCATCAGAAGACATGGAATAAAGAAATGACAATGATTGATGGCAGTTGGCTGTTTACAGATTTTTCTAGAAGAGTTTTCCTTGGCAGAGTCAAGTCATCAGGGGATGTTGTGCTCTGCCTGAGCTCTGCACAGCAAGCAGAAGACTGGCCCTTCCAAGCCCGCTGCCCCGAGTGAGGTACACGGGGTGGACCGCTTAATTGAGAAATAACTTCATTCTTTTGCAGACTCTCTGACAAAACCAAGCTAACACAGAATGGCTGAGAGAGGATGGCTTCTTCCGAAGCTCTCAAGGGCCGTATTGCATTTTGCAGGAATCTCAGATTTAAAACTACCATGGTAATACACCCAAAGGGATAAACATGTGATGTTTCTTTTAGTGCTCATTTTTAGAATTCATTATTAGACAGTCTCTTTGAGTAAAAATCATATCAGAGATTTTTGTCAGTGATCTCAAAACAAATAAATTAGAGATTTGTCTTTTTTTTTCCTGCATAATTCTTAACTTTTTCAAGTAATTTCCCTGATTGTAATTCTTACATTAGCAAATCATCATGTTCAGACCGTTTACAACATGAATGAAAGTAAATTTTTTTGCTTCACTAATTAGTAACGAATCATACTGTAAATCACTCTATGACATGAAAATGCTCAACGGATTCATGGATAGCACATTAAATGGTTCTGCAGTAGTTAACAAAGAAACAAACCTTCATTTCATATGGTCTACTTAGATCATATCCCGATGTTGGAAAAATTTTGGACCTGATTGTAGGAGTCTATCCTTTTAAAACGTCATTTATTTTAAACACTGAGAAGAAATGTGATTTACAGTGTGGTTTTGGGCCATGCAAATTAAGTTAATATTGAATTCATTCTTTGATATTTTCTTTTCTGCAACATAGCAACTGCAAGTTGACAATACAAGAAGATATAACAAAAAAAATCTCATAAGATAAATTATAGAAAGGAATGAAGGCAAACTGGAAAATCTATGAGGATAGCAATGCATTGCGCAAATTCTCTCAAAACAGAATTCATTCAGTCATCTATTCATCCATCCTTTCATTCTCGAAAAAAAATATAGCAAAAATCCTAAATTCCCACTAAGTTCACATTCTATGGTAAGCTTTTAAAAAATGCCTCATCAGACATTCAAAAGAAAGTAAAGTGAAATTAAGTATCCGCTTGGCGTGGTGAAAAAACTCTGTCTGCTAGCCAGGGGTAGATTTATGCAAAAGAAAAGAAAAAAAAAGAAAGAAAAAAAAAAGGGAGAAAAAGCAAATTAAAGTAACCCAAAGAATTAGAACAAAGGAATATTATCGAATGGTCAGGAGGAATGATATGACCTACTTCATCTAAATCAGCATTCAGAATACTCAAATACATATTTGCCTGCTCTCTTGACCGATTTTTCTAGTTCCTTCTAATATCATATCTTCAGTAAACATGTTTTTGATGAGTAGCTTTTTCCTACACGTATAAAGGAATTATATGCTCTCTTTTTAAAGAGTGAAGAGAAAGATTTTTCTAAAGTTTTCAGGTATCTTTCTTTTTCTCTTACAAATGTAGTTTTAGAAATATTAACACACATACAAATGACCTTGAAAAAGTTATTGTTGTCATTGTTCTTGGGGGAGGAGCAGGATGACATTTGAGACCAGAGGTCAAAAACTCTCTCTGGCACTGTGAGATTGAAAATCCAAAGCATTCGTGACTAAGGTGCTTGGACTCCACAGAGTCCTTAATTTGCTATTTTTATGTGTGGCCGTCCCACTTAGTATAGTCCTCCTTTCAAAAATCAAACCTTTAGTCAGGTTGAAGGAATTCTTTTGTGTTCCAATGATGTGTTTCCTTTATGAATTCTATTTTGCATTTTTAAAATTTAAAATCGACTTGATGAATTGCATTGTGCATTTGGAAAATTGAACATCTTAAAAATGTACTCGACTGGTTGCATTTTGCATTTTTAAGTTTACTTTGTTCATTGTATTTTGCATTTAAAAAAAAAGTTTTGCTCCGTTAAGGTCTTCGGGTCTCCTACCCTACCTTTCCATGGTCAAGGTTTCCATAGTCACCACACCCTGGGTGCACTGACCATTCTCATCTTTGGAATTAGACAAGGAACAACAACAACAAGAACGCATTCTCCGAGTGCCAAATGATCTGTTTTCAGGCATTAAAAGCAGTCAGGTAGCTGGGAATTCCATGAAGCAAAGGCCTTAGGTGCCGTTCCATTGGGCTGTCAATTAATTATCTTGGAATGACAAAGAATTAGGAGATGCTCATGGTTGGCTTTACCCAGAGGATCACTTGATGCCAATATGCAAGCCAAGGAGAGAAGGCAATTATGCACACGTGACATGCATCCGAGTTTCAGTATGGAAGCTTACATTTCAAACCTAAGGTCAGGAAAATAACATGAAAAGTTGACTAGGAGGTCTAGACATGAGGAAGACCGGAGAGGAGAGGGGGAGAAGCACATTGCAGGCGTCAGATAATCGAGTCGGATTATCTGAGCTGTGCTAGCTACAGACGACCACTTACCCTTTTGTCCAGCTAGAAGTTAGCAGGGTAAGAAGGAACAAACCAGAATAACATAAAGACTAGCAACAGGCTCAGGAAAGCAGACAGGAGTTCTAACCTAGCAGCTAACGTTCTTGGGTTCAAGCAAAGATCAAACAAGAAAACTTCAACAGAACAAAAAAAAAAAGAAAAGAAAAGAAAAAGAAAAACGAAATCAACCTCCCCCAAACCAACAGTAACCCCAAGCCCCACTAATCGTAGAAGACTGTTCAAGGATTGACCAAAAAAAAAAAAAATGAACTATTCATAGAAACATCCATCTTTGGGGCATCACGGATGTTGTTAACAGTTATTAGTGGAGAAAAATGATATTACAATAACTCAGGGTGAGTCATACATCAAATAATCATTGACCCAATGTCCAAGCTGAAAGTACCCCCTCCTGCCCACCCTTCTCCAAATGAGAACTGGGGTTCTGTTTTTCACCAACACACAATGGGTGTCTTCGTGAGCGGCCACCTGGCATAAGGAATGGTGGCTTGGCTCCATTTTTGATCTGGACATTCTCCATGGGAGCCCCGTTGGCCTTAAAAACTAGAGAATTGCAAGTATTTATTTTAAAAAAGTTGGGTAACTAGGTACCAACTTATTATTTTTTTTAGAATTTTAACTAAAAAGGAAAAAAAATTAAATCAACAACAGACACAAAAAAACTGTAAAAGAACAAAAAAGTGTTAAAAGTTGATGGAACCCTCCCAGAATCTTTGTAGAGTCCCACACAAACGAATGAATAGCAGGATCTATTTTTTTTAAAATAATTCCATATCAACACTCCACTCCACTCTTTCGTAGATGTGTCTTTCATTTTGAAATTGTAAGATATACAAACTGCACCAAGAAAGCCATTAAACTGAATTTAGAGAGACCCCCAAAATTCCCAAGTACCCCCAAGTTTCCCAATCTAGAAAATGTCCCATTCACAAGTGTCTCTGGTGAACAGTTAGTTCATGATGAGATTGGAGTGTTTTCTTTTCTTTCTAGCCCTCAAAACATTTCTATATAGCTCCCCTTTTGCAGAGTAAAAACTAATAAAGCAATTTCAAAGTTATTGAAAGGTGTTAAAAATCATTCACTAGCAAGAATGGCAAGTCCTCTGAAAAAATATTCAAAAACAGGATTTAATGAGATATGTGTAAGTATTTAAAAATGACCCTTACCTTCTGGAAGTCAAGGAAACATTTTTAAAATGCAATACTTGATTTTTTTTTTTTTAAATACAAGTCAACCAATGTAAATGAAGAATCAAAATTTGCTACTTAGACTATGTGCAATGGCACAAGCTTGTAATCCCAGCAGCCCAGGAGGCTAAGGCAGGAGGATCTCAAGTTCAAAGTCAGCCTCAGCAAAAGTGAGGTGCTAAGCAACTCAGTGAGACCCTATCTCTAAATAAAAGAAAGTCACTTGAGTTGCAGGTGACCCTACAACCCGGTTCTGATAAATCCCAAATCTGTATGTTATCTGATTTTCTCCTTCATCTCTCAATGTTCCTTGTATACTTTCAAGAGATGATGGGTATTATTTATCCCTCCCAAATTGAATCTTTAGGATTTTGCTGGATGCCCTGTTTGCTAGTTCAGGTATTAAATAAAATTTCACCTAGAGTTCCAGCAAGTTTGGCTTCTGTTCCCATGACTTAGAAACCATCAGGTTAGTTCACAATTACTTCACAGCTGCTTTTATTTGTTAAGTTCAAAACATAGCTATCAAACATATCAAGTTTTATATGTGGGGAGCTCTGTCAAACCCAGTGTCAATGCATACTTAAGGTGACCAGTGCATCGTGATTTGCCCAAATCTTCCCTGCTTTTAGCACAGTAAGTCCCTCAGACCTGGGCAAACTGGGATGTGCATAAAAAAATTAAAAACTAAAAACAATCATAACTTATTCTGAGTATGATTTTTTTTGGGGGATACTGGGGATTGAACTCAGGGGGGCACTCAACCACTGAGCCACATCCCCAGCCCTATTTTGTATTTTATTTAGAGACAGGGTCTCACTGAGTTGCATAGTGCCTCGCTTTTGCTGAGGCTGGCTTTTGAACTTGTGATCCTCCTGCCTCAACCACCTGGGCCACTGGGATTATAGGTTTGCATCACCACACCTGGTGGTGGCCTTGTTTTTGTAGAAACAGGTACATGCAGTAGGACCTCATGCTCTTTGAGAATTTTAAATCCTGAGCAGAGTTTAGGGAGTTGCATGAGAAGCAGGTGACCCTACAACCCAGTTCTGATAAATAAATCCCAGATGTGTATTGTTAAGTGTCCTTCTCCTTCATCTCTCAATGTACTTTATATACTCTCAAGAGATGATAGATATTCTTTATTCCTCCCAAATGGAATCTTTAGGATTTTGCTGGATGCCCCATTTACTAAAATCCCCCTTTGTTTAAACAGGGCAGTGACGTGGGTCTTGCTGTGTGTATCCAATTGCACCTTTTTTTGATACCTAACAGCTAGTGATCCTAATTACAGGCAGAAATCTCAAGCAAGAGCCCCTGTGTATTTTCCTGAAAAGTCACCCTTCCACAGTCGCTTCTGTCACCAGTCATTTTGTGTGTGTGTGTGGGGGGGGGGGAGGTGCTGGGAATTGAACCCAGGGCCTTGTCCAGGCTCAGCCTGTGCTCTACCACTGAGCTCGGCTTCCAGGTCCTTGTCATTTAATATTACTTATGAGTGTCCTTTGTCTTCCCTATACCTGTGATAAAAAAGTGGGGCTAACCACAAACTATGTAGTATTAACAGAGATGAATTTCCTCCACTGGGCCGATGATAGAACAGAGATAATGAATTCAAAGTGAAATGATCTCCAAAGAATTGGAGAGTATTTGGAAATAAAACCAGTATTTTCCAAATATTCCAAGATGTATGTTTTATGAGGTTGCTTTGGATGGTGATCATCATTACAATTTTTTTTTTCTTGTACAGGGATGGTTCCATTTCAGGTGTATGGGAAGGTATTCTCCCCAAATGTCTTAAAAATGAGCCTATCAGGCAGCGTTGCTTTTTGTTTAGAAAAATTAAATGAACATCCGTTATGCTTTGATTGCAACCAATGACTGCTGCTCTCTTCAGAATTATCCATAAACCTAGGTGCCAGGAGATATGAGAGAAAACAGCAAGGGATTGGGAGCTTGGTGGGGGTCGGGGCAGGAGGGCCACCCATCTCTCCCAGATCCGACCTCTACGTCTTTCCTACTCTTTCATGACCTTCTGTGTGGAAAGCTGTTGGGATTATCTGGTTCCACCATAGAAAGGCATCTTCCTTGAAGAAACAGCTAGTACTGAACACGACTTCCTGGAAGCACCAGATGGTCCGAGGTTGCCATTCAAAAAGAGGTCTGCTCTCGATTTTATGGTAAGAGCAGAGCTCTGTCCAGCAAAAATGGACACAGCAGTAGAATTCATAAAAAAGGGAATTTACTCATCAGAGCTGCAAAATTATGCCATCTATTTCCACCTTTTGCTTAAGAGCAACAGGGGAAAACCGAAAGCACTGCTGAAGGGGATGTGCCAGCTTTGGGGGGCTCTTGGCACCTGCTTTTCCTTTAGCTGCAATTCTCAATCCTCAGGTATTTGGGGGGCCAACACCCTAGAATTTGGACCTGGACTCAGAAAAGATTTCCTTGGTTGTCTATCTGCCTAATGTCTCATTTCCCACCAGTCACCACAATACAAACGACTCGGGTTATCAGACATTGATCATTGTCTGGTATTTATCAATTTATCACCTTGGCTGCCTGGTTTGGTACCCACTGGGAGGCGGATGCTCTTGCAGGGTCCTGGTGCATCTTTCTTACAAGTGTTTCTCCTCTCTAGATAATTGTTCAGTGAACTTGAGTCAGTGAGTGGGCTCCAGGCTGATGTCAGAGGTCCCCATGACCACTGCGAAAAATGACTTGGACCTGAGTTGTCCCTAGTCAACTTGATATTCAGGGTAAGGCACAGTCTCCACTTGGAGGTCAATATTTGCAACATTGCATGCTTGATGTCTCCAGTTTTGTTTTAATAAATATCTCCAAGCCTATGATGGCTTTTGCCTTCCCCTGTGTATCAGAAGTGTTGGGGTCCATCCTAGGTAGGAAATGGGAAGGGCAAAGGGGAAGAAGGCAAACCGCTACAGAGATCAGAGGAGAAGATACTAGAACCTGAACTGGGGGCTGTTTAAGGAGTCTCTGATATTTTCACTCAGCATGGGATTTTAGGTACCATGTTTTTTTTCCCCTTCTTCCCACTGCATGTGAAAATGTCATCATTTATTTTTAAATGGTTCTAAATTGCAGATTTAAGTTTATTTCAAATCAACCCTATTTTTGAATAACTTTTAATGGGAAGAAATGAAGCAGGGACATCCCTAATCTATTCTATTTGAAGACGAACTCAAACAAATACCTGTTTGTGAATTCCAAACTCTCTCACCAAGAAAGACAAAGAGATAAAAATACATGCAAAATAGACTTTGCTTCGCTCAGTCCTTGGTGGAGAAGGTCAAGTATTGCACTTTAAAATTTATTTTCAACTGATATTTTCTCCCAACTTTTGCCCTGAATGCACCTATATACTTTCCATAAACATGATTTTTTTTGAAACCTAAATATAAAAGCAACTAGTTTTTTTTTTCTTTTTTGCATTCAACTTTGGAAGATTCACTTTACTGTACATAGCTACGTTTTTAAGAAATGGCATATTTACTTACAGAATTGAGAGATGGGGGCGTCCAGCTGAGGCACGTTCCCACCCTTGGCATTGAGCTTCTGGACTTGGGTCGGGGGTACCGGTTTGTGGGACTGTCCAGTGGCCCGGTACATAGCCTGGACCCACAGGATGCGATCCTGCTCGTCATCGCTTGCAAATATCACTGTGTCCCCTTCTTTGACTGCATTGAAGAAGGCTCGGCCACCTTCCAAACCTGGAAGAGGAGGGAAATACAACTTCTCAGCGGAGCCCAGACTCAGCCCTTAGGAGGCAGCTCCTGAAGCTTCTCCTTGGGCCAGGGGAGGGGAGGAGCCATGGATCTGTCTCTACCATGGGGAGCCTGAGAACCACTTGGCCACGGAGTGGGACCATGGTGTTAAAGAGCTTGGCTCGTGTCCCTTCCTTAATCCTACTGGTGACAGTACTGTTACCAAACATCTGCCCTACAATTTCCCCTCAGATTTAAAAACAAATAAACCATCACCACCAAAACCTCTCCTGACCTTTGTCCCCCCTTCAGGGAGTGTTCTATTCTCTTTACAACAAAAGGAGCATCTCTATTGAGGCTTCTTAAATTCTAGTACATGTTAGAATTCCCTGGCATCTTCTTAAAACGTAGCTTCTGACTCAGTAGGTTCTGGAATGAGCCTAGGATTCTGCATTTCTTTTCTCTCTCTCTTTTTTTGGGGGGGAGCAGGGGTGGGTACCAGGGACTGAACTCAGGGGCATTGACCACTGAACAACATTTCCACCCTATTTTTGTATTTTGTTTAGAGACAGGATCTCACTGAGTTGCTTAGGGCTTTGAACTCGTGATCCTCCTGCCTCAGCCTCTCAAGCTGTTGGGATCACAGGTGTGCACCATGGTACCCCACTGGGATTCTGCATTTCTAACAAGCTCCAGAGGATGCTGGTGTGAAGACCACAGCTGGAGCAGCAAGGGGCTCTCTCTCCTCCTGTTGGGGCTTCAAGTCCCTCCAATCAGGCTGCTGCTTGGCTGAAATTTTCTTTTCAAGGCCACCAATGACCATCCCTGAGTCTGATGGTCAAAGTTCTAATTTCTTTCTGTTATCTAATGAGCAGCATTTAACACTTTCTTTCTTTCTTCTTCTTCTTCTTTTTTAAAATTTGTTCTTTTAAGATATATGTGACTGTAGAGTGAATTTTGACGTATCATACGTACATGGAGTCTAACTTCCCATTCTTGTGGTTGTACATGATGTGAAGTTTCCCTGGTCATGTGTTCACATATGAACACAGAAAAGTGATGTCCCCCATTCATTCCACTTTTCTATTCCCATCCCATCCCTTCCCTTCATTCCCCTTTGTCTAATCCAATGAACTTCTACCCCCCCCACCCCCTGCACTTATTGTGTGTTAGCATCTGAATATCAGAGAGAACATTTGGCCTTTGGTTTTGGGGGATTGGCTTATTTCACTTAGCATGACAGTCTCTGGGTCCATCCATTTACTGGCAAATGCCATCATTTCATTTTTCTTTAGGGCTGAGTAATATTCCATTGTGTATTTTCCTTATCCATTCATTTGCTGAAGGGCAGCTTGGTTGGTCCCACAGTTTAGCTATTGTGAATTGTTACTCCTTTCTCTTTTTAAACACTCTCTTTACTTGCCTACCAGGAAAACTGATTTCCTCCTACTCCCTGGCTGCTGTTTGTCTTGTTTACCTTGCTCCTCCTCATCCTGACCTTCAAATGTGGGAGCGCCTTGGAGTTCTCTCCTTGTACCCCTTCTCCTCTTTATCTACAGCACTCCCACGATGTTACCTAAACTCTCAGTGCCAGGACTATGCTGAGTGAGGGTCCTCACGTTTCTTCCTGAGCCCTGAACTTTTCCCTCAAGCTCCGGACTTGGGTGGCAGTAGCTTCCTGGACTTCTCCTTGTGGGCATCTGACGGACATCCCAAGCCTGCCTTCTGCAACATGGAACTCCTAGTCTTTCTCCTTGACCTCCACTCCATCTCAGGAAATGGGGCTTGCCTCTCCAGATGTTCAAGTTCCCAATCCAGGAGTCATTCTTCATGTTCCCTCTGGTTTCTCCCAAAGGGCATGGATGGACATTTCGATGATTCTACCTTCAGGACATTAGACATTACCAGAATGTGGCTTCTTCCACCTCCAGTGTCACCACCCTGAATCGCACTGTAAACCCCTCTTATGGGTTATTTGAATAGCGTCCCATCTGATCTGTGTGATTCCAGCTTCATTATGGATGGTGGGTTCTCAACATGGCAGCCAGCCAGTCATGGGTTTAGGATGAGAGTCGGATCCTGTTATTCCTCTGCTCAAAACATGCCAGTTTCCACATTCCACTGAGATGAAAGCCTAGCTTCTGACACAGCCCGGAGCTTACATTGATTGGCACCACCTTGAGTTTTCTCTCTCTTTCATGCACATCTGTGCTCCATTCATTGCAAAAACCAATGATCTCTTGTTGTTTCTGGAACACCCAGGCATGTTCTCACCTCAGGGCCTTTGCATCTGCTGTTCTCTGAATCTAGAGTATTCTTCTTCCAGATATCTGCATGATTCCCATCCCGATTTCCCTAACGTTTTTTGCTTACATTCACATTCTCAACAAGACCTTTTCTGGCCTCTACTCCTCATTTCCATCTCTCTTTATCTTGCTTATTTTTTCCCTATTGTTCTTAGCACCTTCCAGCAAACTGCATCACTTATTTTGCTTCATGAGGATGGGGGTTTTTCTGTTTCACTCACTGCTGTTTGCTTGGTAAGTAAAACAGCACAGAACACACAGTAGGTGCTCAATAAACACGCACTGAATGAATGATATGCTATAAACCCATCTTTTTCTATAGTCAATCTTCAAGGTTGAAATCAGTAGGTGGAAGCATCTCTTTCCAGAACCCTATGTGTATTTTGAGTCCCTTGGAACTTTCTATCCAGAAACAAAGCTTCATCAGGTTTCTCATCATCGTCCCAATATTACTTCAAAGTTCAAAGGAGTTTAAATGAGTGATTGGCATCTCCAAATTTCTAGTGAGGTCCAGTCCTGTCTGACATTAGCATTGGAAGCGATTTCTGGTGATAATAAGACTTCTCCACGTGATGACGATCTTAATTTTGCAAATTTCTCACTTAGAAAGACCAGGGAGTGGGGACAATAAACAGCTGTTTGTTTATATGGAGAGTCTAGAGGTACAATGTCAAGTTTTAATAAAAGGATTTTGACGATTAAGATTATGAGGGATATTTTGTCTAATTTATTTTTTGGTGGGGGTACTGGAGACTTAACCCAGGGGCACTTAACCACTGAGACACATCCCCAGCCCTTTTTATTTCTTATTTTGAGACAGGGTCTTGCTAAGTTGCTTAGGGCCTCACTAAATTGCTGAGGCTGGCCTTGAACTGGCGATTCTCCTCTCTCAGCCTCCTAGGTCACTGGGATGATAGGCGTGCACCACAGAACCTGGCTTGTCTCATTTCTTAGGATGAGTTATAAACATGTATAGTTTGGGGAGAATGGCAGATAGTTAACGAGCTGGGGAAATCTGGTGAACTTAATGGATGGTATAACAAGAAGGAAAATTCTGGAAGTGAAGGAGGAGAAGAGCTTTGAGGGGTACTGTCAGTCTGGAAAAATGAATACCAAACATTTAAAAGAAGAGTGGCTTGGCAGACTGTAGTCTAGTCTTGGGATAAGCTACCTTGCTATAGTCACTAAACGTCAGGCTAGCTTCACTGGAAGGGTGCCGTCTCCCTTCCCCAGGGCCTGTTGCTCGTGATGGAGATAGTGTTCCTGGTGCTACTGTCAGAAAGACAACCAGGGTCACCTTGGGAAGTGGAGAGCCCTCTCCATTATGTGGTCATTCAGAGACAAAGAAAGATGCTAAATTTTCAGGTTTTCATTTAATTTCCTAGGCAAATATAGTGGTGCATGCTTGGGATCCCAGCCCCTAGGATAGGCTGAGGCAGGAGGATTGCAAGTTCAAAGCCAGCCTCAGCAACTTAGTGAGGAACTAAGCAACTCAGTGAGACCCTGTCTCTAAATAAAATATAAAAAGGACTGGGGATGGGGCTCAGGGTTTAAGTGCTCCTTTGATTAATCCCTGGTACCAAAAAAAAAAAAAAAAAAAAAGTAACCCTAAGATATAAGTGCTAGTATTCCCATTTTACAGATGAGAAAACTGAGTCATGCAGATATTGATAACTACCCTTTGGACCCAAAGCTAGCCTGGGAGCTGCAGAGCTAGGCTTCTAACCCCGACTATTTGAGTGCAGAGTTGATAGATGTAAGTGCTGAGCTATAAGACACCAAGGACACACAGCAAAACCAACAAGGAGAGAAAGAGCAAAGCAGTTGAGTGAGAGCCAAGAGAGGAAGACACAAAGGGAACAGATTACAGATAGGTGCCACTGTGCCCAAAAGGAAGTTTGATTTCCAACACGCACGTTATAAGAAATTCTGCATTGAGGGGCTGGGGATGCAGCTCAGTGATGGGGCACTTGCCTAGCATGCTTAAGGGTGGGCCATAATCAAGGCAGGACCAGTCAAAGCAGCGCTTCCTGGGGCTGGACGCGGTGGAATTTTATAAGGTGGGACATTTCATGACCTCTCCATGGAGAAGACAGAGCACAGTCCCCCGGATGCTGACTTGCCAAGACCCAAGGACACATCTGAGAACGGAGGAAGGCAGACCAGGGGAGGGTGTATTGGCCAGCTCCCTCGGGTGGGGAGGGACTCCTTTCCAATAACTGGCACTAAATAAGTGTTCACTGTAGCCTATTTATAGCAGGGAAGGGGGTCTATATGAGTTGTCTAAGATTATTTTAGTTGCTCGACATACTGTGCCATGGAATTATTTATTCTAAGTGAATGTCTTTTCACTGGATGATTACATAGCTTGGGGAAGTGAGACACAGTAATGGACTCTTCAAATCATACCCAGAGAAAGGTAAGGAAAGCATTTTCATTTTTTTAGCTCAAAAGGAGGAGCTTCTAAGTGAGACTCACATATACTCATTTAACAATTCCCCAAACTGTCATTTTGAGGACCCTCAAGAGGTATAGTTTATTTAGCACAAATTTATTTATTTATTGGTGCCCAGGATTGAATCCAGGGGTGCTTACCCACTGAGCCACATTCCCAGTCCCTTTTTATATTTATTTAGAGACAGGGTCTTGCTGAGTTGCTTAGGGCCTCTCAAAGTTGCTGAGGCTGCCTTTGAACCTAAGATTCTTCTTGCTTCAGCCTCCCAAATGGGATTACATGGCTGGAATTACAGATGGGTGCCACCATGCCCAAAAGGAAGTTTTATTTTTGACAAGCACTTTATAAGAAATTCTGCATTAAGGGGCTGGGGATTCAGCTCAGTGATGGAGCACTTGCCTAACATGCTTAAGGCCCTGGGTTCAATCCTTAGCACTGCCTAATAATAATAATAATAATAATAATAATAATAATAATAATTCTGTGTTAGACTTTTAAAAAAATGACAGTTGTGAATATTAAAATCTTCATTTTCTATCACACATTACAGTATTTCACTGCATACATATTGCAAATTTTATGCCATTTTTGTTTTGCAAAAAGTGGGTACAAGTCAAGAGTGACGCGTGCTTGTAATCTCAGTGACCTGGGAAGCTGAGGTAGGAAGATTGCAAATTTGAGGCTAGTGCCCGGCAACTTAGCAAGGTCCTAACCAACTTAGTGAGATCCTTCTTCAAAACAAAAATCAGAAAAGGTCTGAGGATGTGGCTCAGTGGGAAAGCACCCCTGGGTCCAATCTCCAGGATTAAAAAAAAAGTGGGGTGAGACCATTCTGTGAAGCTTTCTTTTAAAATTATTCTCGTGTTACTTTAAAAAAATCATTTATTATTTAACTTTGCTATAGATGAGGCTGTAGGGAATACTTGTGAATCTACGTTAATGCGGTGGCGACAGTACTTGGGAAATAAATAGGACTTGGCACAGAGAGAGGCAGGGAGGAGAGGCTGCTTATTATCCTCAGGAACATAATCAATTTACTTTCCACTTTTGTAAAGGAATTTATAAACTATATCTCATGGGATAATGTTAAAAAAAAAGAAATAAAAGAAGCTTTAAAAATATACTTGCACAGTTTTTCTTCCCGCATGTCCACAGAATAGCTCTCTCCCCAACTCTGCCTCCTCCTCCGCTGAAGGGAGACAGTTTTGCTTTCATCTGATAAATAACAACGATGGCTTGGCACCTAACAAGTGCCATAAGGTGACCTGGGCTAGACCTCAAGTCCAAGCTCTATCATGAAGATGCCTTTGATCTCTTAGAATCTCAGTTTTTTTTTTTTCTTTCCCCAGCTAGAAAGTGGGATGGGGATCCAGGTCCCGCTCCACCTTGTGGGATTGTGGTCAGGACCAAAGCAATCGCAGAGAGGGAAATAAGGAGCCAACTTAAGAGGAATTACTGTCAGTGGACGGTCTGAGTTTTCTTTCTCATACTGACCTTTCAGCTTCTTGCTTGAAGCTGCAGGTCTTAGAAATGACTGAGTCTATGAAGAGGACCCAGTGACTAAAGAAGGACCCAAACCATCGGGGAATGCCCGGATGGGGGATTTTGTAACTCTGGACCCCCTTCTTTCAATGACAGGCTCTGTGAAATTTTTCATTTCAAACTCCAGCTCATGTTCATGATGAAGTCTTTCCAGACCTACGTGGTCAGCTCTGCCCTCAGACTCTGGTGAGAGGCCAGTTAACCTCAGGCAGTCCAAAGGGGTGGGGCGGGTCCCTGTCTCCAAGTGGGCGGGGCCAAGTGGTCCCTGCCACACCTTTTCAGGTTAACACCCCATCCTCTTACAAACTCTTATTTTTTTTCTTTTATGTGTATTTCATTGCATGTGGAAGAGCAATATGGGAGTAGAAAAAAAGGTTTTGGGCCAAATAATGCAGTATGGTTGGAAATGCTTGTGCAGATTTGGCATAAAAATAAACCTCTCTGGGAGAGGGCTGTTGGTGCTTGTGGTTCATTAATATGCTGAAATGATTTCGCACCCCCACCCCCATTTTGAAGGTTCTTTGAGGCTGATTTCTATTCATTTTTTTTTCTTTCTGGGAAAAAGTTAAAATGGGTAGGGGGAGAGGTGTGAGGGGGCAGGATATAGAACTTGGGCAATGTAGAACTTACAAGAAATAACTACCATTTCTATGGTTCCCGTAATTACACGAGACTTAGGAGCATCAATGTCTGTGCTTATGGATTGGTGTCTTAGGCAAAGAGAGTATTAGGGAGGTTTTTGCTTCTCTGAGTCCCATTTGCTAACCTTGGTGGGTACCTGAATTCTAGCTAGGGTTATGTGGGTGTATGGAGGGCGAGTTCACTGGGTCACAAAGACATATCTGCCACTCACCACTGGTGAAAACCAACACACACCAACAGATACACAAAATGCAATTTGGGGACTTCTTTCTCAGGAATACTTTTTAGCATCAAACGGCATAGTCTATATTTGATGTAGTTACAGGTACAGAATATAAAAACACAGCTGTTTTCTTTTGGGTTTTTAACCAGAGAATCCCTGTGTAAAACCCAAAGTCCTGGCTGAGCATGGTGGCGCACGCCTATAATCCCAGTAGCTTCGGAGGCTGAGGCAGGAGGATTGTGAGTTCAAAACCAGCCTCAGCCATGGCGAGGTGCTAAGCAACTTAGAGAGACCCTGTGTTTAAATAAAATACAAAAGAGGGCTGGGGATGGGGCTCAGTGGTGGAGTACCTCAGAGTTCAATTCCTGGTACCCCCTCTCCCCCCAAAATAACCCCCAACATCCTAGATGAGGATGGCATTTGATCAGCCAGGATGTAAACTCTAAAATGAGGACTGAAGCCATCAGGATCACCTGTGAAATCCTCTATAAACTGGATTTGTTGTGCCCAGCAAAGTGGCTAAGTACCCGGCAAATGTTGATTTAAGAAGAATGAGTTTGTGGCTTCATGGCCTTGAGGGTGGGCAGGTACCTGGCTGGGGGTCAGTGTAGTCCACAGTGTAGCCATCCAGTTGTAGAAGTTCCTGAGGCTCAGCTTTCTTCTCACGGTAACTGCACATGGCAAATGTGTACTGACTGACCTGGGAAGGAAAAGCAGATTGTGAGGTTGTTCTTTTAAAGCTCATCTGCCCCAGAGAGACCCTCCCCATTTGACCACAGCCTCTCCCCTGAAACTCTGGACTCAATAGCTGGGTTCAAATCAAGTTTGGTCACCTTCTGGCTGTGTGTCTCTGAGCAAGTTACTTAACCTCTCTAGTCCACCATCACCTCATCTGTAGCTTAGGTATGATCTTTAAAATCTACTACACTGGCTTATGGCGAGTATTGAATGGGTTCACACATGCATTAGAATCTGATCTTGGCACTTAGAAAGTACTTCAGAATGGCACATTATTATCATCATCACTGTTCTAATTATACCTGAGTTAAGATATATGCAATTGCCATTTTTTTTGGGGGGGGGGCATTACCAAGGATTGAACTCAGGGGCACTTGACCACTGAGCCACATCCTCCACCTTATTTTGTATTTTATTTAAAGACAGGGCCTCACTGAGTTGCTTAGGGTCTTGCTAAATTGCTGAGGCTGGCTTTGAACTCCTGATCTTCCTGCCTCAGCTCCTGAGCTGCTGGGGTTACAGGTGTGCACCACCAGGGCTCTTGCACTTGTCATTTTTGTGGAGCAAAGCTGGTTGAATGGAGGCAATTTGTAGGTTCTCCCTAATAAGACCAGGGCCCTGTCTGAGGCTGCCACACACACTTGCAGACACAGGTGAGAGACTAGGCATTGACTCAGCCTAAGCAGCATTTTAGTTGTGCAGGCCTATTCTCAGCATCAAGCTCTGCAGGTCTTTTTCTGCTCCCACTCTCACCGCATGAGTGTTCTGGGTTGCTTCAGTCTTCTCTTCATCTCAGACAAGCACAGTTGTGACATGCTGTCACAAGCAATGAGCGCTCCATCGCTAGGTGCTGGTCACAGTGGAGCAATCCCCAGCCCCCGACGGCCCCTGTCACTGGTGCCCTAAGTGGCAGCCCTCACTCTGCCCGATGTGCAGTGTCCCTGCCAGGGCAGGGTGGGCATGCAAGGCTGCGGGGCCACCTTCAGGACCCTGTCGTCCTGTCACCGTGCATCCAGACCCAGCCTGGATTCTTCGCGTCTCTCCCTCGGGCCCACCCCAGCTGGCGGGTGAGCTCGCAGGCAGAGTTACCAGCCGTGGCTGTCAGATGTCACCCCTTTATTCAAGGAGACATTTTCGAAGTGAACTTTGATCCCAGCTGGGGACAATTTTAGTCTCCTCAATGGTGAGGTTAGTCTTTTTTTTAAAAAAAAAATGACAATAAGAAATGGGTGTTCTTCAGCCCCATAAGCATCTCCCGGGCTGTCCCATCTTGAAATTCACGGTGCAGGATGAAAGGTGTTCTCAAAAATATGTTCCGGTGGGTTGGATTGTGTGTTGCTGCCCTCTGTTGGTTCCTGATGAAAACTTTACCTTCCCACTCAACTTTCCTTATAACACAGGAGTCCAAGAACCTGTTCCTGACATTGTCAAGACCCTGATGGGTCCTATGGGCAATAGAAGGTCAGATTCCAAGAGACACTTGGTAAGGGAACCTGAATTAATTTGCAGTAATAAATAGAATGACAACAACATCTCCTGCTTCAAAAGTGTCAGGTATGCAGGACTCGACTCCCATCCCAGCTCCATAAGCCCCTGAGTTCCCATCTGATTTGTATTTTATTATTGCTTGAGAATTATGGAGTGTGGTGTGCTGGGGATCGAACCCAGGGCCTTGTGCATGTGAGACAAACACTCTACCATCTGAGCTATAGCCCCAGCCCACTTTCTGCACTCTCAACGTATGTATTTATGTAAGCATCTTCCTTGTATTTTGTACTTACATTCTAATATTGTGTAGCTCAGCGGGTCTATTTGCCTAGTAGATTATAAATCCTTTCAAGGTGGGACCCTGGGTTCCTGAATCTTGGTTCTCTTAAAAAAAAAAACCCACAAAAGCTACCATATAATGGACATTCCCCAATTACATCTGATTGGTTCTAGAGAGGTGGACAGGTCAGTGACATTTCCCCTGAAGTTAAATGTCACTCCACGCACAGCACCTGGGGGTTCCAACCTGTGACTGATCCTCTGGATGGCACACTGACAGGTCACCTGCAGATGGTGATCACAGATGCTGCTGAATGGTTCAATGGGGATTTATGCCTGTTATTTCATCAGGCGACGTGAAAGATGATATAGTTCATTAATACGATTAGTCAGAGAGGTGCTAATATTCACTTGCGATTAGAAAAATATCACAACAGAAGGGTGTTATTACAAAATTCTTGCATTTACTATTACTGCACTGTTGGGGCTTTTTCCTTTTGGTTTTGGTGGCTTGCTTCTTGTACCGCTGTCTGCTGCTGCCCTCTTCTGGCTAGACTGTGAAGTTGCGCCTGGCAAACTGATGGAGTTTGGTTTCTTAAGATCCCTTTAGAAACAGGATTGATTTCTTTAGAAATATGAGTTGATTTATTAAGAGCGTATGTTTTTTACTGAGGATCTGGAAATTTAGGACATAAAGGAAGAGAGAAGGATATTTGACTGATTCTAATTTTTGCAAATATGGGGGGAAACTTTGTTTTTCTACAGTGCTTGAAGGGAGGGGGCATGGCAAAGATTTAGGAACTTTTGCTTGTTAAATTTCCATAAGACTCACTAAGTGAAAGCTATTTACAGTGAAATGCGTACTTTCTCTCACAGTAAAAGTTCTTAAAAATTGCATTTTGATGAAAGGTTAATGAGACAGCGCCAATGTCACTGGCAGAGCTTAGAATGCATCTTAGAAGTCAGAGTCAGTCACCCCACCCCTGTCCCAGAGGCTGACGGGGAGAGGGAGGGAGCTCAGAGGAGAGCAAACCTCTCTGACAGTGCCCTATAGAGAGAGGGCTTAAAGGGCGAGGGTTTTGACACCACTGGGATTTTTAGCTGTATATAACTTCTTGTGAAATCAAGGATGGGGTGTTGGGACTTCAGATTTTTTTTTTTTTGTACCAGGGATTGAACTCAGGGACATTTAACCACTGAGCGGCATCCCCAGTCCTGTTTTTGTATTTTGTTTAGACACAGGGTCTCACTGAATTGCTTAGTGCCTCACTAAGTTGCTGAGGTTGGCTTTGAACTCATGATCCTCCTGCCTCAGCCTCCTGAGCCACTGGGATTTCAGGCATGTGCCACTGTGCTTGGCAAGGACTTTTAAAATTTAATCTTTCTAGTACTGGGGATTGAATCACTAGGGGTGCTCTACCACTGAGCTACCTCCACAGTCTTTTATTATTTTATGTATTTATTTATTTTGCAAGGCAGGGGGTTTACCAAGTTTCTTTAATGGTAAAAATTAAAGTACTTAAGTGGATATTTTGGTACAACTTGTAGAAAAGATAACCCCAATATGCATACACTGCCTTGATGACCAGGGAGGTTATTTGGTGGCTATGGAGAAGTCAGTCTAAGGTTTAGCTCTCATTATCACTGTCTCCCAGGGTGTGCTTGTATTATGGTTGGGATGTGAGGTGTCCCCCAAAAGCTCACGTGTGAGACAGTGCAAGAAACACTGAGAGATGAAATGACTGGGTTGTGAGAGCCTTAACCCAACCAGTGAAGAATCCCTGGTGGGATTAGCTGAGTGGTGGCTGGAGGCAGGTGGGTGTGGCTGGAGGAGGGGGCATTGGGGGCGTGGCTTTGGGGTCTCTATTTGTCTCTGGAGAGTGGAGTCTCTCTCTGCTTCCTGATCACCATGTGAGCTGCTTCCCTCCACCACACTCTTCCTCCATGATGTCCTGCCTCCCCTCGAGCCCTGAGGAATGGAGCCTGCTGTCTGTGGACTGGGACCTCTGAAACCGTGAGCCCCAAATAAACTTTTCCTCCCATATGATTGTTCTTGTCAGGTCTTTTGGTCACAACAGCAAAAAACTGATTAAAACAGCTTGTCAAAGAGATATTCTGCCACCCCAGATTCTGGGGCTCCCATCTTGCACAAATTGGTTACACGGTCAACCCATTTCTTTGATGGCTATCACCTGCTCATTCAGGTAAAGAGTCTCCATGAAGTCACACAAAGCTGGGGTCCATTTTGTCAGTGGCCAGTTTGTGCAGTCCCAGCAGTGACTGGCTGACCCTTTTTTTCCCAAGCGCCAAGCACATTCCCTGGCATTCAGCTGACTCTCCCAGTCCTCATGGCCTGGTTTCGTGACATCCTGAAGGAAGATTCGACCACCCGGTGGGGTCCCTCCTTGGTTCTGCAGCCCCATCCGTTTTCAACATGTTAAGTTCTCGGCAAAGTTCTTCAAAGCCATATCATCACAGTCCAAGCAGTAAGACACAAACAGGTCAGAGGCTTAGAGCTCCATGAAGATCTGGCAGTTGATGGTGGCCTCTGGGTCCCAGAGGCAGTTCTAGTGCATCTGTGAGGTGGACGTGGTCTACCTGGCTGGCAGCTGCGAGGCACAGGGCTTGGGTCAGTTCAAGGGTGTCGTGCGCAGGTAGTGAAGGGTTGCTGGCTCTGAGTGGCTGGCCGGGGCTTGATGGAGGTTGGGTCCCAGCACAGTTGAAGCAAGAAACCGCAAGAACTCTCAGGGTAGAGTATCTCTTCGTTTTTTTTATTTTGAGACAGAGCCTTGCTAAATTGCTGAGGCTGGCCTCAAACTTCTGATCCCCCTGCCTCGGCCTCCCAAGCTGCTGGATTACTGATGTGTGCCACTCACTGCACCTGCTGGCTGTTGGGACTTCTGAGGGGATGGTCATAAAGGCTTTATTGAAAAAATGGCTGGAGCTGTGATTCATGGGGAACACTTTAGCTCTCTGCCAGATACCTGTTTAAAGTAGAAAAGGTGACCTGCAACCTCCTGCGGCCACCTGCAGTAGTGCATTGTGTGTGTTGGGATGGGGAAAAGTTACAAATAGGCAGAGTCTTTAAGTCAGACCAATTGGATGAGCTTCCCAGGTCAGGGGCTGGGGCCTACCTCAGGGTAGAGTGATGACCTGGAGGCCCTGGGTTCTAAGGCCAACACTAAAAACCAGAACACCCCCCCACCACCAAAAAAAAAAAAAAAAAGCAAAACAAACTCAGGTCAGGGTGAGGTTTGATAATCTACATTTTTATAACTGTCTCAGATATTTCTATTTTCGTTTTCTTTTTTGGTACTGGGGATTGAGCCCAGGGATGCTTAACCACTGAGCCACATCCCCAGCCCTTTTTATTTTTTGAGACTTGCTGAGTTGCTGGGGCTGGCTTTGAACTTGGATCCTCCTGCCTCAGCCTCCTGAGCCACTGGGATTATGTCTCAGATGTTTCTTAATGTATACTTACATTTGAGATTCACTGTTCTAACATACAGGATCTATCCAAAACCTTTGAGATTGCCCCTGAGTTTCCAGTGTATTTATCAAGCACAATCCAGTTGTGATTTAACAAGGTTGGCCCTTTCTTGTCTCTGAAGTTCCTTCCCCTTCTGTCTATAAAAGATTAAAATACTTGGATGTATAACTTAACAGTGGGATACATTTTTTTTCCTAAATTCCCTATTCTTGCTGTTCCTTGAGAATTAATCAGTGGTTGCTTTTACTGGCTCTGGTTACCAGTTTTTGCCCAAAGTCCATATATGTGTGTTTTAGAAATGAGTTCTTTATTATGGCTCATTTGCTCATTCAGTAAATACTTAGGTATTGAGTTTGTTGCGGGAAAATAAAGATGCAGAAACCCAGACATGATTTCTACCCTTGTGTCAAGCACAGATGCTAATCACATTATTTCAGACTAGTGTTATTTTAATAGTGACAAATAATAACAGGAGAGGTCCTGTTTAGGAGTCTTGTTATGGAAGTTAGTTCCTAAGGCAACATGGTGGAAATTTGGGCCTACTTTTCTTCTATTAGGTGTAGACTCTCTGTTCTAGTGCTTACCTCTTTGACCCACTTTCAGTTGAGTTTTGTGCAGGGTGAAAGATAGGGGTTGAATTTCATTTTGCTACATATGCATTTCCAGTTTCCCCAGCACCATTGGTTGAAGAGGCTATTTTTTCCTCCAATGTATGTTTTGGTGCCTTTTTCTGGTATGAGATAACTGTATTTATGTGGGTTTGTTTCTGTGTCTTCTGTACCATTGGTCTATGTGTCTGTTTTGGTGACAATACCATGCTGTTTTTGTTACTGTGGCTCTGTAGTATAATTTAAGCTCTGGTAAGGTACTGTGAGACCTAAGGATATGGCCTGCTTGGTGGATGGACAAAGTATTCATGAGGTAGCTGAATGACTGAACCAAGATTTGAGGATGGACAAATTTTTATGGTATGAGGCACCCAACTGCTGGGGACTAAGGACCATTTGTAACGTGACATGATTGTGAACAAAGGATTATAACATGTCAATCCCAGACTCCTGACTGACATCAAGAAGGCCATCTGGCGTGGTAGAGGAGGCATATTTTTGGAGCTGTACAGGCTGGATTTGATTTTCAGACCCATTAAGTTTCTACAAGCTGTGCAACCCCAGACAGTCCACATAATTTTGCTATGACACAGTTTCCTTATCTTTAAATGGGTATGAGTTTTTGGTAGTGTTGGGGATCGAATCCAGGGCCTTGTGCATGCTTGGGTTCAACACCCCTCTGAAGATGTCCTTTGTCCCTGGCTATAAGGATACCTCTTTATCATCCATCATTTTCTTCCCCTAGTATTTGAATTAGGCAGGGATCTCATGTAGGGAGGATTTAAATACTTGTGTATAAGAAACACCAAAGTAGACTGTTGGGCAGGGGATACTGATATTGGATGTCCTCTCTTTCTTTTAGGGTTTTCAAACAATTTCCTCTGTATTAAATTTTTTATTAATATTTTTTTTGTTCTGGTGGACACAGTATCTTTATTTTACTTTATGTGGTGCTGAGGATCGAACCCAGTGCCTCACACATGCTAGGCGAGTGCTCTACCTCTGAGCCACAACCACAACCCATGTATTAAATTTAATGTATAAAATCACAAGTATTTTGGGAATTATGGGTTGCCAACTCTATAAAATAGATTCCATAAGACATAACATCTGAACTGAGAGGAACAAAGATACAGAAAGTCATTTGGGTCAATAACTATTCTATTTCATGTTTTTTTTTATAATGTCCCCCCAACATATCCCACTGAGGCTGCCTGGGAGACCAGGGAAGATTTAGGGGAGTCTGCTCCCTTCCCAGCTCCCACGCCTTCTCACAAATTTGACCAGACTGGGTCTTCTAATTTCACTTTAGCATTTCGAGTGTCAGTGTGGCTAAAAACAAAATAAAACAAAACTAGAAATCATTGTCATGTCCAACAAATGATATTCTTCACTGCATGCAGCTACTGGGGGGCCTATCTTCACTGCCTGGATGGCCATTCATTTTTCAAACAACTTGGCCCATTTTTGCTTCCTCTGAATTGGGCCAGGATGGGTGACCTTGAACTTGTCTCCTGCAGCCCTGTTGTCAACTGAGGTTGTTTTAAAGGGAGTGGATCTTTTTTTTTTCTCTTTATCATTTTGATACAGTGCTTTTCAATGGGATCACATAAACTGGGGAGAAGAAAAAAATGGAAAAAACCCCCAAATAATACAAATGCTATTTTTTAGGTAGGCCACCAAAATTGGATTTAGGCATTGTTGCAATAAATAAATAGGGCAGAGATGGAGACAGAAGACCTGAGTTCTCATACAGGCTCCCCATTACCTTGGTGATGATGGGGCTGTCATGTCACCTCTGCAGGTCCCTGAGAGTGTAAGGAAGGAATTTGATTTAGGTTAAAATGGAATATTTAACCTGGGGGATGGAGGCACCCAGTGCACCTCAATGGCTCTTCAAAATGAATCAGAATCTGTTGCATGAAAAAAACCTCACAAAATCCTGAAATTCGTCTCTTCTGCCTTTCTAGGAAAACCGCCGAGCCTTAGATGCCCTTTTATGATTTTCAGAAGTGAGCACACAGCTTGCTTTGGAGCTACTGTGTGATTCTCATCTTCTCTTGGAGGAAGGCTCAGTGTGAAGGGCCTAAAACATCTGTGTTCCAGTTGCACAGCCTAAAAAATAAAAATCCTTCTCTCCTTCTCGGTCCAGCACAGATTGCACAGACACGGCTCCGCTGAGATTTTTGGCCCATTTCCTCTTGCTGTTTTCCTAAAGAGTTTCCCCCTCTAAAGTCTCTTCCAAAGTAAGAGATCAGCGAAGTCTTCTAAGCACTTTGTCATTGGGAAGATTCCTGGTGGAAAGTCACGCATCCCGTGGAGCATTTGCTTGTGGCCTCAGGGTGGAGGGGAGATCCATACCATGGGACAAGGGTCACTTGTCCAGTTCCTCTGGGAAGATGTCTCACCCACTGTCCAAGCCATGTGCTCTGTCTTTTCTCAGAACCAGCCAGGCATTGCCTGAGTTCTTCTTCTCTCTGTTTCTTCCTGTTCCTCCAAACAGGTCCCGGATGCCCATACCAGACACTGGCTAGGAAGTGTGTATAGGTGTGGTGGCAAAGGGAAGGCCAGAGGTGAATCAGAAACAGAACTGGTCTTGAAATAGCACAACGCCTACTTGGGGAGGCCAGGCACCCTCCCAAGGGATTCTAAGAGAAGGTGCTTTGCCAAAAGCACAGGAAACACCGAGGGGCAAGAATTACCCCCATCCAGCATCGCTTCTTTCCTTGGGCCTGCCTCTCTATTTACGCTGTGCTGTCTTTAAAGCAGACATTGGCTGTTTTTGCCTGCCCAGCGCCCATTTCTGGGCATCCTCAGTTTGCACTGGAAATAGCCCACTAGGATCATCAGTCAAAATGCAACCCCTTCCCCTTGCTAAAAGTCGGGTGCATGACCCACAATGGATCAATCTGATTCTCTCTGGAATTTGACCCTCCAGTGGAGTGATGCAGAATAGAAAATGGTCAGAACCCATTTGACCTAGGACCACACTCGTGACACCCTGGACTTCAGCTTTTTCAAGAATCCTGGGTGCCACCTGCAACCCTTCTAGTACATTCATTTCTTTTCTTTTTTAAAAAACTTAATTAGCTGAGTCTATTTCTGCTGTTTGTATATTAAAAACCCTAACCAATGGCCTTTCTGGAAGTGAGACCAGACTTCTTAGTTCTCGTCTATGTCCTCTCAATGTGCCCCGCACAAAGCAGGGGCTCAGTAAGTATTGGTAAGTTGACAGACTGATGGAACGCATCTCAGAATGGAATGTCTTCCATGGCTTAATTAAGGGTTATTTTTGGGGATGGGGACCATTCCCAAATTTTCCTTCTGGCTAATTTACTTTATGGTTTTGCTTTACCTTGTAGCAATTATGAAAGCAAAGATGGCCTCTTGCTTATAAGCAGAGAGCTACATTTTGCTTTAGTGGAAGAGCAGGTATTTGAGTAGTAGAAGAGTGGAAGTTCAGGGCTGGTGGAACTTTCAAGGTCACTTAGACCTAGAAGGGTGCTGCTTTATAGTGAGATTTCATGATTGGTAGTATTCTCAATACTAGCCAAGTAACCCAGTGAGCCCCACTTGTCACTGAATTACAAGTTGGCTCACTCTGTGACGTCTTTCCAAGTACAGCTTACATTAAAAGTTTGCAAACCAAATGGCAGTGCATATACTCTGGGGGAGCCTGCAAATTGTAAATAAATAATGGCGAATTCTTTTGTAACTAAAAGATCCTGATACAAAAAATAAATTTTTTAAAAAAAGGCTTTTCAAGGATATACTATTACTATTTCTGAAAAACTTCTGTCTTAGAAACAACACTCAAGAGAACCAAGATAGTCTTTTTATATTACCATGTATCATTAATAGCACTATATACATCTGCCTCAGTAGCTATAGATGCACAGGTATTCCTCATAGAATTGTTCTTTTTTTGGTACTAGAGATTGAACCCAGGTGTGCTTAACCACTGATCCACATCCCCATCCTTTTTCAGATTTTCTTTAGAGTCAGGGTCTCACTGAGTTGCTTAGGGCCTTGCTAAGTTGCTGAGGCTGGCTTTGATCTCGAGATCTTCCTGCCTCAGCCCCCCAAGCTGCTGGGATATCAGGACAGCATTGTTAATAATAACCCACATTGAGAAAGCCCAGAAGTCCATCAAAAAGGGAAAATTCTACAGGGTACGGATCCAGAACTAAATGCGGATGGAGCCAGAGCTATATGTGTAAATGTGGAAAAATGTCTATAATAGCTGGTATGAATAAGTTGTGGAGACACAGGAAGACTTCGGTTAGCTTTGATCTGGAAAAAAATATTTTATCAAACATGCTTATGGGGGCATTGCTGAAGACTTTTGAAAGCCCCCTCACCAAGAGAGTGAAGTATTCTCCTCCAGATAATTCCAAATCGAATCGATTAAATAATAAAATAGACGCAAAAAGTCCAACTGAATTTTGATCTTGCTCATCATGCCTACCTCAGGGCTTTTAGAAATACCAAATTACTTGAAGACAATGTCAGTGTCCCTGCTGTCTTAATCAGACACATGTTGGCTCCTTCCTGGGGTCCTCCTCCATCCCTGCCAGAGAACTGGGCAGAGTGGGGCCTTCTCTCCTTATTTATTTGATATACTTCTGTATTGTTAGAATGAAAAAAAAAATAACAGGCATTCCTTGATTTTTAAAAAAATGTTAAAGTGATACAAAAAGGAAAAAGAGCAAGAGGGAGCCTTCTAGGTATTAGAAATGTTTGTTTCCTTCTTTGAATGGTGTTTACATGGATACATCATCTGTAAAAATTTATCCAGCACAATGTTTGAGCTTTGTGTCCTGTATGTAAGCTACACCTCAGTGAAAAAGCATTCATTCTTCCTCGCACATCTTTATTGCGGACAGCTCTTAAGACTGAGTTAAAGAGTTACCTGCACCAACACAAAAAACCTTTTCTTCCATCTCTTCCAGACATTCTTACCGATGGCCCATAAATACCTAGGGGAAAGAGAAAGACCAGAGCCGCATTAATGTGTGAGTGAGAGCACAGGAGAACACACTTTACCAGGAAGCCTGGTGCTCCTTCACCGGAAATGCAGGAGCCCAGGAGCAGAATGCAGATTTAGGAGCTCTAGATAGTAGAGAACAAGGAGCAGCAGGCCGGGTTCACTTCCATGGACAGGAGGAGCTGTGTCCCAACATCAGACTCGAATCAGATGCATTGACTGATCCCAGAAAGCACCTTGGAAAACCACCTGGTGACTTAATGTGTTTATGTGCTAAAAAGTCTTTTAGGTAGGGAATTTCCTGAAAGATATTGTGCAAGGCTGGTGTGTGTGTGGGGGGTGGAGTGAAAAATCTCACAATTCTGCCTGTGTCACCTCTTGCCAGGCGTCCTTCAGGAAAACCTTCCCTTGCTATCCTTTGCTCTAATTCTGGCAAATGCGAGAAAAGCATATTACAGGAAGGAAGTTCCATACCAAGGAAGGGCATCTCCCTTTTCCAAATGTTCTTCTGTTGGTGGAAATTTGTCTTTATATAGAAAAGCGAGATAAGAAGCAATGTTAAAAACTATAGAGGCATAGCTCAAAGCACTCTGGAGATTTTCAGATCACGGTTACTAATTCCCCATTGGGCATGTGGACCCTGCACATTGACCTGGAAGTGATAAAGGAGGTGAGCCTGGCTCTTGGCAGACTCTCCAGATTGAAGGGAGGAGAGAGATCTGGTGCCACTCAGATACATCCAAATTCTCCAGTTGCACAACTGGCATCACCTGCTAACATACACCCACTGGACAACTTCTAAACCTTCATTCACCTAGAAGCAGACTGAATTTCCATTTTGGAACATAAGGAAGAATGCACCTAAATAAAATTTTGACTGTCTGATTTGTTTTAGGAGCTCTTAGGCCCTCCCCGCTTGCGCACCCACCCCCCCACGCCCCTGCAAAATCAACTCAGAACGTCAAGACAGAAACCTGGAGTCATCCGGGGTCCCTTTGTTTCCTCATGCTTATTCCTCAGTTTCCAAGTGCAATGGATTTTCTACCTTCTGGAAAATTCTATCTGCTGGAAAGTTTCTCCCTGGCTCAATCTTCTACTTCCCACTTCCACGATTCTAGTCCCTACCCATGATTTTTGCTTCTGGGGACAACAAAATAATCCTCTTAATTAGTTTCAGGCATACAGGAAGGATTTCCATCCAGTTCCTGACCATGAGATGAACCCCACCATCTGCAAATTCTCTTACACCAATTCCCTGTGCAAACTCTCTCAGTGGGTCTCCCCTGTCCACATGCAAGAGCCCCAAATGGTGGCCTCTCACTTTCCACTCTCATGGCTTGGCTCACATCTGTCTACCTAGTGTATGATTTACTTGATGCTTTTTTCTTTAAATTGACTTACCTAACATGAATTGATTTATTTTGAAGGGAAATTTTATGGCATAGACTTGACACACCATATAGCAGACATTAGAATGCCTAAGTATTTATTTAATGCATGCTAGTCTGCGTGTCACTGAAATGATCTTATGTATTGTGGGTGGCACAAATACTTGGGGGACTTCAGCTTAGAGGGATCAGGTCTAGCATCTTGCCCTGGGACAAAACACTCTTCATTTTGTACACCTGCTCATTTCGCCAGACTCAATTTGCCTGGGCTGTATTATCTGGGATTTCTGACCACACAGAATGTTTCACACCTGGTAACTCTGCCATCTTGCTGCTCCTCATGCTAGGGCTTATATTTTTCCTGAATTTAAACCATACCTCCATGTCATCACCTCTGGGGCTTGTGGATAATTCTGCGGTTACAATTATTCCTCTGCTATGATTTCCATCATATTTATTGTCCCTCTAGGACTGCTAGCTCTTTGAGGGCAGGAAGCCTGGTCCTTCTTTCTAAATTCCTGGTCTAGAGTCTTGTTTTTCCTTCTCAAATCCTAACATTTCCTGATACTGGGTAAGTGGTTGATGGCTGTTTGTTATGTTTCATTTGGTTTTGAGTGCTATGCTTTTAAGAAACCAGAGCAATCTTTATAAATATTTTGATGAGATTTTAAAATGCCATCTATAAACATGCAATCCATCACCATGCTTTTTGTGTTTTCCTTCCAAAGTATACCCCACCTCTTTCCAGCCCCAATTCGAGTCCCAGTCAAGTCACACCATCCTCATGTGGACCATGACAGAGGCCTCCTTTCTTTCCTCCTTAATCTTGCCCCTATGCTGCATTCATTACACAGTAGCTGGACTGATTTTTCTAAAAGGGTAAATCAATACACTCATTTTAGTTAAGGATGGAAGGGTTTTTGCAGGGGAGGTAGTGGGGATTGAACTCAGGACTCATAGGCACTCAAACACCGAGCCACATCCCCAGCCCTATCTTGTATTTTATTAGAGACAGGGTCTCACTGAGTTGCCTAGGGCCTCGCTAAGTTGCTGAGGCTGGCCTTGAACTTGAGATCCTCCTGCCTCAACCTCCTGAGCTGCCGGGATTACAGGCGTATGCCACGGTGCCTGGTCACAATTATATTTCTATTTAAGATGATCACATCAGCTGCTGGGTAGAGAATGCCCTACAGGTAGAAGGGGCAAGACAGAAAATGGTGAGACCAGGGGGAGACAGTGGCAGGGGATCAGGCAAGAACAGATGGGGGCTGGAGTGAAGCTGAGGTTCACCATCCAGCAAGGCTGGATGGCTGGAAAGTTTATTAGCCCCAAGCTACTGCCAAGGCCAACTTCCAATGTCATTTCATGGAACACCTAGCTGTTCTGATCAGTATTCTTAGCCTTTTTGAAATGATAATGTCTTCATGGCAGAAATGGACACAAAAGAGATATTATGGTTTGGACGTGCGTGTGCATCGTTTTATGTGTGAGATGATGCAGGAGCATTTGGAGGTGAAATGATTAGATTATGGGAGTTGCAACCTAATCAGTAGGTTGATCCAGTGATATGGATTAACTAGGTGGTAGCTGTAGACAGGCAGGGTTTAGTTGGAGGACCGTCACAGAAGGTGTGCCTTTGGGGTTTATAATGTATCTGGTGAGTGAAGCCTCTGTCTCTCTGCTTCCTGATCATGTCCTGAGTTGCTTTCCTCCTCCACACTGTTCTGCCATGAGGTTCTGCCTCACCTTGAGACCCAAGGAATGGACTGAGACCTCTGAAACCATGAGCCAGATAAACTTTTCCTCCTCTAAAAACTTGCAAATCCTCCTGCCTCAGCCTTCTGAGCCACTGGGATTACAGGCATGTGCCACTGCGCCCGGCTACCTTTCTTGTTGCTCTGTAGAACAAGGGCAGCTATGGCTCCTTGCTCATGGGGTTGTTGTGAGGAGACAATGAGATAGCGCTTGTGGAATATAAGCATGAATTAGGGTAAGAGGTAGATACACGATAAATATTAATTTAGTATGAAATATCTGTGTCCAAAGAAAAATGTATAATTAGCAGTAAATAATCATTAAATCAGTTAAAAAAATCTCTTCAGACTTTTATACACAGGGAAGTATATTATATAAATATCAAATTAAGAATATGGGGGTTGTGGGGTAATAGCTCAGTGGTACAGCACTTGCCTAGCATAGGCCCTAGGTTTGATCCCCAGTGTCTTAAAAAAGAAAAGAAAATGGGAAAAAATTTTGTATTTTGATTAATAAATGGCTGGTATGATCATAATAGTCTCATTATCTTCCAGAATTTTCTCTTGCAGCTACTAACTATTTACCCTTTCCACTTACCTTGTGTCTACATAATAGGGTTCACAAGCCACAACATCTAATGAATGGGTTTATAGATTTCATTGATGAGAATGGATGTAGAGAAAAAGGAGTTCACTAGAAACCACAGGATGGGATTCAGATTGAATCATTACTTTGTCCTTCATCCTGGCATTGACATGACTTTATGATGCTCACAGGAGGGGTTAAGGGCTCAGGGATGGAGCCATGTTGCAACCTTGAACAAATTAGTAGACTTATCCTGCCTCAGTTTTTCATCCATACAAAGGGGATAATGCTAGTACCCCATTATGATGATTATAAAAATAATATTGTACTGTTGTAATACATGATTATAACCATGGTACCTATTTGATAGGTGGAAAGGATTAAAGCACAAATACAAAATTCTTGGACTAACACCTCCCACAAAGCACAGAGTTACTACTAACTACCTTGCTGGGCTACTATTCTTATTTCACAGTTGAGGAAACTGAGGCTGAGAAAGTTAAGTCACGTGTGCAGGGCTGGTGAGTTGGTGCAGCCAGAAGCTAAACTCAGAGCCATCTGATTCTGAAGCAGCCTCTTCCCCATGTGCTTCCTCTTTCCATTCTGGATGATAAACTTGGGTTTCTTCATTGAATAAAGAACATGGAGGTAGATAGAGAGAAAACGACTTCTGGGGACCAAGGAACAGGTAGAAGAAGCAAGAAGCTCTGGGGTGCTATTGCATAGTAGGGTGACTATAGATAATAATTGTGTACATATATATATTTCAAAGAATTAGAGGAAAGAATTTTGAATGTTTTCATCATAAAAAAGTGATAAGCAGTGATACCTTACTTTAAGCATTACATAATGTTACGGTTTGGATGTAGAATATTCCCTAAGAGCGTGTGTTGAAGACTTGGTCCCCAATGCATCAACATCCAGATCCTGCAGGTGGGGCTTTTGGGAAGTGATTGAATCATGAGGACTCTAACTCATTAGTAGATTAATCCATTTGATAGATCAGTGGTTTGACTGGACTATTGAGAGAAGGTGGAAAATATAGGCAGGTGGGGTGTGGTTGGAGGAAGTCAGTCACTGGGTGGGAGTAACATTGGGGACTATATCTTGTCCCTGGCCTCTTTCTTTCCTTTCTCTCTCTCTCTGTTTTCTGGCTGCCATGAGTAGAACAGCTCTCTTCCATCGTACCCTTCCGCCATGATGTTTTGCCTCACCTCAGGCTCAAAGGAATGGAGTCAACCAACCATGAATTGAAACCTCTGAAATCATGAGCCAAAATAAACCTCTCCTAGGAGATTATGGAGCATCATAGGGGCTTTTGAGAAAGGGTCTTTCATTTTTCTTTTCTTTTTTTTCAGCGGGGGGGTAGTGGGGGGTTGATCTCAGGGGTATTCAACCACTCAGCCCCATCCCCAGCCCTATTTGGTATTTTATTTAGAGACAGGGTCTCACTGAGTTGCTTAGGGCCTTGCTTTTGCTGAGGATGGCTTTGAACTCGCAATCCTCCTGCCTCCTAGGAGGAGAGATTTATTATATTCTTGTCAGATATTTTGGTTACAATGACCAAAAGCTGTCTAACCCATACAATGTATACCAGCACTGAAGCATTACATGGGATTCTGTAAATATGTACGATTTTATGTTTTTATGGATTCTTTAAGAATAAATTCAAATTTCAAACAATTTTAGAAAATGAATGGCTATTCATCTTTTTCTGGTTAAGAGCTTCTGAAAGAAAAAGCTGATGGGATCCAAGAAACCCTACATCAATTCTCCTTGGGAAAGTCCCACTGTCTCTGGGTGAGGGCGGGGCTTCCACTCTGAGGTTTTCCTGGGGATTTTTTGCTACCATGGCACATGCCAGAAGGTGTCGAAACCAAGAAGAGCTGAGAGCTGCAGGGCCCTGGTTCCGTAGTCAGGGCTGGCTCTGCATTTGCTCGGGTTGAAACATGTTTGTTGAACAGAATGTGCGGTACCTGGAGCAGATGGCAGTTCTGTGGTTGCAGACACACAGGTGGCTCTCCCTTCGAGCACCTCTCCCCGCAGCCTGATCTCTCTGTGTGTACCCTTTACTTTCTCTTTGGATTGTCTGGAGATGCGGAAATTTGGATTTGTCTTCGATAAATCCGCATTCCAGTATTGTGCATGGCAGTTGGGTCTACTGATTATATCTCAGATTGGGGGAAATCCCTAAGTGTGAATTCTTTCTTTCTTTCTTTTTTTTAATTGGAGATGGACACATACATTTATTTATTTTTATGTGGTGCTGAGGATTGAACCCAGTGCCTCACACGTGCTAGGCAAGTGCTCTACCACTGAGCCCCAACCCCAGCCCCAACCCCAGCTCCTAAGTTGGGATTCTGTTCCTGTCATTAACTCTCCTTTGGCTTACCTGCCCCATGCCTCAGTTTTCTGAGCTGTAAAATGGGAATAACACAACACACAGTATCACAGGTTGGTTGAGAAGATTTATGGAGTTTATGTGAGTCCAGGGTTTAGTGCAGTGAGATCCCATAGATGTCAGTCTTTCCTGTTGCTATGCTCATGTTCATAGCAGCAGAAATGGTAGCCGTGGTAGAAAGAGCACAGAGCTATCAATTTTATAAAGGGTTCACTTTGGGACTCCTTATTTGAATTTATATTCGGCTTTTGGGTGTACATCTGTTGGGAAATCAAGCAAGGTTTGGTTTTAGAGCTCTGAGTCATATTTTACACCCCAATTCCAATCTATCCTTTTCTTGTAGCATCTTATGAAAGCCATGCCAGTGTGTCATTGGCATCTCTGTCATTTGCCGAGGGTATCTGAGCTATGTGAGAGGGAGCTAGCGAGGACTAAAAAGAGAAGAGGAAGACGGGTTTGGGTTGAACTTATATCCTAGAGTTTTGAATCCCCCAAAGTCACTGAGTGATGAAGGATTACCCTGTCCTCAGTGTCCCTCTGCCCTGGAGCAATGTGTCAGGGAAGCACCATGGTGATGCTTGTAACTTTTTATTTATATACATACATACACACACACACACACACACACACACACACACACGGACAGTCTTGGTTTGTGTGGTGTTTGTGAACTTCATATGGCAGCATAGATCTGCTCATTAAGAATCTACTATGCTTAGCAACCACCTTGCACGTGGTGGGTGCTTAGTAACTACTCATGGAAAAAATGGCTTATGGTGCGTGTTCTTTTAGGATTTTTTGGCATGAGCATCATTAAGTGCAGGGAAAGGACATTTCCCAGAATCATCTGCTTCTGGCACTTATGCAGGTCAGGATGGCTGAAGGGGACATGGAAACCAGAGATGGGCCAATATTTCATCGTGAGGGGACCTGAAGTCAAAAGTCGCTGGCATTGGTGCTCTTCTGGTCTGGGTGGAGAGTGTGGCCTGGCCTTGAGGGAGGAATGGCTGCATTTGCTGTCACCATGTCCCTGTGCCACCATAGTGCCTGGAGCATCATAGGGGCTTTTGAGAAAGGGTCTTTCATTTTTCTTTTTTCATTTTTTTTTGCAGGGGGTGGGTAGTGGGGGGTTGAACTCAGGGCCACTCAACCACTGAGCCACATCCCCAGCCCTATTTGGTATTTTATTTAGAGACAGGGTCTTACTGAGTTGCTTAGGGACTTGCTTTTGCCAAGACTGGCTTTGAAATCGTGATCCTCCTGCCTCAGCCCCCCAGGCTGCTGGGATTACAGGTGTGGGCCACCATGTCTGGCTTTCTTTTCTTCTTTATGACTTCATGATTTAATTTTTTAGATTTATTTTTACTTGATATACAAATTATATCTATATCTATATCTATATGTGGTATATATACCCAGATGTTTTGAAATAGGTACACATTGTGGAATGGCTAAGTTAGATTAATTTGTGATTATTTCACATAATCATCATTTTTTAATAGTGGGAATACTTACAAAATACTCTCAGTGATTTTCAAGTGTACCATATGTGATTATTAACCAAAGTGACCATGTCATATAACAGATCTCTTGATCATTGCTCCTTGTTAGAAATTGCTTATGAGAATTTCTTTTAAGGAGAGAGGTCACAGTGAGACAGGAACTCACTTGGGATGCTTCCTGCTCATTTATGGGAGTGCAGGAGAAGAGGGAGGGTCGGGAGGCTGTAGGTGCCTCACTAGTGGGACAGCTGCCCAGCAGGAAGAAGAATGGGTTGGGGAAGAGAGTGCAAAGGGATAGGACAAACAACACAGATGACAGCTTCCACTACCACCAACCACTCTTGTGTGGCTCCAGCCCTTACCATGCATCAAACCTTGCTCAAGGTGCCCAATATGGAGTAACTCATTTAATCCTTACCACAACTCATGAGATAAGCACCATGCTACCTCCATATTATGCTGAGCAAAAGGAAGCTCAGAGAAGTTCAGCAACTTGCCTAGAGCTAGGAAGTTGTGGTGCCAAAGATTCCATTCTGGGCACTTTTGACCTGATTGGCATTGAGAAATAATAGCACAATAAAGAAAGTAAGATAGAATCTTGAAATTATTCATTTATTTCAAAAGGAAGTAGAAAAGGGGGTGGGGTGGGGGAGAAAACAAGATCTGATGGGACAAAGAAAACAAATAGCAAGATGACAAATAGCAAACTGATAAATTTAAACCATGTCAGTAATCACATGAAATATAAATAGGCTAAATATATCAGTCATAAGATCCGGAGATTCAGATAAGGTTTAAAAAGCTAGACCCAACTCTATACTGCCTACGAGAGAGACACATTTGAACTCTAAAGACAGAAAACAAAAAGCAAAAGATAAAAAAGGATTCCCCATGCTAAAGTTAGATTTTGGAAACCTAACTTCCACTTCCACCTGTCCCACAAAGTAAATTTAAGAGAGGGTGTTGCCAGGGATGGAGAAGACCATTTCATAATGATAAAGAGGTCAATTCATCAAGAAGAAATAATCATTTAAATGCTCAGGCATCAAATAGCCAAGCTCCAAAATGCATGGAACAAAAATGAACAGGGTGGCCAGAAGGAAAAAAAAAAACACAAGAATCCACAATCACAGTCAGAGATTTTGATAGCCTTCTCTCAAGAATTGCTAGAAAATCAGGAAGAATATAGAATATGTGGACAACAAGGTAAAAACCATTTGGTATGGCATTTAGAGTTAGGAAGTTAACCAGGGAGATAAAATCGAATCCTGAAAATCCAGGTAGTCTGGTTTGAGTGTCTCTTGCCAGCAGTCCTGGTGTCCCAGAGACCCACGGGGAGGACAAAGGACCGGGATGGTTTTGAAGGACAAAGAATCCTAGAGCAGAGGCACAGTTAGGAAAACAGAAGAGGAAAGGGGGATCTTAACGATGGAGGGCTCTATACTCTGTCTCCTTTGAGGCTTGCTAGCACGTAGATGGAAAATCAGAATATCTGTGACTGACTCTTGGGTGGTGGACTGTGGTTCTTTGAATGAACCCAAAGCAGAGCCACGTGGAACACTGTGATTTAGTCCTTGGTTAAGATGGAACTGAGAGGAGTAAACAAATGTAGACCCAGGACTGAGGCTCACTCCCACCTGGGCAAGTCCTGTTACCGTGTTATCCCTCCGTTTCTCTATCTGTCAAGTGGAGGATTCATTCATTCACTTATTTTTCTATGCAACCAATAGTCAATTAGACTTTTGCAAGATAATCAAACCCTGTATGAGGTATTGCGACCAAAGGAGACAAGTGTCCCTTCCAACAAGGAACTCACAGCCTAGTAAGGAAGGAAGACAATAAACTAGTGAACAAAGAAACACGAGGGATAGGGTAGGGTAGGATAGGACAGGAGCACTGGTAAAAGCAAAGGAAGAAAAGGCGGGAGAGAGGGGAGACATGACCCAGGGGGCCAAGGGGACATTCTGAGAAGATGCAGAGATGTGCAGAGATCCAGGTGAGCCATAGGGACGTCCGAATGGAGGAAAGGGGACATCCTAGGCAGGGGAAACAGGAAGGGCAGGGGTCCTGATGGGAACCTTTTTGGGGAGGTCCAAGGAGGCCAGGGGCTGCAGTAGTGATCAAGGTCAGCAATGGGGGGCCTTGTAGCCATGGTAACAGTGCTGGTCCTTACTTGGAATGAGATGGGGACTCATGGGAGGTTTCCTAGCATTCAGATGCCAGGATCAGGCTCCTATTTTTTTTTTTTTTAAACCACCATGGCTTCAGAGTAAGAAACAGAGTGCAGGCAAGCCAAGTAAGGAACAGGGGAACAGCTCAAGTGAAGGGGAGAGGGGAAGGGGGCGCAGGGCCCAGTGCAGAGAAGGAGATGGGGACGGGTGGGGAGCTCTAGAAGATCCTGAGGGTGGAGCGAACAGAACTGGATGATGGATGAGACGTGTGGTGAGAAAGAATGAGACTTGTCAAAGAGGACTCCAAGGTGGTGGGTCTGAGCATGTGGGTGGAGGGAGGGGCCATTTTCTTAAGATGGGGGGGCAATCTTTCCCAATTCCTGTAAAGGCTGTCTCAGGGATGAAATGAGAAAGTGGCTGTGAAGACACTTCTGGAACTTGAAAGCACCATCTGGATGAAAAATTAGAAAGATGAAAAATTAGAAAGCCACTTTGAAGTTGTTAATTCTCAAATGTGCCCAGATACCTCTGTTCTAAGACCAAAAGAAAGAAAGAAAAAAAACAGTGTTGATTTTTCTCATTGGCATTTTTATCTTTAATAAGGTTATTCTAGATGGATCCGTGGTTCATTCAAGGATCTGTTTCACTTCATCGAGGAATATTTCACAGTAATTCTGATTTTCATCTTATGTGTTAAAGTGGATATTATATATATATATATATATATATATATAATCTTAGCCATGCTTCTTAAAAATTCCCCCACCTCTCATTTTCTAAGCTGTGATGTTGCTTTGATAATTTTATCACCCTTCCCCACATAATAGGACTCAATAAAACTATTTTAAGCTTAAATGAAAAAAAGATATTGTCCATGAACATTTTTTATTTTTCCCTGAATCATTCCTCATGCAGCTTAGGGTGTTCACCCCTGATTTAGGCCACCTTGGGTCTGATTGTGTTTTTAAGGAACTCATTGTTCACTTTCAGAGCTATTTTAGGCTCTCTTGGTCACTTTAAAATGGCGGCCTCGGCAGACAAATTAGTTATGGCATCTGACAGAAGGAAGCTGTATATTTTTTCAGTTGTTTAGAACAACAAGGTAGCCTGAAACACATTAATTTTTACAAATGAGTCAACAGAAAAATTCCGAAGTCCAGATCGATTAATTCAGTTTTCAACACTGTGAAGAAAGAGAATGTGGGAAGTGGGATTGTCCAGTGGGGACACTAATACCCATGCCAAGTGTTGCTGTGGAGAATAGTGTTTGTGAAACTCCTAGTTCAGTGTTTTAGTGGGCCCAGGCTACAGGGTGAGGTACCGATTCTTTTAAGGAAATTAAAAAGAAGCAGTTGAGAGGACAGATCTACTCATCCACATTCTTATTCTCTTGTCTACCATTCTCTCTTCCATCTGCCATTTCCTCCTTGTTTTTCTCTTTCCCATTCACTCCTGCTCACTCATACTCTGGTTCCTTTAGCAAATGTTTACAGACTCCGTTTTAGTTAGCTTTTTCATCATTTTGACCAGAAGACTTGAGAAGAACAAGTAGAGGAGAGGAAGTGTATTTGGGTCTCATGGATGGTCAACTCCAAAGCTCTTAGACTAAAGTGAGGCAGAAGGGAGGTGTGGTGGAGGAAAGCAGCTCAGGTCATGACTCAAGAAGGGAAGTGGGTGGAGGAGAGAGAGGGAGAGAGAGATTGATTTGCTCACCAGGGACAAAATATACACCCCAATGACCCACCTCCTGCAGCCGCTCCCTACCCATCTTCAGTTACCACCCAGTTAACCCCTGTGAGGGGATTCATGGGGATTCATCCACTGATCACAATCTAATCATTTTGCCTCTAAACATTCTCACATTATTTCGCACATGAACTTTTGGGGGACACCTCATATCTAAACCATAACAGAGTCTTTATGAACCCAGGTTTTGTTAAGGTTGCAGGATCTTTTGTTGTGGACAGGAAATGAATACTATAGGAAGTGAACAGAATACTCAATTCCTTTGTCTTGAAACTAGGATATTGACTCTTGAAAGGGAAGTGGTGTTAGGGAGAAATGCCATTAATGTTTCTGGAATATATGGAAGGAGTGTGATGGGGAGAAGAAGAGCTGACCTCAAGAAAGCTTTCTGAGATGCCATTTTGATTGAAGAAAGGCTGGCTGAAGTTCCTCAGGAAGGACCAACTGTATACTCTGGGCCTGGCCCACTCCCCCACATCCTCCTCATGACATAATCCCATCTCAGGCTCTGGGAATAATCTGGTCTCAAGGAAGTTCAATGCAAATTCTCCAAGGCCAAACTGAAGCCTGGGTTCTGTTCTGTTCCACATCTCCAGGTTACACGTGGCCCTGCTCTCTCTGGAGTCTTCTGGACCTGAACCCTTCTGTGCCCTGATTGGCAGGTAGCTATCTTTTCCTGGCCTCTCTGGATTTGGTTGCTCCCAAGAACATGGAGGCCCTAGGGGGAGGTCCCTGTTCTCTCCTCTCTGACTGCATTCTGTGGTGGGCTCTCCTCCAAGGGGATGTTCTCTTCCTGTTCTGGTCACACCCTCCTGGACTCCACATGAACTTCTGTTTCAACTTGCTTTAATCCATGGTTAAGCCTTGATCTCAGGTGTCTGAATTCCCCAAGCCTCCACTACAAACAGATAATCCTCAGTTTTCATGGTGGGGTTACCACTTCTAGCCCTATCCTAAGTGAATTCATTAAAAAAAAAAAAGGAAAAGAATTAAGGGGACATTTCTGGTGACCAGAAAGGCCAAGCAGAATGAAAGCTGGTTGGCCAATAGCCCCTGCAGAGCACTTGATAAACGTCCCTAGGTCACTACACAGCACAACTGTTCCCAACTTATTTAATAGGCCACGTCTCAACATAGGCCCAGTCATCAATAAACACTTCCTCACGCAGCTTAGGCTGTTCACCCCTGATGTAGGCCACCTTGGGTCTGACTGTGTTTTTAAGGAATTCATTGCTCACTGGTGGCTTTGTAAAATAAAACCATATTTTACCTATTCTTGTCCTATTCTGTCCTCCTTGAACTTACCTAGTTATTCATTCCACTCCAACCTCTAAGATAATGAAGATAATCACAATTTTTCATTATTTTTTTGCTCATTCATTTCTATGTGACAGCAAACCCTCAGAAAGTTCCAGTGGGAACTGACCTCCTCAACATGGCTATGGCAGCTGCTCCCAGCTCACTGGGGCAGTTGCTGACCAAGGGGCACAAGTGGGTGATTTGTAGTCTGGATGAGCTCTAGGCGTGTGACAAGGGGCATGGGACCCAGAAGAACTCCCCACACTAGACCCCTTCGAATGCTTCCTGTAGGGTTTGAATAGTACTGAAAATCCTCTCAGAGGAAGAGAAGGAAATTATTCTCTGTTGATGGCGAAAAAGCCAATACAGAGATCATCAGAAGTGAGGAAGCTCAGAGTGACTTTCACAGTCAAATTTTTTGGTTTTGGATTTAACCCAGGGACACTTAACTACTGAGCCACATCCCCAGCTCTTATTTTATTTTCTATTTAGAGACAGGGTCTCACTAAGTTGCTTAGGGCCTAAGTTGCTAAGGCTGGCTTTGAACTCAAGATCCTCCTGCCTCAGCCTCCCGAGTTGCTGGAATTACAGGCATGCACCACTGCACCTGGCTTCCCAGTCAAATATTTTAATAACCTCTCATGAATGTTTTCGACTTCCTTCCATGTGGTTCTCTGAAGATCAGTCTTGTATTTGTTTTGTTCATTTTTTTTTTTTTTTGCAGTGCTGGGGATGGAACCCAGCCAGGGCTCTGCACCTGCTCTCCTGCTGAGCTACGTGCCTAGCCCTCATTTGACTTCTGTCTTGGAAAAGGAGTGGACACATGTCCCACATGACCACATGGGGATGAGACACTTACCCAGAGTGCTTCATGTTTTGGGGCTTATCCATCCGGACGGCAAGTTTGATTTTGAGGTCTTGATCAGGGCAGTTTTTGGAGACTGTCATTTTGTGCCACTCAGACTGTTTGGGGCTGTTTGGGGTGGGATGGAGGATGACCTGTAGGGAACAAAGGGACAAATGTGTTAGTGGGACAATACAAGCATCACGATGGGCATGTTTTTGTGGATCAGAGACTTTGCTGCTGAGATGTGGAGTGACGTGTCCAGGTCCCACAGCCAACGTGTCATCTACTCACAGAGGCTGGCCAGGCCTGAAGACAGACAGGGCATTCTCTTGCTCCCTTCTCTCTTTTCCTGGCCAAGTTTGTTAAAAAAAAAAGTAAGGATCATGACTTTTGTGATTTTTTGTTGCTTTTCCAAAGTTGAAAAACACAAAGGAAACCCTGATCAGAGAATGGTGTTATTACCATCATCCAATAATATAGATGAATGAAAGAGGTCAAGCTAGAGACCACTTCTACTCCATTACTTTCTTCCTTCTATATTCTCTCTCTCTCTATATGTGTGTGTGTGTGTGTGTGTGTGTGTGTGTGTGTGCATTTTAATTGTAGAATATTATATATTCATTTTTTTTATACGGTGCTGAGGATCAAACACGTGCTAGGCAAGTGCTCTACCACTAAGCCCTCTCCCCCCCATTCTTTTTTTAAATATTTTTTTTAGTTGTAGATGGACACAATACCTTTATTTTGTTTATTTAATTTGTTTATGTGGTGCAGGGGATCAAACCCAGTGCCTCACGAATGCCAGGCAAGTGCTCTGCCACTGAGCCACACCCCAGCCCCTCCCATTCTTTAGGATATCTTTTACTCTTGCAAGAAGAGAAATTCCTCAAAACCCACAGAGGAAAATAGAAAGGATGTTATCAAATAGATAAGAAGTGTTAAGATGGCGAGAAGGAAGTCAGGTGTGGTGGCGCACACCTGTAATCCCAGAGGCTCAGGAGGCTGAGGCAGGAGGATCGTGAGTTCAAAGTCAGCCTCAGCAAATTAGTGAGGCCCTAAGCAACTTAGAAAGGCCCTAAGCAACTCAATGAGACCCTGTCTCTAAATAAAATATAAAAAAGGGCTGGGGATGTGTCTCAGTGGTTCAGCCACTTGGGTTCAATCCTGCCCCCCACCCCCGGCCAAAAAAAAGTAGATGTAGACAAGGGAAAGGGGTCTTTTAAGGGTCACAAGTCAGTCAGCCCAATTCACCTGGACTGGCAATCTTGTCCCACACCATCCAGCTTTGCCCTGGCTTGGAAGGAGGCATAGGTAGCTTGGTGAGAGATCAGCTCCAGGAAAATGCTTTTCAGAGGCACACATCAGAGATGGCTCTTAGACCTGGGTGTCCTACCTCGGTTCTCATTGCCTCAGAGGCTGGAGGTGACAGAGAAGTGGACAACCTGGGCAATCCACTTTCTCACTCTGGTTGTCAGAAACCAGACAGAATCTGCAGAACATGCAGTCGGGGAGGAGTGGAGTCGCTGGAAGAGCTACGCTAAGGAAACATGGGCACAACAAACACTGGGCTCTGTCTCCTGCGATGGCAGCACGCCCAGCTTTGTTCAGGTGGCTTGGGCTGTTTTCAAAGCATCTATTTTCCCCAGGTGCAGGGAAAGCAGGTTCCTTTCATGGGCTCCTTTCCCCAGTGGAGAGGGTTAGAAGAGACTCGAAGTCTCAGCAGTGGACACTCTGGCCTTCCTGGTCCAGCCTCAGCTTTGCTCAGTCCTGCCAGCATGGTCCGTGCTTGGAGGACAGGTGCACATGGCCTTCCCTGTGACCTGAATAAGGGCTCGGAGAAGGGGACTGGGGCAGAAACACGGCAACGTGCTTCCATTGTGTGATATTTCCACCCATCTCTCTTTGGGGCCTGACCCTTTTTTCCATTAACTTCCCTCTCGATGATGAAAGAAAATTGATAACTTCTTGCAAAACACAAAATTCCAGTTTCCCCAGTGTTTTATGATGTGGTTGAAACAGAAGAAGGCCTGGAGTTCCAGATCAGTGGCTGCCAAAGATGTTTGATCAAGCTCAACTTCAGGGAAATATTTTTTGAGCAATGAGCTCAATACCCAGATGCCAACATTTAACATTAAATTTGTTTACTTTGTATTCGTATACTACCTTATCAGATGTATCAAAGATAGACACAAATGTAGAAATTTTAAAATGATGGGATAGAGATCAAGAAAAAAAATCCCTAATTTCTAGTACACTTGGCCTTCTGTATCCTTAGGTTTCGTTTTGATGGATTCAATCAACTAAAGATTGAAAATGTTTGGGAAATAAATCTGCACTCAACATGGTACAGACCTTTTCTTGTCTTTCTTCCCTAAACATTACAGAATAGAACAACAGCTATTTACATAGTATTTACATTCTATTAGTGTTATGGTGTGGATGTGAGGTGTCCCCCAAAAGCTTAAGTGTGAGATGATGCAAGAAGGTTCAGAGGAGAAATGACTGGGTGGTGAAAGCCTTAACCCAACCAGTGAATTAATCCCCTGATGGGATTAACTGGGTGGTGGCTGGAGGCAGGTGGGTGTGGCTGGAGGGGGGGCATTGGGGGCGTGGCTTTGGGGTCTCTATTTGTCTCTGGAGAGTGGAGTCTCTCTCTGCTTCCTGATCACCATATGAGCTGCTTCCCTCCACCACACTCTTCCTCCATGATGTCCTGCCTCCCCTCGAGCCCGAGGAGTGGAGCCTAGTGGAGCCTGCTGTCTATGGACTGAGACCTCTGAAACTGTGAGCCATCAAATAAACCTTTCCTCCTCTACAGTTGTTCTGGTCAGATCCTTTAGTCACAGCAGCTAAAAAGCTGACTAAAACAATTAGGTAATATAAGTAATAGATGGTTTAAAGCAGATGAAAAGTAGGGGATATGCAAGCAGCACACATTTTACACAGGAGACCTGAGCATTCAAAGATTCTGGTATCTGCAGGGGGTCCTGGAACCAGGCCCCAGGTACTGAGTGATCATTGCTGGTCATTGTGGCCATGTTCTATGGTGAGCTATATTTTAAGGGATCATCTCTATTTAGGGCAAGGTGCATTGTTAATGACACTGGGTGTAAACCCAATAGAGTAAATCCCTATAGTTCTGGGAGTCTTCTAAATACTGTCATACCATCCTGACGGACAGCCTGTCCTCCCTGGTCATGCCCTGCAGGCTGAATCTGGGTGGTGACTCTGGCATCTTTTTTATTTTTCCTAAACTTGCATTACTAGTGTCACCTTCAAATCAGAATCCCCTGCTTGTGATCTTTTTAGGCCTTTTGATCATTCTGTGAGGGTTAATTGGACAACTATGTGTAAGTGTCTAAGTTCACAAAACTGGCACTAGCAAACCTCTCCGGGCCAATATGTCATAGGACAAATGATGGAAATGAAGAGGAACTCGGGGTGTCATGGCATTGGGAAGACCTCTCCCTTCCCTTAAGGATGCCCACCTGTCACCCTACAATGCATTCCAGATCTGGAGTCCTGACACTTTTGGAGATGGGAAGAGGGAGCTGCTGGACCCAGTGAAGCTGGCCCCCTGTCCTGAGCTAGTTTGGCCCAGGAGTGGCCAGGTTGGGAGGTAATGAGTGGCAGGGAAGGGCTGGTGGGAGCAACCCAGGCAGGCAGCAGGAAAGGTCCTTGGCTGGCTTCTCTGCTCCTTCCCACTTGGCAAAGTAGGACAGGAGCGGTACCCTGGGCACCCGGAGCTCATTAACAAGCCTCCCACCATATGGATCCTGGGCGCGTGTCCCACCAGCAATATGGTGTCCATTTAAGATGCAAATGGCTGCCGCTCATTCCTGGTCGCTCCACAGTGACCTCCTTCCCCTCCCTGTGGTCACTCCCTGGGGAGACCTCTTCTGCAGAGTGGGTGGAGAGATGAGGTCACTGCGGTTCTCTTGCATCTGGGTCCCCACCCTTGACCGCCCCTGTATAAGCGTCAGCCCTGTTGAGTGATGAGGGTCCTTCTGGGGGCATGGGAGCCCTGGGCAGATCAGACACCTCATCTGCACATTCCAGGCTGCTAATCAAGCACTTTGTCATCTCAGCCAAGGCCCATGTGTGCTGGGCTTTGATGTGGGGTGGCTGGTATGGCGACCACAGCCCCCCTGCAGTAGGCTGCACCCCAGCCAGCTGCAGCTTCTCCTAGTCACCTGGGCATGTAGTGGAACCGGCTGGGGACTGCTTTACTCTGGGCCCTCACCTGGCTGATTTCCACAGCTGAGCCTGGATCTCTCTCCCTACCTGTTTGCACGCCCTGGGAAAGGCATCCCTGCTCCTCAGACTGACTTCTGCCCACTTACCACACTGCACAGAAATTTCTGGATTTTATGCCTGTGCCCTGTGAGCTCTGAGAGGCTAATGATTTTTGCTTGCTTTTATCCCTGCTTACTCGGCACACGGCACTAATGATTAGGCACAGCAGGCCTGCAATCATATTTGTGGAAAAAAAAGTTTGATAACATTGCAGTGTTGGCTTGGGTATGGGGAAACAGGCACTCTCTCATGCCTTTTGTGGAGGTATAAAATGGCATATGGACAGTTTGGCAGTAACTGTTAAATTCAAATTGTGTTCAGCAAAATATTTCTTTTGAAATTCATCTTGTAGGCATATGCAAGAAAAAATAAATAAATTTGAGGCTACACACCAAAGCATTCTTTATGCACCCAAAGATGAAATAATCTAAAAATTCATCAACAGAAGATGTATTGAATGAAATATATCTGCACAGTGGAATACTATACAGCCATATAAAAAAGAACTGGGTCACTATGGGTTGCAATGGACTCATTTCCAAATATGCTGATGTTCCAACTGATGGATAGGGCAGTAGTTATAAAGTAACTTTCAGTTGTGCTTTCTGTTCTTAAATAGAGGAATGCACACACACACATGCTATGAATGTATGTGCAGATAATATTTTGGGAAGAATATGCCAGGAATTGCAAAAAAAAATTTTTCATTTTCATTGCAAAAAACATTTTCATTGTGGTATCTGGTCAAGGTGAAAGAAACTGTTATGGTTTGTATTTGAGATGACCCAGAAAAGTTCATGTGTAAGACAGTGCAGGAAGGTCCAGAGGAGAAATGACTGGGTGGTGAGAGCCTTAACCCAACCAGTGAATGAACCCCTGATGGGATTAACTGGGTGGTGGCTGGAGGCAGGTGGGTGTGGCTGGAGGAGGGGGCATTGGGGCGTGGCTTTGGGGTCTCTATTTGTCTCTGGAGAGTGGAGTCTCTTTCTGCTTCCTGATCACCATGTGAGCTGCTTCCCTCCACCACACTCTTCCTCCATGATGTCCTGCCTCCCCTTGAGTCCCGAGGAGTGGAGTCTGCTGCCTAGGGACTGAGAGACACTGTGAGCCTTCAAATAAACTTTTCCTCCTCTAAAACTGTTCTGGTTGGGTCCTTTAGTGACAGTAGCGAAGAAGCTGACCAAAACAGGGATCATTAGTTTCCACTAGTATCCATTTTTATTATTTTTAAACCATCTGCATGGATTATTTCTTCAATTAAAATAGTTAGCAAAGAAGAAACAGACTAAAAATGGTTGAATGGATCACTTGGATTTGCAATGTAATTCTGCTACCACTTGATAGAATCAGCACACAGAAGCACTCTCCCATAGGGTACCCAGAGTAACCTCACCTAAAAAAAGACAGCAATGCCACACAGGTGGCACATGCCTGTAATCCCAGCAGCTCTGGAGGCTGAGGCAGAGGCTGAGGCAGGAGGATTGTAAGTTCAAAGCCAGCCTCAGCATAAGCGAGGCCCTGAGCAACTCAGTGAGACCCTGTCTCTAAATAAAATACAAAATAGGGCTGGGGATGTGGCTCAGTGGTTGGGTGTCCCTGAGTTCAATCCCTAGTATCCCACCCCTCAAAAAAAAGACAGCACTGCTGTCTCCCCATGGAGCTTTCTCAGTCCAGCGGGGTCAGCTCTCCCTCCCGGTCTCATTGGGGATCAGTCCAGTGGAGGATGTGGGCAGAGGGCTGCCGTGGTGCCCAAGGTCCATGGCGGTGAGGACTGGCATTTGCTCAGAGAGATCGTGTGTGGCTTTGGAAGGCCTGGGAGGTGGGGAAGAGTTTTTCAGGCAGAGGGCCAGCCCCTGGGGAGGAGAAGCACTTGGCTCATCTGACCTGTCCAGGTGCCGGTGGCAGAGGGTGCCCAGCCAGCAGGAGGAGGCAGGCAGGCCAGCCCCATGAAGATGGTGGACGTTTCTTAGGCGTGAAGCAAGTGTCAATCATTCAGGAACAAGTGGCCGTGTGGTCCGGGGCAAGCTCGTGGCCTCGGCCACCGCAGAGCCTAGGGCTTCACCACTGCAGAGCGTCAGTGTGGCGTAGGGAAGGTGCCCTGGAGTTGAGCTGCCTCCATTCCTCGTCAGCTACTTAACCCCCCCGGGACTCCTGTGCTTCTCTGCACCAGTGAGACTGGGGAGAAGTCCCTGCCTCGGTGGGCACACTTGTGAAGGGTCCCTGAGGGGCTGAGCCTGGCCTGTGGGGCGTGGAGGATGCACAGGCCCCTCCCTGACCTGGGGGCTCTGGGGGCCCCTCGCCTCCCACAGGAATCAGTTCTCCCATCTATACTACAAAGAATTTGAAGAACTCATGGCTTAAACTCTCCTGAGAGGACATGATGGGGAATCAGGAAAGTGCCTGTATCACCTGTATTGCTGCATTTGTAGACCATTTCCTGGGCACCCTGTGTTCTGTGCAGCCCATCTGGGGACCCAAGGGGAGTCTCCCTGAACTGGACAGTTCCATGCCTCTCTGCCAACACCCATAGGCTGGATCCTGAGAGTCTCCTGATTTTTGACATCTGCCTTCATGAGAAAAGAGAAGGAAAAGACAAAGACAGCCTGCTTCTCCCGCTCTGTGTCCCCACGGACAGAAGTGAACACCTGTCACTGCTCAAAGGAAACAGCTAAGCCCTTTCTTTCAGTCCCCTCCTTTCTGGGGAGGGACACTGTTTCTGCTCTTAGCCTTATTTACTTTTTGTTTGGCCTCCGTCTGTGATCTGTGTTTTAGAAATATGATTCCAGGGAAAACCTAGAGATGAAAGGAAGGAAAAATCACAGACACAAAGGGAAGGAAAAGGAAAGCACAGGAAGTGAGGTCTGGCTGGTCCCGCCAGGTGTGTGTGCCACGTGCATCTGGGGGTGCCCACCTTTCTCTAGATGATAGACCAGAGATGCAGAGAGGATGCCTTCAGGAGGGATTATGCAGCCAACCAATATGAATGAACCCTAAATCGTTTCCCCTAAATTTCATATATTGAAGATATGTAACCACCAACATGTCTGTATCTGGAGATACAGATAAATGAAGCTAAATGAAGCCGGGCACAGTGGCACACGCCTGTAATCCCAGCAGCTTGGGAGGCTGAGGCAGGAGGATCGAGAGTTCAAAGCCAGCCTTAGCAATTTAGTGAGGCCCTAAGCAACTCAGTGAGACTCTGTCTCTAAATAAAATAATAAAATATATTTTTTAAAAAAAACCTGGGGATGAGGCTCACTGGTTAAGTGCCCCTGGGTTCAATCCCCAGTGCCAATAGAAAAAAAAAAAAAAAAAAAAGCTCAACAAGGTCATAAGGATGGGGTCATAATCTGAAGGATTGGTGACCTATTTATAAAAAGAAGATGTGTCCCATCTCCCACACAGGGAGAAGGTGCCCATCTATAATCCAGAAAAATGAACGCTTCCCAGAAAGAGAAACTTCCTCTTTTTGGGGGGTGCTGGGGATTGAACCCAGGAGCACTCAACCACTGAGCCCCACCCCCAGCCCTGTTTTGTATTTTATTTAGAGACAGGGCCTCACTGAGTTGCTTACAAGCTCGATAAGTTGCTGAGGCTGGCTTTGAACCTTCAATCCTCCTGCCTCAGCCTCCAGAGCTGTTGGGATGACAGACTTGAGCCACGGCACCTGCCCCTTCCTGACTCTTGATTTAGGATGCTCTGGATTCCAGAACTGTGAGAGATTACATCTCCCTGGGTCAAGCCATCCAGTCTGTGGTATTTTGTTATGGCAGCCCAATACAAAATAACAAAGAAACAAATCATTGAAAGTATAAACAAAGAAACAAATCATTGAAAGTCTCTCTGCTGCACACTGGGTATTGGGTGGAGAACAAAATAGTTTACGTTCCTATTCCCAAGGAGCTTTTAGAATTCACTGGGGGAGACAGAGACCAAGATTTCTGAGTTCCCCCTTTCTGTCTCATCAGTGGAGAAGGTGGGCAGAGGGATGCTGTGGTGCAGATGGCAGTCAGGAGAGGGCTCTCCAGAGACTGGCATTTACTCAGGGAAGGCATCTATGCCTCTGGAAGACTCGGAAGAAGCCATGTGGGGTGATGGAACAAATTAAGCCAGCAAGTGACAAATCCAACATCTGAAAGTATTGGCTGCTGCTCGGTGCAGATCAAAAGGCGGGATGAAAAGAGAGGTGTCTCTAGGATCCCAGTGGTCCCCAAGCGGGTTGGTACCACCTCTTGGGGATGTTTCAGAACATTGTAGGACAGTTTGGTTGACAAAATAAATGAGGCTGGCATTGAATGGGTGGGGCCTGTTCAACATTCAGGGAGGAGTGAGATGCTCCTCTGGAAGGAGGAGCTGGCCTGTGTCCCACCTGACTTTTGAATACTGCCATCAGATATGAACAGGGATGGAAAAAACTGCTTACAAGAAACTCAGTCTACATTCTGCCTCCGATACTTCAAATCAAAGCACGTTTGGCATATTGCCAGCGAAATGAGGGACATTTTGCCTGGAGTTGCTCACCACTGCATTCAATCAGTTTACTGGTGCTCAGCACCACTCCATAGTGGACTTGGTAGCTGTCACCTTCACGGTGACTCTCCAGGTGGGGTCAAGCAAACTACTGCTTCTTAAGGACTAGAGTATTTTCATTTTGAAATTTTTTGGGGAGGTACTGGGAATTAAACCCAGGGGCTCTTGGCCACTGAGCCCCATCCCCAGCCCTTTTCGTATTTTATTTAGAGACAGGCTCTCACTGAGTTGCTTAGAGCCTCACTAAGTTGCTGAGGCTGGTTTTGAACTTGTGATCCTCCTGCCTCAACCTCCTGAGCCTCTGGGATTACAGGTGTGTGCACCACACCTGGCTTCACTTTGAATTTTTGTTTACTACTAATTTGTCCCCCTTCCCCTGCTTTTATGCCATTATGTTAATGTTAACATTGTTAAATGAGTATATAGCTATAATCTGAGAATTGTATATGATGATAGTCAAGGGCATTACAAATTTTTGCTTATAAAGGGTGGCTGGGCCCAATGATGTTGAGAATCCCTTCTTTATCTTCTCCAATGCATACTCTTGTTAGTTCAGGTTTATAGAGGAGAACCACCTGAGGTTCAGAGAGGTTGAGGGACCTGCCCAAGGTCACACAGCTCATGTAGAGTAGAGGCTAGGATTTTCAATCCCAAAGCTGGGCCTCTCAGAACTTGGCAGTGCTGCTTCTTGGCGACCTATGTGTTGGATACACAGCCAGAACGCCAATTCTGTGGAGCTCTTTTGGATACCTCTTATGACAGGAGCACTTACCCGCCCGAGCTCCTTGTCCTCCAAGGCCAGGACACCTGTGCTCTCTGTGAACAGCTTCACCTTCACCGCGGGCAGTGCGTGGGTCGTGGAGAAGTCACCCTGGGTGCCCCAGCTGTGGACAAAGAATCAGAGAGGTCAGTGTGGAATCTTCCTTCTTTCCTTAGGCTGAGTAAATGCAGGATGGCCGTCACACCCTCCTGCCATCCTCCCCAAAGCTACCAGAGAGACAAAGCATTAGTTAACTTATTAGGCAAAGGCAAAGACAGATACTTAGAAACTCTCCAGGGTCTTCACAGAGCACGGTAAGGAATCACTTGGAATGAGCATGAAATCAAGTTGGTGAGAACTTTCCCCCATGTATTTGCTACAGCTACACATTATTCCAGGGCATCTATTAAAACTTTCTTTCATCTTCTGGATCTCTAGTCCTTGGAAACTAAAGTTTTAAATTTTGAGATGAGGCTTCACTTTAGCCAAAGTCTCATTGTAAATGTGACTTTGGGGAGGTGGGAGCCCCATTTCCACTGGCACTTGGAGATGAGTTTAAAAAAGAAACAAGTGACTGGGTATGGTGACACAGCCTGTAATTCCAGTGACTCTAGAGGCCGAGAAAGGAGTATCACAGGTTAGAGGCCAGCCTCAGCCATGTAATGAGACTCTATCTTAAAATAAAAAAATAAAAAGGACTAGGGATTTAGTTCAGTGGTGGAGCACCCCTGGGTTCTATCCCCAGTAGCACCCCTCCACACCAAAATGGAATGAATGGAGATCTATCCTGTTAACTTGAAAGAGGGATGGAAAGTTCAAAGATAAGAATGTGGAACTGACAATCCCTGCTCTGTGTGTGAGGATCTGCATCTCAGCCTGGTTTACCAGGAAATGGGATGGAGTGCGGGGCTTGGCTCCCATGAGTCTCTGAAGGCCCCACATAGGTGCCTCTTCATTTTCCCATCATTGTCAGACAGAGAATTCACCTTCACTCATTCTGTATCTGCAGTTAGAGAGACCTTCTGGGAGTGGTAGCTAGAGAGCACTGAGCCCTTGCCCTAAACCCTTCCATGCCTCTGCACGTGGTTTACAATCCAGACCCGCACTAGGACCTCCCAGTCATCCACTCCATTTTTACAGGCTTCTGATTCTTCTGCCTCAGGCCCATGACATGTGTGGCCCCCTCAGTTGGGAATGTCTCTCTCTACCCTACCCTTCACTTGGCTACCTCTCTGAGGCTCAGCCAACATGTCACCTTGGATGTCTGTGTATCTGTCAATCTAAATTGGTTCCAGATTGAAACCCTTTAGCATACTGTTTCATTTTGAAGCATAAATTCCTTCCTAAGATGTTTCTTTTTTATCTCTGTTAGTAGCTGCAACCTGCTAGTTTGCTTCTGTAATCACACTTGCTCAGCAGCTGTGGAAGGAACCAGAGAAAGGCAGAGGGATCAGGCTCCTTGCATGAGAAAGTCTTGAAACCTGGAAGTCTGTACTGTATAAAAGATAGTGGGAGCAAAGGGTGGTGCTCACTGGGTGTGGTGTCACATGCCTGTAATCCCAACAGCCTGGGAGGCTGAGGCAGGAGGATAGCAAGTTCAAAGCCAGCCTCAGCAAAAGCAAGGCCCTAAGCAACTCAGTGAGACCCTGTCTCTAAATAAAGTACAAAAAAGGGCTGGGGATGGGGCTCAGTGGTCAAGTGCCCCTGAGTTCCATCCCTGGTACCCCTCCCCATAAAAATGGGTGGTGCTCAGCCTTTGGAGAAGACTCGGCTGAGCCAGTACCCATGCTAAATAAGCCTTGCTCTTCTGCATCTCCAAGGGCCATTTGTCTCTTTCCAGTGCCATGCTTTTCTGTAACAATTTCTCATTTCACATTCTAGCAATCATTGGGTCTGCTTAACTTGTGTGATAGTTTAATAGCAGAACCCGTGCATACTCTGTAAGCTCTAGGACTGCAGGGACCATATATGTTTGGTGCATATTGAATACTCAGAACTCAGCACAGTGCCTGACACATAGGAGATGTGATAAATGTTTGCTGAATGAATAAATGATGCAAAATGTATATTCATTTACAGAACTAGGAAAGAGTAGAGCTACATTTTATATGGAACTTTTTCACTTCCCCTCATTAAAATAATTTCTATATTGTAAAATATTTATTAAAACATTATTTAAATGACATCATAATATCACACCTATGGATACATTATAGTTTTTTTTCTTTTTAACCCTGGTTCTTTCATTGAAATTCAGTTGGATATTAGCTTTTGATTTTATCACTAATTATTTCTTTGGGATACAGACCCAGAAGAGAGACATCTCTTCATTCACCAGCAAACGTTCAGAGCTCTTACGATATCGCAGGAACTGTGCGCATACATAGACACTGTCAAGTCTTGGGATACCTGTTTCCAAAAACCTTTCCAGGAAGGCAGTGACTATCTTCTCCATCTGGGTGTGAGAGCACTAATCAAAGGGTCTCCTCCTGGCCCACCCTGGCGTCATTCCTCACCTATCTTCTGCCCTGTTTTGTCATTATTAGGTTCATGGTATTTCTTTGGCGACTAGTGAGCTTGATATCTTACCCTGTGCTTGTTGGTTGTTTGTATCTCTTCCTGTGTCAACTGTGGAAACCTAACTCCTAGTCTCACTGTTGCACTCCACCAAGTTGATTCCATTGACTGAACTAAAAGACAGAGAGTGTCTATGGGGAGTCAGCAAGTGAGCCTCAGACTGTGGGGAGCCAGGTGCCCCAATGAGAAACCACAACAGTCACAATGGCAACTGGGAGCAGACACGGAGGCGGGCCCAAGACTGAACAGAGAGACAGGTTCCAAGCCCAGCCGCAGAGTGGCTCAAGTACAGACAGAAACTCCTACTGATGGTTTGTCAGATTCTGCAGCACGTCCCTAAGAGAAGGGGACCTCTGTTCTAGCTAAGGTCACATAACAAGCTTTTGAACCGGACATCTTTAGCTCAAACCTTGGCTTAGTTACAATGTAAACTTGGGTATCTGGGACAAGTGAATTAACATTCCTGTACTTCAAGTTCCTCAGCTATAAAATAAGCTCAGTTCACAGAGTAGTTGTAAAGGCTCAGAACAAGTGGAGAAACCAACAAATTTTGGCTACCTTCTTTACCCAAATTAACTGTGTGCTTGAATAAAGCAGGTGTCATTTACATTTGTGTCATCTATCTAATACATGTTTGTCCAGCACGTCTTAAGTGTTGAACCCCACACAAATAAAGCAAGATGGACACTGACATTCCTACTACACAGGTAAATGCAATTACGACAGCTGCCCTATGACAGGTGAGAAAACTAAAGAGAAACGCAAGGTCTGTTTTATTCCAGGGAATCGTGACCGAACTGGAGAAAAAGGCAAATCTCTTAATTCCCAAGTTATAGTTCTTACTGATATTATTGTCATAATTGTCAGTGATAAGCCTTACTAGTGATCAGCAGTATTGATGACAAAGTGACTATTCATTTATTATTTGTGATTAATTAGACTATCAGTCTCTTTGAGCCTTCATCACACTGGGTCCTGGGGATGAGAAAACATGCCCCTGGAAGCCAAAAGAGTTCTGGAATGAGAAGCTTTACACTACGCCATACACGTGACAGAAGTCCAGTGTCCCAGGGGGCATACCACCCTGTATCCTCATGATACTGTCTTTGGCCTGGTTTGTAAGGATCTCCTGGCCTGCTGAGCACTTTGCCTGAAGTCCTGTTGCCACCCAAGCATGCTCTGCTCCTTAGGCAGGTAAATGTAACGTGACTCAGACTCCAGGGTAATGCAAGGCTACTGAGGTCCTGCCCACTGGACAGAATTCAAGCCACCGGAAGTTACCTGACAGCCTCCTGCAACCTGACACCAAGTCACTTTTCCTTTCTACCAGGTCTGCAGCAATATTTTTGTCTTTCTGCCACGAGCCTTGGTTCACCCAAATTATCTATCAGACTTAGACATAGTGAGCTGGCCCAGGGAAGCCGACATAAGGAGACCCTCTAGCCTAATCAGGACAGGCTATGTAATCTTTGGGGCCCTGTGCAAAGTAAAAACACATGAAAAAAAAAATGCTATGAAAGATTCTTTTCCTCCGCTCAAACGCATGCTTCATTATCACTGGATGTTACTTACGAACATACCTTCAGAGATACCATTAGCAAGAATTGCAATGTGGAAAAAAAAAAAAAGAATTGCAAGATGGCAACAAACCAGATGTGGGTCCCTTATAACTGGTGCAGCTGTGTGGTTGCATGCCCATAAACCCAGCTCTGAGCCAGATGCCACCCCACTGGTTAGCCTGGACCAACATCGGCCATGAAAGTGGGAATTGTTTGCTCCTAGCTGGTCATTGGCTTCTGTGGAAGCCATTTCTGGCTCCTTTGTGTCAATGATTCTTGGGAGAATCTGCCAGGCTTAATTATCCTTTTCTGTCCCTCTCCCTTTAGAGGAAAAAGTCAGAAAAATGTCCATTCTTTGTCTGTTCTAGCTACAGAGAGACCTGGATTTCTTTTTTCTTTTTAAATAGTAAGACAGCAAGGATCTATCCAGATTACTGTGTTCAAGGCACAGATACTTATCTCTAGTGTCTACAGTCATGGGTACATTACGTCTTTTGCAACCCTCTTAGCAGTCTATGAGACGTCCACTGAGGCTCACAGAGTCTAGGGAGTGTGCCCCAGGTCACACACAGGGAGTGAATGGCAGCCTGATTTCACGTTCTGAGACTGTCACCACACTGCCACCCTGGGTCCTTTTTGTCTTTGCAGTGAATAGCAGTTTCTGTTTAAGATTGCCGGGACTCGGGGCCACTCTGACTTCTAACTGTGGATTTATTTCCCATGTTCAATACACCTTATAGAGTGCAACATTGGTCGTAGACAAATTAGCCAGGGAAGGAAGCATCAGAAACCTTGGTCTTTGGTGGGACCACACATGAATAAATGATCTATTTCTCAATGCTGCTTGTTTCTCTGCCCATCTCTTTCCTCTTGCTGTAGCCACGAAGATGAATTTCTCTTTTAGTGAAAATTTTCCAGGATTGGAAGGCAATTGCAATTTTTTTTTTTGGTACCAGGGATTAAACCAAAGGCACTTAACCACTGAGCCACACCCCCAGCCCTTTTTAGTATTTTATTTAAAGACAGGGTCTCACTGAGTTGCTTAGCACCTCCCTAAGTTGCTAGACTGGCTTTGAACTCACCATCCTCCTGCTTCAGCCTCCTGAGCCACTGGGACTACAGGTGTGGGCCATGGCACCCATATAGGATTGCATTTTGATTTGAGAAGATTAGCAGTTGATAATGTTTATTGCAAGCCCAGGCTGGAACAGGTAGCTAACTTTTCTCTGAACACAAGGTAGAAAAAGTAAAATGGGTTAGGTCTCCTTCTTCTATGTTTCTATCATATCTGCCTCTTTATGGGAAGCTTATAAAGATGTTAAAAATGGCCACCAATTATTGAGTGCTTATGGTTTGCCAGACTCTGGGATTAGGGTTTATCATGGATTATCTCATTTAATCTTTCTGACAGGTCAACAAAATACATTCCTTTTTATCCCCCCTTTACAAATAGAAAGACTTGGGTTTGAGAAGGTTAAATAACTGGGCCCGGATTTCAGGAACTGGGCTTTGAAATCAGAATTTCTAATCTCAAAGTCGATGCATTGAACCATAGGCCTTTTTATGCTCTAGGTAACTCCCAACACAGTATTCAAGTATGGTTTGGCAATGATCTGTGCATTCATCTGTCTCCTTCTCTCCAGGGTGAATACCTTGGGGTAGAAATAATTTTCTTAAAACCCTGTACTCTGCACAGGGCCTGACACACAATAAATATTTATTTAGTAATAAATTCAGAATATCCATGTCACAAAATTCAGGGGCTGGCGGAGAGATGGGATAACCAAGGATGTGACCGATTCCTTCAACAGAGTACTTCTATCTCCTTGAAGACTTGATATTTGTTAGGATCAGCCCAAGTCTTTGGAGTGCATGCAGTGAATGCTCTGAATGTGACCGCTCTCTGAGGAGCCAGGGATGAGCCTTTGAGCTCAGACAATGGTTGTCTCATGAGGCCAAAGGCCCGCAGCTCTGTGGATACCAATAGCTCCAATGCTAGGAAATGCTACCAGGTCATACAATGAGCTATTGTTCTGACATCTGGTCTTTCCACACACAAGAACATAAGCAAAGACCATGGAAATGCCCACCCACGTGGTACCTCCAAATACCAAGGTGTGTGTATTAAGATGTGTCTATTCTAAATAAATAATTTTTGTAAAAATTTGGAGACTAAATAGATGAATAGCACAGTGGACTACAAGTACCACATGGCCTTAGATGACAGACACTCTAACTTCTGTTGCTTAGGGGTTAAGCCTCTAATGAGCTTTTCATTGAAGAAGTCTTTTCTTAATGTCTACCATGAGCAAATTACTCTATGAGGTAGTCTTGCAGGTCCAAAAGGGTCCTCATGTTTATGACATTCCACTTTGGGAGATCCCATGTGTAGATAGTGGTAACACTTAAAAGATAGTGAGCCTCAGGTTTTACACATTTTTAAAATTTGTTTATTTTATTTGTTCTAGTTAGTTTCACATGACAGTAGAATGCACTTTGACACATCATACATAAATGGAGTTTAACATCTCATTCTTCGTGTTGTACATCATGTAGAGTTACCATGGTCATGTAATCATAAATGCACATAGGGTAATGTCCGATCCATTCTACCATCCTTCCTACCCCATATTAACTCCCCTCCCTTCACTCCCCTTCTCTAAGCCAAAGTCCCTCTATTTTTCCCTAGCCATCCTCTTATGAATTGGCATCCACCTATCAGAGAAAACATTTGGCCTTTGGTTCTTTTTATTGGCTTATTTTGCTTAGTGTGATAATCTCCAGCTCCATCTCCTTACCAGTAAATGCCATCATTTCATTCTTCTTTAAGATTGAGTAAATATTCCATTGTGTATATATACCACATTTTCTTTATCCATTCATCTGTTGAAGGGTATCTAGGTTGGTTCCATAGCTTAGCTATTGTGAATTGAGCTGCTATAAACACTGATGTGGCTGTGTCACTATATGTGCTGATTTTAAGTCCTTTGGATATAAACCTAGGAGTAGGATAGCTGGGTCAAATGGTGGTGCCATTCCTAGTTTTCTGAGGAATCTCCATACTGCTTTCCATAGTGGTTGCACTAATTTGTAATCCCACCAGCAATGTAGGAGTGAACCTTTTCCCCACATCCTCAACAACATTTATTGTTGCTTGTATTCTTGATGATTGCCATTCTGACAGGATGAAATCTTAGTGTAGTTTTGATTTGCATTTCTCCCATTGCTAGAGATGTTGAACACTTTTTCATATATCTGTTGATTGACTGTATTTCTTCTGTGAAGTTCCTGTTCAGTTTCTTAGCCCATTTATTGATTGGGTTTTTTGTTTTGCTTTTTTTTTTGTGTTGAGTTTTTTTGAGTTCTTTATATATCCTGGAGATTAATGCTTTATCTGAGGTGCATATGGTAAAGATCTTCTCCCATTCTGTAGGCTCTCTCTTCACGTTCTTGATTGTTTCCTTTGCTGTGGAAAAGCTTTTTAGTTTGATTTCATTCCATTTATTGATTCTTGATTTTACTTCTTGTGCTTTAAGAGTCTTGTTAAGGAAGTGATTTCCTAAGCTGACATGATGGAGATTTGGGTCTACTTTTTCCTCCATTAGGCACAGGGTCTCAATCTAGTGCCTAAGTCCTTGATCCACTTTGAGTTGAGTTTTATACCGGGCAAGTGATAGGGGTTTAATTTCATTTTGCTACATATGGATTGCCAGTTTTCCCAGCACCATTTGTTAAAGAGGCTATCTTTAACCAATGTATGTTCTTGGTGTCTTTTTCTGGAATGAGATAACTGTATTTATGTGGATTTGTCCCTGGGTTTCCTATTCTGTACCATTGGTCTATGTGTCTGTTTTGGTGCCAATACCATGCCATTTTTGTTACTATAGCTCTGTAGGATAATTTAATGTCTGGTATTGTGATGCTTCCTGCTTTACTTTTCTTGCTAAGGATTGCTTTGGCTATTCTGAGTCTCTTATTTTTCTCAATGAATTTCATGATTGCCTTTTCTATTTCTATGAAGAATGTCATTGGGATTTTAATAGGAATTGCATTAAATCTGTATGACGCTTTTGGTAGTATGGTCATTTTGACAATGTTAATTCTGCCTATCCAAGAGCATGGGAGATATTTTCATCTTCTAAGGTCTCCTTTAATTTCTTTCTTTAGTGTTCTGTAGTTTTCACTGTAGAGGTATTTCATATCTTTTATTAGATTGAATCCCAAATATTTTATTTTTTTGAGGCTATTGTGGGTGGGGTATTATTCCTAATTTTTCTTTCAGTGGATTTATCGCTGATGTATAGGAACATGTTTGATTTATGGGTGTTAATTTTATATCCTCCTACTTTGCTGAATTTATTAGTTCTAGAATTTTTCTGGTGGAACTTTTTGTGTTTCCTAAATATAGAATAATATCATCAGCAAATAGTGATAGTTTGAGTTCTTGTTTTCATATTCATATCCCTTTAATTTTTTTCTTCTAATTGCTCTGGCTAGAGTTTCAAGGATAATGTTGAATAAAAGTTGTAAAAGAGGGCATCCCTGTTTTGTTCCAGTTCTTAGAGGGAATGCTTTCAATTTTTCTCCATTTAGAATGATGCTGGCCTTGGATTTAGCATATATAGCTTTTACAATGTTGAGGTATGTTCTTACTAGCCCTAGTTTTTCTAGTGTTTTGAACATGAAGGGTGCTGTGTTCTTTAATCCAATTTAATCTAATTTCATTCTATTATCATCTGTTAGAATGCAGGGTATTATCTCTTTTTTTTTTGGTATTTGTTAAGAGTTGCTTTGTGGCATAGGAAATGTTGTATTTTTGAGAAGGATCTGTGTGCTGATGAGAAGAAGGTATATTTGCTCATTGATGAATGAAATACTCCATATATGTCTGTAAAGTCTAAATTATTGATTGTATTATATAGTTTCATAGTTTGTTTGTTTGTTTTTGTTTGGAGCATCTAACCAGTGGTTAGAGAGGTGTGTTAAAGACATCCGGTATTATTGTGGTGTGGTCTATTTGATTCTTGAAATTGAGAAGGGGTTGTTTGATGTATGTAGCTGCTTCATTGTTTGGGGCATAGATATTTATGATTATTATATCTTGTTGATGGATGATTCCTTTAGACAGTATTAAATTTCCTTCTTTGTTCCTTCTGATTAACTTTGGCTGGAAGTTCACTTTATCTGATATGAGGATGGAAACCCCTGCTTGTTTACATGGTCCATGTGAGTGATACGTTTTTTCCCCATCCTTTCACCTTCAGTCTATGGATATCTTTGCCTATGAGGTGAGTTTCTTGGAGATAGCATATTGTTGGATCTTGTTTTTTAATCCAATTTGCTAGTCTATGTCTTTTGCTTGATGAGTTTGGGCCATATATGTTCAAGGTTATTATTGAGATATGATTTGTATTCCCAGTTATTTTGGTTTATTGCTGCTTTTTAACTTGAATTAGTTTCTCCTTTGCTTGTTTTCACTTTTTTTTTTCATTTCATCTTCATAGAATACTTTGTTGAGAATGTTATATAGTGCAAGCTCTCTAGTAAATTCTTTTAATGTTTGTTTATCATGGAAGGTTTTTATTTTGTCTCCAAATCTGAAGCTTAATTTTGCTGGATACAGAATTCTTGGTTGGCATCCATTTTTCTTTAAAAGCTTGTTGTACGTTATTCCAAGACCTCCTAGCTTTGAGGGTCTGGGTTGAGAAATAGGCTGAGATCCATATTGGTTTTCCCCTATATGTAATCTGGTATTTTTCTCTCTCTATCCTTATTTAAAATTCTATCCTTATTCCATATGTTAGGCATTTTCATTATAATGTGCTTTGGTGTGGATCTGTTGTAATTTTGTATATTTGGGGTCCTTTAGGCCTCTTGTATTTAATTTTCCATTTCATTCGTTAGGTTTGTATGCTCTTCTTGGTTCATGGCATGGAGCCACCAAGGAAGTGACCCCTCTATTCTGCCGTCGTCCTTCTTCTCCCAGTTTTTACATCTTAAACTGGGGTTAAGAAGAAAGGATATGTTGGATGCAGTGGTGCACACCTGTAATCCCAGCAGCCTGGGAGGCTGAGGCAGGAGGATTGCAAGTTCAAAGCCAGACTCAGCAACTTAGCAAGGCCCTAAGCAACTCAGTGAGGACCTGTCTCTAAATAAAATACAAAATAGGGCTGGGGATATGGTTCAGTGGTTAAGCACCCCTGAGTTTAATCCCTGGGGCCAAAGTAGATAAATAAAATAATATAAATAATTAAATAAAATAAAGAAGGAAGGATATATTGGGAATGAGCTATTGTGCATACCATGTTTAACTCAATACCTGACACACAGAATTCATGGAAGAATGTAAGTGTTCGGTTTAGGAATACAGACAGGAGTTGGTGAACTTTGGCTTAGGGGTCATGTTTGGCTAACTGCTTATAGCCATGCTCATGAGCCAAGAATGGTCTTTACATTTTTTAAATGGCTGAATCAACTAAGAATAATCAAATAAAAATGATACATTCTCACCTACGAATATTATCTGAAATTTGAAATTTCATGCCCATCAATAAAGTTTTATTAGCACATTCACATTAGCTCATTCATTCATTGTCTATGCCCATCTTTATATTCCAGCGGGAGGGCTGAGTCTCTGCCACATACAGCACATGGCCAATAACCCCCAAACCTGTCCTGTCTGGTCCCTTCTAGAAAAAGTTTTCAGAATCCTGTTATAAACAGTAAAATCAGGCCAGGTGTGGTGGTGCACACCTGTCATCCCAGCAGCTTGGGACGCTGAGGCAGGAGGATCACAAGCTCAAAGCCAGCCTCAGCAAAATCGAGGCCCTAACCAACTCAGTGAGACCCTGTCTCTAAATAAAATACAAAATAGGGCTGGGGATGGGGCTCAGGGATCAAGTGACCCTGAGCTCAATTTCCAGTACCTTCTCCCCCCCCCCCCCCCGCCAAAAAACCAGTAAGATCATCTGCTAAGACTAATGAGAATTTTCTTTTCATTAGCAGAAGTATGCTCACCCAGCACATCTACAAAGACCAACTGTAAACCTGCACTTGGAAGAACAGCTCCCCCTGGGGGATCTAACGTGCTGCTCATAATTCTTCATGGAATTCTTTCCAGCATTCCTGGCATATTAATAAATTGGGGCTTAGGTACTAGAACGTTTCAGACACATGGTGTCCAAATGTTGCTTTGAGATCTACTCTAGCAGGCTGACTCATTGAGTCACACTACATCATTATTAATATCAAATAATAAACATGAGTAGCAGATAATTTATATTCCAACATGGTGTGTGTGGGGGGGTGCCTTTAAAGTCACAGCACATTATTTCTGCAAATCTACCAAACAGGGCCACTGCTTTGAAAGTGAGCACTTTGATCTGCCGAGAAAATGAGGGAAAAGCCAAGAGAGATCCACGGTGTAAAGCAACCTCGTACTGTGTGTTTGCAGAGAGCATCTGCTCGGCTGCAGTGCATTTCTGTTTACTATTTAAAGCCTCTTATTTGCGGAAGCCTCCTCGGACCATATGTTATCAACAAATGTTGCTAATCAAATACACACAGTAATTTCCATTAGAATTTTCTCCCCACGAACAAAAAAAATAAAAATAAAAATAAAAATAACTTGCCACAAAGGGAATATACCTCCCCAAATGACAGTAAACAGTCACCACAAACCTTTGACAACAGAGTGATATTGACAAATGTCTGGGTAAGCCAGGAACACAGCCACGTTAGACACATCGGGACTCTTGGAGGATTGGGGTTTGTGCAGGTTGGTGCTGGGGGCGTTGGGAGGGGGCGATGTCATTTGTTGCCATGGTGATGCTCAGCATCAGGCCATAATTCATGCCGAAGACTGGATTTGCATGTATTCAAGGTATATGGCTCATGTGAGCAGGGTGTGAAATCTGTGCAGTTCCTAAAATGAATTGTGGGCTTTCCAAAGAGAGAGATGTCATTTCTAGGAACAAAAGTGTTCAGGTCTTGGTGCTAAGAGAAAAAGGGAATCATTGCACGGTGGCAACTGCATTAAAATCTTTTGGTTTGCTTTTCAGCTGGACCGCACCGTCTCCTACTCCAAACAGATCCGCTGTGGGACTGCAGTGCGTCTGTTGTGATTTGGGGCCTTTGGTGTACTAGGAAGCTAAGGCACCGCTTACCTATGTAAGTGAGGCATTTGAGGTACAGAGACTGGGTTTTCTGAGAGGCAGAAAGACCAAGACCTCCATTGGCTTCCTTGACATATCCACCGGAACATCTCCACTCCAGGAATCTGAAACTGATGTGTCCAAACCTCAGCTGGAACTTTCCTCCCTGGCCTCTGTTTTTCGAAGGCTTCCCCAGTTTAGTCAAAGGAACTGCTGGCCACCCAGACCTCATTGTTGTGTTCTTCTCTGGGCCCCCCTGGACCCCCATCACCAGATCCTTCAGGTCTTGTACCTATATCACACATCTGACCATTGCTATGAAGAAGAATAAAGGGGAAAAGAGGTTGAGAGGACTGAGACGAGGGTGGGGGAGACTGAGGTAGGACGGCCAGGTAAAACCACACCAAGAAGTAATAAAAACCTGCAGGAGCCAGGTGCTGTGGCGCATGCCTGTAATCCCAGAGGCTGGGGAGGCTGAGGCAGGAGGATCATGGGTTCGAGGCTAGCCTCAGAAAAGTAGCAAGGCCCTAAGCCACTTAGAGAGACCCTGTTTCAAAATAAAAAATAAAAGGGCTGGGAATGTGGCTCAGTGGTTAAGTGTTGCTGGGTTCAGTCCCTAGTACCAATAAACAAAATAAAGTATGTCTTCTAATTTTTGCTGAAAGCAAATTTTGCTAACATCCTGGGAAAAAGGAACCAAGCACCAGCAGCAACCTCTGCTCGGGTCAGTGGAGATCCTCTGTGTCTACCTGTCCAACTCCCGGTTGGTGCTGGTTTGTCTTGTGGGCTCACTTCTCTGATGGATCTCAGAAGAGCTGCTGCGATTCAGCTTGTTCAGCTCTTTCTTGGGTTGCGGGAGGGGAATGAGGACTTCTGAGCTCCTCAGATGGCTGGGCAGGAAACCGGAAGTCCAACAGAGAACAGAGCCTGGATATTTTGAGAGTTTGGCATGCATTATTCATTGAAGGATGACTCATAGGAAAAAAAAATACAGGTGGTCAACAGGAAAATAAAAAATTCCCAACTAAGTCACGTGGTAGTGTGGGGAGGACCTGTCTGAAGCTAAAATCACAGAGATCAGGGTTCATCACAGGGTTTAAATGACAGTGTCTCTTTCTCTGAAGCGGAACTTACAGTGAGGCCTCTAAAGATGTCCTATCCTGGTGGAAGGAGGTGAGCTGTTGTCATTGGGCATGGTGGCTCTCTCTTTCCCATCAAGAATTCTGCATCTTGCTGGGCACAGTGGCCCACACCTGTAATCCCAGTGGCTCTGGAGGCTGAGGAAGGAGGATCTTGAGTTCAAAGCCAGCCTCAGCAATCTAGCGAGGCCCTAAGCCACTCAGTGAGACCCTGTCTCTAAATAAAATACAAAATAGGGCTGGGGATGTGGCTCAGTGGCCTAGTGCCCCTGAGTTCAATCCCAGGTACCAAAAAAAGAAAAAAGAATTCTGCATCTCCATCACCTAGCTGACTTCCTCCAAAAATCTGTACTTTCCAGTTTGTGAGGATCTTCAGAGAAAACGAACTGCTCCCTGAAGAGCAGGGAGAGTATTTCATTCATTTTCTCCTGTCAGTGACTCAGCCAACCAACTCTTAATTTCCAACACTGCTTGTTTTCTCATAATAGCTTTTGTAACTCGATCTGGTTATTATAGTTGCAACCTGTGATTCCCATAAAAACCTGGGAGGCTGTCTCACTCACTAGCTGTGTCTTTGGAAGTGGAATCAGTCTCAGGACACCTTAAAGCTTGCAGCTGACACAAGGGTGCAATAGAATCCACACTGCAGACAGCTGGCCAAGGATCTCAAGAGGCCTGGGCCAGGGGAATCACAAAATGCGGTGCACATCCCAAGGCACTGCAATCAGTCCCACTGAGAGTTTGACCCAAATGAGGAAAAACAACTGGGAGAGGCAGAGACCTAGACTCTGAGTTGAAAAAAGTCCTGAGGATCACTTGGGGAGACTCCTCATCTACAAATGAGGAAGCTGGTGCATTGGGGAAGGATTGTGCAGTCAGACTCTTCTGTTTCTGTCACCAGAGTGTGTTATAAACTACCTAAGTTTATTGACCTCTCAGGTCTTGGTTTTCATGTCTGTATAATGGACACATTGATAGCTTCTATCTTACAGGCTGCCTATCTGCTTGACCCCCAAGTAACTGAGAGCCACTTAGTGCCATGTAATGCTTGTGTATTTAAGTCCAGATGCAACTCAAGATCAAGGGCAACTAGCATTTTCCACGGAGCACAGGATTCAGAATGCAGGTTTTGCAGTCTCTGGCCTGGATGCATGTTCAGCTGTACCATCTTCTACCTAAGTGACTCTATGTCTCTGTCTGAATCTCTCAAAGCCTCTATTTTCTTACCTGTAAGATGGGAATGTTTATAATGCCTGTCTTTTATCTCTCTCTTATATTAGATGAGAAAATGCTTCTTGGGTTGATTCTCAGAAAGGCCTGCATAAATGTTCTTAATGGAAACTGAGGTGATAATTATTACGTGATATCTCCAAGCAAGTTAGTCCAAGCACTGGCACTAGAATCAAAGACCAAGGTAGAAACTGGCCTTACGAATGTTTCCTGAATGTGTGTGCATGTGCGTGTGCGTGCGTGCATGTGTGTGTGTGTGTGTGTGTGTGTATTTTTCAGTTTGGTCAAAATGAGATTTAAACATGAATTTGGGTTTGATTTTTTGGGGGCAACTATGACCAAAAGAGTAAGTGCTAAAAACTCATTCCTGTGTTCTCTGAGTGCCTGGAACGCGATTTCTTGCTCCTAATTCTCCAATCTTCCCTCACCAGACTTTTCTGATATAAGATGTAAATCAGATTATTGTTCAATAAGATCCATTCTCTTCTGCCTTCTCCAAGACATCATTTTTTTCCTGGCCCCATGGATGTTGGGTTTGTCCATGTGACTGCTTGATTTCTGGGCAGAATATACATCCCTACAACTTCATTTAGAAAATTTCCATTTTCTCTTTCTTTGGCCAACAGGGCACCTGTGATGTGATGCAAGCACAGTCTTGAGGGGTCAGGCTTACCCTCCTCACCTCTGTTGCCATCATGATCAAGGATCAAGGCTTCCTCCAGGAAGCTGCTGTCCCTTCAGTTTGGATCCCAGAGTGAGCTGCATGAAATAGATCAGAGCCCAACGTACAGTACAGTCAAGGTCAGTCAGACCCACAGTTTGAAGTACAGCCATCCAGCTGAACGTGACATGGATTTATCAACCTCAGATCAATTTGCACATTCTCATTGAAACCATTTGAATGAGAATAAATAACTGTGGCTTTAAGTCACTGAATTTGGGGGTGGTTTGTTACGCAGACGTAGCTAACCGACACAGCCCCATTGTCTGGTACTTAATTATTTGCACCATCCTGTTTCACCCTACGTTCCATAGATTGGTCTGGAGTCCTTGGTTAGAATATCACATCATGCAGAACCCAGACAGATCTTAACGAAGTGATGTGAAGTCTGTGGCAGCCTCTCAAGAAATACCTGCCTAATGAATTTGCTGGCTTCAACATAACCTCCCTGTTTTGTGTCAAATGAAGCAGAGTTCGTCCTCAGTGTGAGAACTGGATGGTGCTGGTGAAGGCTGCCCCAGCCACTGTCTAGGTTTCCTAATGAACAAGTGTGTCAACATCTCCCAGGGCCAAGGCAGGCAACCAACGTCTCTCAAACCTCTAGTGCTCCAGAGCTCCCAGGGGAAGCCCCAACCCCATCACAGTGCTCCGAATAATGCCCTCACATGGATACCATAACCACAAAGTCAGTTTTATCACCCCTGAGTGCCCCTGACATTATGGCTCTGTCCCAGTGGGGACCCAAACTATGCTGGCACACAGAAGTAGCAGCACTAGAGAGTTCAGGGATGATCTTTCAGGGCTTTGACTGCCCTCCAAGCAATCAGCCCATCCCGTGAGACCCCTCTGGTTGCCTCTGGCAGAGGGAATTATGGGAGCTGCCGCTGGTCTGCACTGGGAAAAGGTTGCCCGCTTCCTCGGGCTGAGTTCCTATCATCCTACAGAGAGGATCCCTGAGGACACTGCTATGAATGCACTCATGGCTTTCCCCAGGAACTGCATGGAGGTTTGTTCTTTATTTTTTCTCTGTTCAGCATTTAGGAAAAACCACTAGGAGTGGTTGTGAATGCCAGAAGTCTCAAAGGGAAATGAGGAAGGGGGCCAGCTGGCCAAATGCCCTTTTGTAAGACTGGGTTGTTGTCTTAAAGCCCTGGGAAAGCGCTCTGAAGGGCAAGTTCATGGGTGGCATGGGTCCCGTCTGGAAGCAGAGGGTTGTTCTTCAAAAGCGACGGATCTCAGTTGTAAAGTAATATTAGCATCACTCAACCAGACCCAGATAGATTGACACCATTTCTGCAGAGCCAAAATTCTGCCTATGTCCCCCGCCAGATCTGGATCTCTTATTTTTAGGGGGGGGGTGTGATACTGGGGATCGAACTTGGGGTACTCGACCATGGAGCCACATCCCCAGCCCTATTTTATATTTTATTTAGAGACAGGGTCTCATTGAGTTGCTTAGGGCCTCACTTTTGCTGAGGCTGGCTTTGAAATTCCGATCCTCCTGCCTCAGCCTCCTGAGCCACTGGGATGACAGGAATGCACCCTGCTCCCAGCTGGAGCTGAATCTCTTTACATTGACCACTGGGTCATTTTAAGTTCCCCACCAGGCCTAGGTACTCTTACCCCACATAATATTAAATATACTAAAAGGTACCCAGGAGCATCTGTGAGAAATATTTACCAACAAAATAACAAAAAAAAACTGTATGAAAGTTGAATTGAGTTGCAATTGACTAGTTGACAGATTAAATTTATAACATGTTATAAATGCATGTTATAGGTTATAAATAGGTAATACATTTATATATTTTTAACCTATACTATAACCATTGAATTTAATGAAATATTGGTTATGATTCTGTAAGTTATATTTATATAATTCAGAGTTAATACCTTTCCCTCTAAGGTTTAGATAATTTCCAAGGCTCTTGACAAACATTGGGCCCTGCTAGTCATACTGTCATAGGCCCAGACATACATAACCCAAAATTTTATGATGGGATCTTCAGTTTTCATTCTGAAATAATAAATTTAAGGCTTACCCAATGATAAGAGCCAGGATTAGTTTTAATTTCTTCTGATGCCAACTATATACCTCCTCTCAATAAAACCACCCTGGTTCCCTTTGCCCTGGTTCAGTAAGTGAGCAGATTTTCCTGCCACATGTCGCCTGCTGACAGGTATTTGCACTCTCCTTTGCTGGGTAGCTGGGGGGACATGAACTTGAGGGAGGGCAGGCTCAAGGAAGCGTACCTGGCATGTCTAGTGTAGGGAGCAATCAGCTCTGGAGGTTTGCTCACTTGCTCTGCATTTGGCAATAACAAACCTTTTCTTTAACCCTCTGCGTGGATAATGGTTATAAAAACCTTTTAATGCTTCTAAGGCTCTTGCAAATGTTAGTTTATACTTTAACAGTGGAGACTTAATTTTTTTTATGACACATCAAGTCTGCCTGCTTCCTTTATTTCCAGTGTTCTCCTCTTCCTTGTTTAGAGATGGGTACAAGATACGCAATTAAATCCATTTGGAGCCCATCAGCTTCTGGGTGCTTCTGCATTCTCATCTCTCTGTCGTCTGTCAGCCACTCTGTTTTATTTTTTTTAAAGCTTCCACCACATTGAGGCCCAATGTTTTGGAAAATTGAATGGCTGAAAGCAAAACCAGGTGCAGTCTATAGGGAACTCTGAAGATCTGTGGCTTGAAATGTGAGCTCTGGCTGGCTCAGGAGAAAACCTGAGCTGTCTGTGAGTCCTTTTTGGAGCTTATGTTCCACACTTAGTACTTCAACAAATCTGCTTGGTCCTGTCTTCAAAACATAGACAGAGCTGTGGTGTCAGTGCACGCAACAGCAGCTTGGGAGGCTGAGGCAGGAGGATCTTGAGTCCTCTGATTCCATCCATTTTAGTCCAGGTCAATGAATTAAATAAGGGACTCCTTGCTAAGTGGAGCTGTTGGGTCTCTAATGAGGATGGACGAGTAGATGTCAAAGAAAGGACTTCTATCCTGGCCATGTGAGAAGAGCAAGATAAGAGATGGGAGCCGTAATATAGCATTGCAGACAACAGGGAATCGATGGGACACGGATGGTGCCACCCTTTTGGGATTTTCCAGGGGATGAGTCCTGGTCTAGCATTGGTGGTCCTCATTTGTCATCTCTGCTATTGCTCCTCCATTCATCCATCCACCCACCTGTCCAATCTATACCAAGAACCCGGCACTGTTCTAGGCTTGGAAAGAAACTTGATGAATAAGAGGGGGAAAAAAAAAAGGTCTTTGAACTCAGGAAGAATTTCACCTCGCTTGGGCAAGACAGACACTAACCAAATAAATAAAGATGATTTTTGAGAATGATAGTAGCTACGAAGACAGGAGAACAGGGTCATGATGCAGAGTGTGGCCAGGGCAGAGGTCCATTAGGCAGGAGGCCAGGGCACATCCTATATATGAGGACATGCTGCTTGAATGGAGCCCACATAGAGGAGGGGTCCCCATCAAATTGCTAACCTCTTTCTCTGGTCCGTCTTTTCGTGAGGCAAGGGGGGAATGAGGCAGGGGAGCACCACTCCCTACCTATCTGTTATGCATGTGAGATGTCCCCACCAAGCTCCCGTGTGAATGCGGGAATATTCAGAGGCGAAATGAGTGGATTGTGAAATGAGGGGTACCCCATCAGTCCATCTGATCTGAAAGGATGGGCTGATGGTCACTGGAGGCAGGTGGGGCATGGCTGGAGGTGGTGGGTCACTGGGGGCGTGCCCTGGAAGGGTGCATCCTCCCTGTGGCCCCTCCCTTGCCGCTTCCCAGCCACTGTGAGTGGAGCAGTGTCCCTCCATCAAGCCCTCCCGCCATGATGTTCTGCCTCACTTTAGGCCCATAGCAGTGAACTTGGCCCACCACAAACCAAACCTCTGAAACCATCAGACAAAATTGACTTTTCCTCCTCTAAGTTGTTCTTGTTTAGTATCTTTGGTCAAAGCCATGTAAAGCTGACTAACACACCATCAGAAGGGAGGGACCTAAACTTTTGGTCCTCATTTTGTCTCAGTATGCCCAGCATGGTGAGAACATTTGCTAAGGGAATAAATGAACTATTTGAGTTAATGCCAATCCGAACAACCATGAGTGAGTGCCCCCACGTCTACCTCCAACGCTCTGTCTCCCACAAGGCCTGGAAACATCTTAGATTGTTGTTTTACTCTAGGGTGGGTGAGATGATTATTTTAAACATAGTCCCCACAATGGCCATCAATTCAGCCTACCAGCCGCAATCTACAGAGCACTATTTCAAGTGTAACTCAAAAGAGAGTTCATTCATTCACTTAGCAAATGTCCACGTATTACATCATTTAATCCTCACCGTGATGCTATGGGGTGGTGAGGGTCAGACACAGAGACTGACGCTTACAAATATGAAGGTTGAAAAAAAGCCACTCATTTGCTGAAAGATAGATGTGACCCCTCTTCCTTAGGTTCCAGTCCTATTCTTGGTCAATTTGATTAATTGACTGTAGGATCTTAGGGTGGCATCAGAATATTCAAGAGTTTTGCTAGACATGGGCCTGCGGGCGGGGCATGATCAGGTCAGAAGGACACCTGAGCTAAGCTGAGCTTTGTGAGTCCCTGGATCTTTTGACTTCTTCTTTTCCAAAAATCAAACTTTTTTTTTTTTTGGTGGGGCTTACCATGGATTGAACTCAGGGGCACTCAACCACTGAGCCACATCCTCAGCCCTTTTATGTATTTTATTTAGAGACAGGGTCTTCCTGAGTTGCTTAGGGCCTCGCTGTTGCTGAGGCTTGCTTTGAACTCATGATCCTCCTGTTTCAGCCTCCTGAGCCGCTGGGATTACAGGCATGTGCTACCATGCCCGGCTAAAAAAATGCAACTTTTGACTCCATTATCAGAGTCAGTGCCCCTATATCACATAGAAATTGTCTTTATTTAGAAGCAAAGCTCTAGGAAAGATCAATAAAGATCAGTACTTCAATTTGTGGAACTTGTTAAGTATGTTGATGATGATTGCCTGCAGGCAGAGAGCCCAGGGCCTGGCCACTGGGTGTGACAAGACATTCTAACTGGGTGGCATGAAGTTTGTTGACTGAAAGAACAAGCTTACCCTAGCTTGCCCTTCCCAGCCCAGGCTCTGTGTTCTGTTTCTGCTGAGTTGCCCTCGTAAGCATTTAATTTGGTGATATATGCTGGAGAAAATAGGAGGGTACCTTTGCAGGGAGGGATGGAATGGTCACTGTGTAGGTCCGTAGGAGCTGGGGAGGGGGTCTCCGAAATCAGACAGGCCTGGGTTTCCTATGTCAGATGCTGGTGTCGATAAATTGCTAACAACCATGTGATTCTCGAAGCTTCAGATTTCTTGTCATTCAGGGGCACAGATAATGTCTACCTCTTACAGTCGTGAGGATTAAATGAGACGGTACACTTCTTGTTCCCACTTTGGTGGCCAGCATCTTGAGAACATTTGCTAAGTGAATGAATGAACTCTCTTTTGAGTTACTGCCAATCTGAAGGACCATGAATAAGTCATATCCACCTCCAAATCTCTGTCTGCCACGGGGCTTGGTAAAATCTTAAGGGCTCAGGGTAGTGCCAGTTACCTCTGAGAATGCTTGATAAGTATCAACTGTATGCAGTTTAGGATTATAATTGGTTAAGAATGTAACAGGACAGATCAGAGCAAGGTAAGGCCAGGGAGCATGTAATTGTTTACCTGGGACAAGAAAGGTCTCAAAATCATGGTTTGCATGGAGGATGGATGTGGCCTCAAAAGGAGATTTCCCAATTCATTACACGAGGAGAGAGCCTACAGAATGGGAGAAGATCTTTACCACATGCACCTCAGATAGAGCATCAATCTCCAGGATATATAAAGAACTCAAAAAAACTCAACACCAAAACAAAACAAAACAACAAAACAAATAACCCAATCAATAAATGGGCTAAGGAATGGAACAGGTACTTCACAGGAGAAGAAATACAATCAATCAACAAATATATGAAAAAAAAAATGTTCAACATCTCTAGCAATTAGGGAAATGCAAACCAAAACTACACTAAGATTTTATCTCACTCCTGTCAGAATGGCAATTACCAAAAATACAAGCAATAATAAATGTTGACAGGATGTGGGGGAAAAAGTACCCTTATACATTGCTGGTGGGACTGCAAATTGGTGCAACCACTATGGAAAGCAGTATGGAGATTCCTCAGAAAACCTGGTGTAGAACCACCATTGGACCCAGTTATCCCACTCCTTTATACCCAAAGGACTTAAAATCACCATCATACAGTGATGCAACTACATCAATGTTTATAGCCACTCAATGCACAATAGCTGAACTATGGAACCAACCTAGATGCCCTTCAACAGATGAATGGATAAAGAAAATGTGGTATATATACACATAATGGAATGTTACTCAAGCTTAAAGAAGAATGAAATGATGGCATTTGCCAGTAAATGGATGGAGATGAAGACTATCATGCTAAGTGAAATAAGCCAATTCCCACAAAGCAAAGGCCAAATATTCTCTCTAATATGTGGATGCTAACATACAATAAGGGGGGGGGCGGCAGCTGGGGAAGAATTGAGATACCTTGGACTAGTTAGAGGGAGTGAAGGGAGGGGAGGGGGTTTTGGGGTAGGAAGGATAGTAGAAAGAATCAAATATTATTGCCTTATGTGCATATATGATTACACAACTGGTGTGATTCTACATCATGTACAACCAGAGGAAGGAGACATTATCCTCCATTTATGTATGATGTGTCAAAGTGCATTCTACTGTCGTGTGTAACTAACCAGAACAAATTTAAAAAATAAAAAGGGGGAGGCAGATTTCCTCAAACTCTCTACTAGGCTAGAGAAATAATGTCCACAGGAATGTCCACCAAGGCGGAGTGTCCACAAGAGCGACTCTGAGTTAGACGTTAGGAGTGACTCTTTCAATCCTGGCAGACGATGGTGGTGATGACAAAACACTGCGTGCTCACCAGAAGCCGGGGGCCTTGCACAGTGCTTTACAGGGATGGTGTCACTTAGTAAATTAAGAAGGGAACCTGGGCTGCATGGATGTTGGCTAGCGCACGTCTCCATTGAACAAGGTCAGTCCAGCTCAGGAGGCTTGAGGCCTGAGTGCTTCTGAGAAACTTGCGCTCCAGCTCCAGGGAACAGAGCCCAGGAGAAGAGTGCCCTGGAGAAGGGGTTTCCTATTTCACACTATGGTGGGAACATTCAGGGTCCAACAGATAGAGGCCAGCCTGAGAGACAGAGAGAGAGGGGGAGAGAGAGGGGGAGAGAGAGGGGGAGAGAGGGAAAGAGGGACAGAGGGAGGGAGAGAGGGGGGAGGGGGAGAAGAGAGAGGGAGAGGGAGAGAGGGACAGAGGTAGAGAGGGGGGGAGAGATAAAGGGAGGGGGAGAAAGAGGGAGAGGGAGAGGAAAGAGGGACAGAGGGAGGGGGGTAGAGAGGGGGGAGAGGGAGGGAGAAGGAGGGGGAGAGAGAGGGAGGGGGAGAGGGAAAGAGGGTCAGAGGGAGGGGGAGAGAGAGAGGGAGGGGGAGGGAGAGAGAGAAGAAGAAGGAGGAGGAAGAGGAGGGAAGATAGGAGAGAAGAAAGAGGGGAGAGAGGGACAGAAGGAGAGGGGGAGAAGAGAGAGAGGGAGGGGGGAGAAAGAGGGAGAGCGGGAGATGGAGAGAGAGGGAGGAGAAGAAGGAGGAGAAGGAGGAAGAGGAGGAGGAGAAGGAAGACAAGGAGGAGGAGGAAGAGGAGGAGAAGAAGGAAGGGGAGGAGAAGGAAGAGGAGGAGTAGGAAGAGGAAGAGGAGGAGAAGGAAGAGGAGGAGAAGAAGGAAGAGGAGGAGTAGGAAGAGGAAGAGGAGGAGAAGGAAGAGGAGGAGGAGGAGGAGAAGGATGAGGAGGAGGAGGGAAAATAGGAGAGAAAGAGAGAGAGGAGAGAAGAGAAGGGGGAAAGAGAGAGGGAGGGAGAGAGAGGGAGAGAGGGATGGAGAGAGGAAGAGGGAGAGAGAAGGAAGAGGAGGAGGAAGAGGAGGAGGAGGAGGAGAGGAGGGAAGAGAGGAGAGAAGAGTGGGGGAGAGAGAGAGGGAGACAGGGAGACAGAGGGTGGGGGGGGAGAGAGAGAGAGAGAGAGAGAGAGAGAGAGAACAAGGAGGAGGAGGGAGGGATAGAGGAGGGGAGAGGGGAGAGAAGAGAGAGAGAATAATGGCAGCAGAGAATGAGGGAGTGGCAGAAGAAGCCCTTTCGTCTCACAGTAAAATGCGATAAGTAACTGGATTGAAAGTTGGAATTCTGCAACCATTGGTGTTTCAGACACTAATCTCGAAGCTTCCAGATTCACAGAAATAGCAAGACAACTCCAGAACCTTCTGATGGCTGCTGCATAGCCTTGCTCCTTTCTCACAGTGAAGGAGAGCAGAGGCAACTGCCCACCACTGTCCAACTCAACGCCAGCCTCCATTCCCCCTAAGAAGTCCATGTATCATTTTTCTGGGTCTGCAAACACTCTCCCTTTCCCCAACTGACCACTAGTAGCTTAGGCTCTGGCTGATCATTCTGAGCACAACCATGATTGATGTTCATTTCCTCCATCAATCATCTGAGAAAATTCATAGAATTGTGGTGACTAATTTCATCACTTTAAGCCGGGAATGATAATTTTATTATCTATTATGATTGCACTTACATTTGAATGAATTATTTGCATCATTAAAAATGCAACATGTGTCTCACATGGCAATTCTGAGCTGTTTGGTTCAGTCTCTTTTTCCCCTCTCTTTCTGTTTTGTGTCAGGCACAAATATTGGTGTTGTTTAGGGTGTTGCAGTGTTTTCTTCTGCATGAGAGGGTGGCAGAAAACAAAGGTATGGTCTGTGCAGGGGGGAGAGGCAGGTGAGAGGGAAAAATGCCAAAAAAAAAAAAATAAGACAAGTGACACAAGTGAGTGATTGACATATAGTTTAGCAAGTGTGTCAAGGGACATTTGTATTCACATCTGACCATCAGGAGTTAGACTGTCATCTGATGGTCTTGTCCAATGAGTTTGGCTTGGTCAATGCTTTTTCTGTAATAATGGATCCTGTCATAGCACTCTGGCTTGTAATTCCCCGTTTTGTATACTCTTAACAACAGTGACATTAAACACTTACTGTGTCCTAAACACAGTGTCAGCACTGTGTACCCCTCACCTACCTGGATCCTTCCCACAGCCCTTGCAACAGATGGAGGTCCGACTACTTCTATTTTATGGGTGTCATAGTGACTCACCAAGGCTGAGCGACATTTTTAGTCTCCAAGACCACATATATTTACCACAGGATATGGTCTACTTATGCATTGTTATTGGAATTTAGACACACTTTTATGAAAATAATTGGTTTTACTCAAATGTTCCTTTAAACCTATTAAAAAATCCTGCAAAAAAAAAATCAGACACCTTAGGTTTTATGATTTTGCGATATCTTGGTACTCTGAGAAAAGGTGGATGATTATGCTCTCAGTAAACATTCTTTGAAAAATTTTTTTTAATTTAGTTTTTTAGCTGCTGTGACCCAAACACCTGACAAGAACAATTGTAGAGGAAGAAAAGTTGATTTGGTGTTCACGGTTTCAGAGGTCTCAGTCCACAGATGGCCAGCTCCATTGCCCTGCACCCTAGGTGAGGCAGAACAGCATGGCAGAAGTGTGATGGAGGAAAGCAGCTCAGGACACCCCACCAGGGAGGAGAGGGAGAGGGAGAGGGAGAGGGAGAGGAAGAGGGAGAGGGAGAGGGAGAGGGAGAGGGAGAGGGAGAGACACCAGAAAGGAGAGAGAGAGAGAGAGAGAGACCAGGAAGGAGAAGGAGAAGGGGAGAGAGAGAGAGAGAGAGAGAGAGAGAGAGAGAGAGAGAGAGAGAGAGAAGAGAGAGAGAGAGAGACCAGGAAGGAGAAGGAGAGAAAGAGAAAGAGAGAGAGAGAGAGAGAGACCAGGAAGCAGAAGGAGAGAAAGAGAGAGAGAGAGAGAGAGAGAGAGAGAGAGAGAGAGAGAGAGAGAGAGAGAGAGAGAGATTGCTTCACTCAACAAGGACACAATTTTAGGCTAAAAGTCTACCTCGGTGACCCACTTCCTCCAGCCACAACCTGCCTGCCTACAGTTCCTATCCAGTCATCCCTATCAGGGGATTGAGGCACTGATTGGGTTAAGGGTCTCATAACCCATCTGAACGTTTTTGCATTGTCTCCCACATGAGCTTTCGGGGGGACACCTTACATCTAAACCATAAAAATAATCTACTCTCCATAAACCACAATGTTAAGTTTTAGGGGTGGTACAAAGATGTCTAGCATCCAGTTTCTCTCCTAATTCATTAAAAACAAAAACAAAAAAATCTGAGTCATTACCTGGACAACTGAATAACCACACAGAGGACCTAAACAGTTTACTTCAGTTTAAGAAATGTCCCAATGCTGCATGCTAGGAGTCTACAGATAATTAACAGAGATGATAGAGGACTATGTTTCAGAGGACAATGAGACCGTGGGTGGGGGGTGGATTGGGAATTTGTCATGGGGGAGGGTGTCAACCAGAATGGGTCATAAAATGGTTAAAATTGGGGTGGGCAAAGAAAGTGTACCAGGAAGGGGAAGGGGAAATCAGTAGTTACTTGAACATCTGTCAATACTTTCATTTTGCTCTCAGGGTAAAGTTCAAGCTCTCATTTCTTTGATCAGTCAATATTTACCTAGTACCTGCTGTGCTTGGTTGTCACAGACACGATCTGGTCCCTCCTTTCATGGAGCTCCTAGGCTGGCAGAGAAGCTGGAAGGGAACTAGACCTGTGTGGTGAAAGGGGGAGCAGAGAAGCTAAAGGATCCTACAACGTGGAAGCTCTGCAATATGGGCAGAAGGGAGGGAGAGGCTGCTCTGCTATGTGTCCCTGTAATAACGTCTCACATATCTGGGGTCAGTTCTTTACTTCTGCAGGGAAGTATTGGTGGCTGTAGAGGGGCGGCTGGCCCAGGCTGCTGGAGAAAGGTTTGGCAGGATGAATGGGCTGTCAGAGAGCAGGCCGGCTTGCCTGGGGGAAATTGGTGAAGTAGGAGAAGTTCATGGACATAGGCTGTTTTGCTTGCTCAGCATCCCTGCCCCTGTTTTTGGTTGTAACATTTCAACTTTTCCTTTGTGTTATGGTTTGGATGTGAGGTGTCCCTCAAAAATCTCATGTGTGAGACGGTGCAGGAAGGTCCAGAGGAGACATGACTGGGTGGTGAGAGCCTTAACCCAACCAGTGAATGGATCCCTGATGGGATTAACTGGGTGGTGGCTGGAGGCAGGTGGGTGTGGCTGTAGGAGGGGGCATTGGGGGCGTGGCTTTGGGGTCTCTATTTGTCTGGAGAGTGGAGTCTCTCTCTGCTTCCTGATCACCATGTGAGCTGCTTCCCTCCACCACACTCTTCCTCCATGATGTCCTGCCTCCCCTCGAGCCCCGAGGAATGGAGCCTGCTGTCTGTGGACAGAGACCTCTAAAACTGTGAGCCCTCAAATAAACTTTTCTTCCTCTAAAAATTGTCCCAGTTGGGTCCTTTTCATCACAGTAGTGAAAGAGCTGACTGAACCACTTGGGGACCACTGCTCCCTGACCTTGGTTCATGTGCTTTGGGTGAAGCTGCTCCCCACCATGAAGTGAGAGGTGGCCGTTCCTGATACTGCCTTCTAAGTCATGGTGACTGTTCAGGAGAGGATACCTGACTCAGGTGATTCAGTGAGAGTCAACCACACATGTTGGCTGAAACTACAGGGAAAGGGATCCTATTTCTATTGGGGTTATTATATCATAGAATGCGGCTCAAGAATGACTGACAGGAACCCATTTGCCTCCACAAGGAAAGAGCTGCCTAAAAATGAAGACAACCCAGAGAACAGCTGAGAGAAGGGAAACTGTTGATGACATCATCTGAGGATCTGGATTCAGCCATGCCTGCAACTTTCCTCACTCTTCAGTTACACGGAATGATACAATCCTTAGTCCAAGCGAATAGAATTAGTGTTCTGGTAAAAGCAACAGAAGGCTTTAGCAGAGCAGAGCTCTGCCTATCAATATTTCATCATCTGTCTCCTCCTTTTCCATTTTCCTCTCATCTTCTATGCAGTCCTTCCTTTCTGAGGCTCACTCACGGGCTCAGAGCCTGACATATTACTCTTCCAAATGGGCTGCCTTCACTCCATTATTTAGTCATTTCTTAAGAACTCTTAATCCAACCTTATCTGTCCTGAGTTCCATTCCTTGAGATTCTCAGAACTTTGCCTAGTTTAAGAACCTAAAATTTCTCATATATTCATTCAGTTCATTTACTAGAATCTAGTAGATTGACACTCTGTAATAGATACTTCAAAAGCAACTAGATAGGAAAGGTCCCTGACCTCACAGAGCTAATATTCAATATTACTGTACAATAATTCAACCTCACTTACATATTGATGACTGGAGATGACCTAATCCAGGGATTGGTTAAAAAAAAAAAAAAAAAAAACTAAGGCCTGTGAGCCACGCCTAGCCTGCTGTCCGGGTTTGTAGATGAAGTTTTATTGGAGGAACATTCATGCCAATTCCTTTACACAGCCTCTGTGGTTCTAACATTAATGGTCCAGGAGAGTAAAGGGCAAACATGAACTCTTCGGAGCTCGGTGGTACCCTCTGAAGTCCCAACATTGATTAGAAATATTCTGATTCAAGAAAAACTTAACAAATTTTGCATTTCATTCCAGAACATGGCTGCTTGAGTTAACATAAAATTGATGCTTTAAATTTTTCTGGGAAGGTCATCTAACAGGAAGATGCTCCCTATTGAGCTATAGGACTCTGGGTTCCATGAGTATTTCAGTTTGAGAATCATGGCCTGCATCAGAAAAGTGTGTCTCTATGTGGGACCTTTTAAGTGGTAGCTGGGAGAGGAATCTTTCTCGAGTACCTGCAATGTTTCTTTGTTTCCCATCAAAGAGAGGATGCCTTTTTTTTTTATTGTTTGCAAAGTTCCTGTGTTGGATTTTTCATCCCTAAATTCATGGGAGGCCTTGGGGTCCTAGTTAGAATACCATGAATTCCTGAGGGTGGCGCTCTCAGGATGACATCAGTGGTTTTTATAAGAAAAGAGACTTGAGGTCTCGGGCTGTGGCTCAGTGGTAGAGCGCTTGCCTAGCGTATGTGATGCACTGGGTTCAATTCTCAGCACTGCATATAAATAAATGAATAAAATAAAGGTTCATCAACATCTAAAAAAATATTTAAAAAAAGAGACCTGAGCTAGCATGTTTTCTATGTCTCACCATGGGATGCCTTATACCATGTCATGACACAGCAAGAAGGCCCCCACCAGATGCCATGCCATGCTCTCAGACTTCCCAGCCTTCAGAACCATCAGATGAACTTCTGTGCTTCATAAACAATGCAGCCTCAGTTATAGTGTTACAGTAGCAGAAAACTGGGTAAGATGATAGCAATCAGTAAAGACCCCTGTTTTTAGCTAATTTTTGGTCTTTGCATCTCACCCTTTGACTCATTGGAAGACTTGAAGTTTACAAGGATCAGAAACACATTTTCAATGTACTACTTGTTTCAGTTTTTTGAAGTGTAACAGTTTTCCTAATGCAAGCAGATATTTTCCTGTTGATTGATGTCCCATTTTATCCCCTTTGCCCCTGGTGACCTCTCTTTGAGTGCCTTGTTGGAGCTCATCAATATTTGTGGACAGAGGCTGCTTCCAGATGCGTGTCTTCATTTGAGGTTCTGATTATGGATTATTCTGCAGCCTTTATTTGTTTGGCAGTAGAAAGACTGTTCTGCGTGCTAGAGCATTGCATTTATTGATGTACAAAAAAAATACCTCATACACTATTTATTGGGTTTTATGGATTTTTTTTTAACTCTTGGAGAACTGGGATATGTTCATATGACTGGGTATTATTTAAGTCTATTGGAAAAAAAAATCTCTTAACCAAACAGGTCCAGGCCCTCCTTTGGCAGGGCAGGGATGTCAGGTAGGACTGAAAAACTGTTCTCATTTAGGGACTGCTTGGAGTTCACTCTTTACAGACACAGATTGGGGCTGATTAGGTGTTCAGTGCTGTGCTAAGTATTTCTTCTGCATTATTCTTTTTAAATAAACACCATGATCACAGCAAGGGAGAGACTTTACTCCCAATTTACAGAGGGAGACATTGAAATTTAGGCTTGAAGGAACTTGATCAAGACCATGCAGCTAAACCATAACTAAAATAATAATAATAATAATAATAATAATAATAATAATAATAATAATGATAATTTAACACATATGGAACATTCAATATGCTAGGTACCATTTTAAATACAATATATTAATTGTCACAGCTAACTATTGTCACGACCATGCCACAGAGCAAGAAACTAAAGTTGAAAGAAATTAGGGAACCTATTTTAGATGATCAGGTGTGTAAGGAGTGAAGCTGGAACTCAAGGCCAACAGTGTGACTTCAGTTATGTGTGCGTGTGTGTGTGTGTGTTTATTTTGGTACCAGGGATTGAACCCAGAGGTGCTTAACCACTGAGCCACACCCCCTGTCTCTTTTTGTATTTTATTTAGAGACAGGGTCTCACTGAGTTGTTTAGGGCATTGCTAAGTGTCTGAGGCTGGCTTTGAACTTTGGATCCTCCTGCCTCAGCCTCCTAAGCTGCTGGGATTACAGGCGTGTGCCCTTGCACCCAACTTCAGTTGGGTTTTGATCAGCAAACTACAGGGATGCAGCTACATAGATGTTTATAGCAGCTCGATTCACAATAGCTAAGCTATGGAACCAATGTAGGTGCCCTTCAACAGATGAATAGATAAAGAAAATGTGGTACAGATACACAGTGAAATATTACTCAGCCATCAAGAAGAGTGAAATGATGGCATTTGCTGGTAAATGGGTGGAACTATGGACTATCATGTTAAGTGAAATAAACCAATCCCAAAAACCAAAGGCCGAATGTTTTCTCTGATATGTAGATGCTAACGCACAATAAAGGAGTGGGGGAGGGAATAACAGAAGTTCATCAGATTAGACAAAGGGGCATGAAGGGAAGGGAGAGGGATGGGAACAGGAAAGACAGTGGAATGAATGGGCAGAACTTTCCCATGTTCATATATGAACACACGACCAGGGAAACTCCACATCATGTCCAACCACAAGAATGGGAAGTTAGACTCCATGTATGTATGATGTGTCAAAATACACTCTACTGTCATGTGTAACTAAAAAGAACAAATTTTTAAAAAGGCAAAAAATCATTCAAACATCATTCAGTAAATAATAATAATGATAATAATAATAATAATAATAATAATAATAATAATTTAATATGTATGGAGCATTCAATTTGCCAGGTACCCCTTTAAACACTTTAAACACAGTATGCTGTTTGACTGTCACCACTAACTGTGGAACAGTTGTCATACTGCCGCAGTCCGGCTGCAGCAAAATAGCCGGGGGGTGACAAGCAACTTGTGTACATTGATACAGCAGGAGTGGGAGCCGTTTATTGTAGGACAGGAGGGGTATATATACATTCCACACAGCTTATCTAATTAACATAAACTCGATACAGCAGTCAACCAATAAGGAATCTCCACACTAAATGGCTCGCTGGCGTTACTTCACAAACCACTCCCTCTGGCAAAATGCCAGGTGCCATCTTGACTTGTTTACAGATTCTAACATTATACCATGCCATAGAGCAAGAAACTGAGGTTCAAAGAAATTAGGGAATTCATTCCAGGTGACCAGACGGGTAAGGAGTGAAGCTGGAACTCAGGGCCAGACAGGCTTCAGAGTCGGGTTTAAAAACCTGGGCTAATGCAGAAGTGCCCACCTGCTGGGAATAGAACTGGCATTCAGCAAACTCAGCACCCTTTGGAACAGTGATCCTGGCTCTTGGGTTAGACCTGGCCTTTTTACCGCCAGCCAGAGCCTGCCTCTGGACCTGTCCTTCTGGCTGAGGGTCTGGCCAGAATCCCTCCGTCTTAGCGGGGACTTTAGAGCAGGCCGGGGCTGGTGGTGGAGGCCCGGGTTCCAGCTGCATTTCTAACCTGTGACAGCCTAAGCACTTGCCTTCTCTGGCCTGCCATTTTGCAGTGGCAGGAGGGAGTTGGATTGGATGAACACACACTCCCTTCGGGGTCCCAGCATCTGTATTTCTGCCCTTTAGTCTCTGTTTCCAAGCTGTCGTAGATCCTCCAGGCCATGCTGGGTGAATTAAGTCTAGATTAATCTCTGGATGTGGGGGAACCACAGGTGGCCCTGGGGAGTGAACTCGGAGTGCTGCATTCTGGGAAACTCCTTGGGCTCATTCCTGAGTCCAGAGGACGGTTACCTGGATGGTTGGAGGCAGGATGTGGAGGGGAGAGAAGAGAGTATGTCGGGGCCAGAAGTCGCTTACAGGGAGCTGAGCTGATGTGCCACCAAGGCACAGCAGAACACCAACTTTCAAAGCATGGGAAAGCTCACTGGCTTGGCAGAATCCCAGTCTCCCAACTTCCCTCTTTCTCACTCCTAATATTGACCATTCTCCCCAAGCCCCACAATCCCACTCCATTTCAAACCTTTCCTGAGACTGCTGTCTCCACTAGTAATGGCTCTTCATCCCCCTGCCTGCTCTTTTCTGGAAAATTCCAGCCCTTGCTCCCTTCTCTTGTAATTACCCATACTGTGTAGAGTTTATGTCTCGGTTGCCTGTAATTGGTTCCCTGGTGATGTTTGGCCTGCAGCTGGTCTGGATCCCCAGGGCGTCTGGTCTAGGGCTGTAATACTGAGTAGGCCCTTCCTGTATCTCAGAGGGTTTGGGTGTGAAGGAAAGATGGAAGGGCTGCAGACACAGGGTAATGGTGGAGCATTGTCCAGCATGCACAAGGCCCTGGGTTTGATCCTCAGCACCAGGGATGGTGTGGGTGTGTGGTGGGTGGAAATGGAATGGAGTAAAAACTCTTTGACTTTCAAATTTTGACTTTCTGAATTACACACATTTATTGTCTTTCTACTACGTAGAGTGCATAATGCCAGGGACCCTAGAGAGAGCAGGACCAACATAGCATTGTTACTTGTGTACCAGGTCTTTGTTTTATTCATTTTTATTCTTTTTCCTGAGCCAACCAAACTTCTTCCAAAAACTGAACCATCAGAGTCACATACATATATGTGCATCTAATTTATTGTCCAGACATGGTTATTTTAGGCTTTCCTGTTTTAGCTAAGAATTTTTAAGGTAGGCAGCCAGCCTTGATTAAATAAGAAATATTAAAAAAAAAAAAGTCTTACAAATGGAAAGGGCCAAACATTAGGTGCTGGTATTTTTTTGTTTTGGTGCCAGGGATTGAACCCAGAGGCACTTAACCACTGAGCCACACCCACAGCCCCCCCCCCCCCCTTTTGTATTTTATTTTGAGACAGCATCTTGCTGAATTATTTAGGGACTCACTAAGTTGCTGAGGCTGGCTTGGAACTTGTGATCCTCCTGCTTCAGCCTCTCGAGCCACTGGGATTACAGGCCTGAGCCACCGGTGCCCCGCTGGTGCTGGTATTTTTAGGGATCCTTATTTCTTATATAATTCTTCAGTTATCCCTGAACTTGGATGCATAGATACACTGACCTGTTTGATGATTTGATCCCGGATAAGACATTGTGAAACAAGTATAAAACGTTGGTAAAGCTTACGGGGAAAAAAAAAGGGCAGGGGAGTTGTGGGTTGCGATAGGATTTAGCCACTAGATGGCACTCCCAGGCTGCAAATGCGTCCCTGATTTTGTTGCCAGTCAACCTCCAAAGAGTGTTGCTGCAATTCAGCCGTGGTGCATTTAAATTCCAGTTTCCAAGTATATTTCCATTGACTGCAGAAACATTTTGGCTCCAAAACATTTTTAGCTGGTTTAAGAAATGCTTAAGAACGAACTATGTCTTTTGTATTCTGAACTCCCTTTCACATTCACCCATCTAGAGTTAATTGACTAGTACAGAGGAATTGTGGTTATAGTTAACAATCATATGGAATCAAAAATATATTTTGGCTATTTTTTTCAATGAACCTGCTTTGTAGAAAAGCACAATGGTGATCTGAAATATAAAAATAGCTCGAGAAAATTCCATGTTCCTTCTCTGGGAACAGGTCCCTGTATGTGGGAGTGAAGGTGGGTTCAAGGCTTGTATCCATGCCATGAACTTAAGGTGACCCTGCAGGGACAGACACTAGGCTGAAGCAGAATCTTATTCTTTTGTTTTGATACCAGGGATTGAACCCAGGGGCACCCTACCACTGAGCCACATCCCCAGCCTTTTAAAAAATATTTTATTCAGACACAGGGTCTCACTGAGTTGCTTAGGGCCTTGCTAAGTTGCTGAGGCTGACTTTGAACTTGTGATCCTCCTGCCTCAGCCTCCCGAGCCATTGGGGTTACAGGGGTGTGCCATCACACCCAGCTCCAGGTCTTACTCTTTAAGGAACCTGACACTTAGAGAGACCAAAAGGCAGGGAAGGGAGATGGTGAGATTAGGAATGGAATGTACCACTGGATTATTCTTTATAAGTGGCTGATAACTCCCTTGTATTTAATGAATACTGAAACAATCCCTCCATTGCTTCCAATTGAATCCTTTACATCAGGTTCTATCCCTGGATCCCCTCAGGAAATGGACTAGACCCAAATAAATTTTTATTTATTTTGGGCATGTAAGAAGATTAATATGACCTAAGCATCAGGCCCTAAATAGATTTCCAATAATTTTGAGACTTCTTTCTTGCTACCGGCACATTGGTCACTGTTCGTTAACAGCATGAGATAGGTTAGGTCCCGAATTGATGATTTCTCTGAGTTAAGCACCAGGCTGTATGTCTTCAATACAGCTTCCCACTCAAGATGTGGCCAGCAAGGACAAAGGAGAGGAACTGTCACTTCCTGCTGCTACACAATCATTTTCTCAAACCACTATTTCAGTCAACAAAAAAGCATTCAAGTGGTTTGACATCACAGATGAAAGGAATTGGCTAAATTGATGCTTCTCAACCCAAGGTGACTTTGCCCTTTCCCTCTCTGGGGACATTTGGCAATATCGGCTGACATTTTTTGGGGGAAGTTGTCACCACGGGGTCTAGGTGTTATTGGCATCCAATCTGCCTGTATTTATAGACTTCTTTCTCTTCCTTTCTTCCTTTTATAAGTTTGCAGAGCCTTTTGAAACTTAGAGTCGAGAGATGATGCTGAACATCAGTACAACCCCAGGACAGCGCTCTGCCAAATGTCAGTAATGCCGAGACAGAAACCTTGGCCAAATCTTTCTCTTTCATACAGTGGAAGGGATGCTTTGGGAAGGTCTAGGGGTTGCACAGCTCAGTTAGAAGAACGATGGGGTTGTTTGTCTCTTCCCATTTGGGTAGGAGACAAGGTTTGGCCCCTAAATCTCCGTCCTTCCATTTGTCTCTCCCCATTTCCATCCCAATGTATTTTTATACCTTTCCCAGCTCCAGTGGTTGGTGAATTGAATCAGACCATCCATCTGTCTGCAGGAAGAAAAAAAAGATATCCAAAAAATGCAGATGACTTGTTTCCTGCTGAGTACAGTTCTTTGCAAAGAACCATTTATACCATGACTGGTAATATTTCTTACACACACACCAAAAAAAAAAAAAAAAAAAAAAAAAAAAGATTCTAAAACTTCTCCATTCTCTTAGAGTCTCTTAAAAAAAATCCCCAGCTGAGAGATTAGTTGCCCATCTCTTCCAACAAAGTTGTCTCCTGCTTTACTGAGAATTCACAGACTGCTCTATTTTCTTTCCTGAGAACACTCAAGGTTCTTCCTATTCTGCAGGACAGGTCATCTAAGGGTGCTCAATCCTAGTTTTTCCTCTTTATGAGATGGTGACATTAGGACCTATTTCACAGAACTGTTGAGGTGAGGTGGACACTGGTGTCCAGCTCAGGGCAGTCTTCTCTCTGATTTCATCTCTGGGCCCTGGTTTGGGCCTCCAGTGGCCTGGTCTGTGTAAGTGACCTTGTCTTCCTGGCCACTGCTGACTTCTCTGTGGATAAGCATTTGACCTAGGATGAGCCAAGCAGGGTCCTTTATTCTGGCATTTGAAACTCAGGATGGGGCTTCATGGAAACAGGTCAACCAGGGGGCTGGGTTCCATTCACGGAGGTTCACAAACTTGCTGTCTGCAGATTTCACGTTGTCCCCTCTAAATATACATGTTCCTTCATGTCCCCTCCCTTAGTTTAATTTTCAAGGTTCTTCCTGCCCCTTGATTGATTGATTGAATTCTCCTCCTCCTCCTCTTCCTTCTTCTTTTTTTTAATATAACAAAATAACTTTTTATTTTTCTTATTTTTTATTTATTGGAGGGAGAGCGTGGGAGAAAGATTACCTCTAGATAGGAAATAGGGGTGGGAGGGAAAAGGAGGGAGAAGGGGAATAGCAAGGAATCAATAAGAGAGCTCCTCCTTCTTATAGATCCGCTTATTCAATACTCTGGGGATTGAGCCCGGGGCACTTTCATCTCTTCCTCCTTTGATACCTTTTTTGAACCTAGGTTCCCTCTGTGCTCTGGTACTTCCACGATTCTAGGTTTTGGGGATACTTTTTTCCTCCCAATAAAGAGGAATCTGCATTTCTCCCCAGAATGGAATCCCTACTATTTTATATTCATTAATAATTTACTGGAATTATTTTGTTTTATTGGTTCTTTTTAGTTATATATCTTTCCTTGAGAGTGTGTTTTGCATCCTAAAGGACAAGATTTTTTTCTTTTCTTTTTCTTTTTTGATCTTTGGCATTACACAGTGCTACTGTAGATACTTAACTGACATTTATCAAATAAAATTATTCATTTTATTTTATTTTTTTTGTAGCGTGGGAACTTCTTGATTTCAGTTTTGATCTTGGCTTTTTTAAAAGACTGTAATAAGATGCTAATGTATATCCAAACAAAATATAGAGAAAAGTAAGAGCCTCTGTCAAGTGTTTTCGTCCCCACAAAGCCTGCTTTGCTATTCGCCTCAAGTGCTAACACTTGCATTTGATATTTTATTTAGGTAATTAGAAGACAAAGTCATCTAGGGAGGAAAACATTTTCTTTCTTTCATCTTGAGTGTCCACATTCAGTAAACTCACTATGTCTTTCTCATCCACATCACTTTGCAGGCTGGCCTCAGAAGAAAAGAAACCATGGAATGTTCTAGAAAAAAAAACCAAACACCCAAGCGGATGACCATAAAGCGGGGGAATTCACAGAGTGTAGTTAGACTACTCAACAGACATGGACAGCACCACTGCTACCTCTAATGTCTTAAACTGGCTAAGCTGTTTTGTTCGACAAAGGGGGCAGTTGGCATTTGGAGCCTTGTACTGTTCTGCAGAGAACAGACTCAGTCTAGAATGCACTTACATCTTCTCTATTCACTGAATTGCTTTTATACCTGCTCTTTATTTATAATCAGATGGAACAAGATCTCATCCAACAGTTCACTTAAAACGTGAGCATGAATTTAAAGAAAATTATAAAACCAATATTAGCAGCGGTGGTGAACAGGCGTGCTGGGAGGGTGGGCAGGTTTTGGAGAGACGTACCCAATGTTGCCCCTGCACATTTATCTGTAATGAATGCTGAAGATTTGTGGGATTTGAAAAAGGGAGGGTGTCTTACCAGTAGATATGATGTGCTAATGCTTTGCCAAGGCTTATTTGGGATAGATTTTTCTACAAAAACCTCATCATTAATATGTACATATGAGGATTTACTCTTATGTAATGTTAAGTTCTTAATTCCTCTGATTCATCCCCATGTTACATTTTGCTTCCCTTCTAGGTGTGTGTGTGTGTGTGTGTGTGTTTGTGTGTGTGTGCATCTTGCTTTCAACAGAAGAACAAACATTAACTGTCACATTCTGATTCTGACAAATTATGCAAACCTCCACCTAATCCAATTATTCTGTATAATTAAAGCAGTTAGTTTAAAATTACAACTGAGTACAATTTTAAGAGGAAAAATAAATCTCTCTTTTTAATTTTCTAGTGCTTCAGTTTTATCCAGCTTTGCAAATTGTGCTTATGGCCTGTCTATAAAAATAAACTTAAATGTAAATTATGATTTAAATCCCCCGTGGGCAAGCTGTTCTGCCTTATTTGTTAGAAAGCAAATAAGACCTACTTTATGGTCTGTTTACTAAACTGAAACTCTCAAACTTAGCAAATCTAAAAGACATCAACTATATTGAAGCTATAAGTATAGAAATTACTAAACAGAAGAATGCTCTCAGGATAATAGGTGGATCTTTAAAACACATCATTATTTCATGTTTTTCTTTAATTATATGGTGATACAGAATTTTAACAAATGCTTCTATACACATTAGTCCCACCTGTGCTGCTGGTTAAGCAATCTAGAGAGTCAGAAGACTTTAACCTGTGAATTTTTTTCTTTGCAATTTAGTTTGATCATCAAAGGTCACTTGAGCATGCATTTATGTCCCCTCCCCTTCATCATCTGAGCTGTGTCACCATCAATATTTAAAACAACAGTGTGAGGAAACAGGACTCCTCTTAAAAAGCCAAGATTTGGGGGATTTCAAACCTCTCCAGTCTCAAAGTGTCCCATGAAATTTGAGAAACCTCAAGGTAAATAACATGTTCATGAATCACTTGGTCTACCCCTTGCCCTACAGAAGTTTGTGCAGGTGTGTTTTCCACAGTAATAATGCCCTCTCTGTGGCAGGTGAGACAGGGCGTTCCTTCTCCTTGGTTCAGACTCACAAATTAGAAAGAAAACAATTTAGGAAGGTGTTCTGCTGTGTGATTTGCTTCTTTGGGTGTAACCAGATCGGAAAGATGTGCTCTCTGATGTACGCAGAGGCATGGAGCTCGGTGTCAGTATCCACAGCAGTAAATGCTGCCTTGGCCACCATCCCTGGCTCAGCACCATGACGTGGCCAGGGTGGGATGCGGATTCAATGGGATTCTCTGTACACATTAGCCATCCCACAGCCCTTGTCTTGCAAATTCCAAACAAACATGTCAAAGCACAAAGGAATCAAAGAGCTGTAAACACAAGGATAACTCTGAATCTTCCATATTTAATTAAAAAACTTTTTTTTTTTTTTTTACTGTGTGCAAAATCTAGTAACATCACCGGCAATATGCTTTGTACTGATGGTGACTTAGCAGGTGATAACAAATGCATTACCTGCTCTTCGGTAACTCAGGAAATGCAACTGATGGCTCAACCTCCCAAACCCAGATGCTATACCTGGTTCCTCTCTTGTCCTCATTATGCCCATTTCACATGGGTGTGCATGCGCACACACACACACACGTATCCCTACACACACCCATTCTATCTCTAACACAATCACTAGCCTTGTTATATCCTGCCTTACCTCGAGCCCTGAGGAATGGAGCCTGCTGTCTATGGACTGAGAACCTCTGAAATCAGGAGCTCCCAAATAAACTCTTCCTCCTCTACAATTGTTCTTGTTAGGTCTTTTAGTCACAGCAGTGAAAAGATGACTAAAACTGTGGACCTTTGCAATTGGCTTCTTTTACTTAGCATAATTTTTTTGAGGCTTATGTGTTGTAGAATAGATCAGGACTGCAATTCTTTCTGATGTTAAATAGTATATCCTTAGACATGATTTTCAAAGCATAATAGTTAAAATAAACTCCCAGAAGATTACCATTCAACTTAGAAGTAGAATTTTGCAAAACTATTTAGAATTCTGCTTCTCTCTACAATCCATGGTTGACAGAGTCACAGGCACCAGGGCAATCCTTTGAGTGAGAAGTGACAGGGCTTCCTATTGCCCTAAGATGAAAACCAAAGTCTTTCCATTGTCTACAAGGCTCTCCACCAGGGGATCCTTGCCTAACTCTATTACTTTACACGTTGCTCATTCTGAAGACAATGCTAGAATTTCTGTCCTTGGGTATCACAAACTAATTCCTACATTGGGGATTTTCTTTTCTTTTTTGTTTTGATACCGGGTATTGAAGCCAGGGATATTTTACCACAGGATTGCATCCCCACCCTCCCCCCACCCCTTTTAACTTTTTATTTTGAGATAGGGTCTCACTAAGTTGCTGAGGCTGGCTTTGAACTTGTGATCCTACTGCCTCAGGCTCCCAAGCCACTGGGGTAACAGGTGTGTGCCACCACACTCAGCCTTTATTTATTGATTTGTTTTTATTTTGAGACAGGGGCTCATTAAATTGTTGAGGCTGGCCTCAAACTTGCAATCCTCTTGCCTCAGCCTCCTGAGTCAATGGGATTACAGGTGTGCACCACTGCTTCAGGTCCCTTTGGGGACTTTTAACTGGCTCTTTTTTTCCCCTTGATTGTTATTTGTTTTGATTTTCAGTGGTCTGGGCACTTGACATTGAAATGTCAACTCCAACAGCACATTCCTGGAAATACTTCCTGGCCAGCCAGTAATTTGCCATCAGGTCACCCTGATTATTATGATTCACGTGTTAAGAAGTTATCTTATTTGTTTATCTAATTATTTTAGGTATCCTTCCTTCAGAATACAGTGTTGCTGAGAGCAGGGACTGTGTCGATTTGCTCATTGTTATAACCCTGGTGCTTAGGGCAGTGTGGAATACATATTTGTATGAAAGCATTTATTGAATGGATAAAAATAGGTTAAATCAGAATGTGAAGTGGGTTTGGAGAGTTGAAGCACGTACAGAGCAGTTCTGTATCAAATCATATCTTTTGGTTGAACTGACAGTACTTTTGGATCATGATTCCTCATTTTCTTTTTAAAGTAAATACTCTTATGAAAAAGCCATGTCTTATACCTTGACTGGTTTAAGCTCATGCAGAGAACATTCATACATGTGATCAAAACTTCAGAACTAAAAAAAAAAAAAAAATCAGGGTAAATAACATGTTATACTGCTGACTGGCTTGGAGTTTTATGTAATTACCCCCCACTTTTTTTTTCCTGGTACTGGGGATTGAATTCGGGGGCCCTTGGCCACTGAGCCACATCCCAGCCCTATTTTGTATTTTATTTAGAGGCAGGGTCTCACTGAGGTGCTAAGCACCGTGCTTTTGCTGAGGCTGGTTTTGAACTTGTAACTCAGGGATTACAGGCATGCACCACTGCACCCAGCTACTCCCACTTTTTAACAAGGTATTTGGTGTAAGTTTCAAGAGACTTTGTGGTTTCAGTCACCTGGCAACCTAGGTTTAGAATTAAGCCCTGTTAACTGCCTCTCTGTTTAGAGTGTCCTCAAGGTTATTTCTTAAATTCTGAGTATTTTCCATTTCAAATGCAGGTCAAATCTTTTACTTGGTTTGCTTTTTTAAAAAAAGATAATAAGCTGGGCATGGTGGTTCAGCTCTGTTATCCCAGAAGTGCCAGAGGCTGAGGCAGGAGGATCGCAAGTTAGAGGCTAGCCTCAGCAAGTTAGCAAGACCTTGTCTCAAAATAAAAAATAAACAAATAGGCTGGGGATGTGGCTTAATGGTTAAGCACCCCTGGGTTCTGTACAAACAACAACAACAACAACAACAAAAATAAATAAATAAAACCCCAAAGGAAAACAGAGTCCTTTTTCTAAATTTTATACATATATATATATAATATATTATATATAATTTTAAATATCTATCTTTCTACAATACATTAAATATAGTAATAATATATTATATATATACTTTAAATATCTATCTATATATCTACATTGGAATGCAAAGTGGGTCTGGAGATATATAGATAGAGATGGATAGATATAGAGAGATATTGAAAAAGATATAAAATATATACACGTACATACAATACATATGTTTTTCTTTAGTATGTAGAGAAAAAAAGAAGTTTAGTTGTTAGGCAATGAAGTTGGTAGGTCATCTTAGTTTACAGTAATTAAACCCACCTGAATTAACCTTGGTTCCAAAACCTGTTTAGCAAGACACACCCATTTTTACTTGATTTAACATGTACAATATGGATTTAGTGTCTTGATCACTAATATGTTAAAAAAAGTGGAGAAAACATGAACAAAAATTTGATTTTACAAAAAATATACCATTGCTAGTTATTGTGAGCCCTGGAAGTCTCCTACAATAAGCTGCATTTGTTCTTGTATATGTCTCTCCCTATATGTATATTTTAAAAATTGTTTTAGTTGTAAGTGAATACAATACCTTTATTTTATTTATGTGGTACTGAGGATTGAACCCAGTGCCTCAGGAATGCTAGGTGAGCACTCTACCACTGAGCCACACCCCAGCCCTCTCCCTATACATTTTAATCCACAGTTTTTGCTTTCTCTTGCTGCTTATACCCAGAATCCTGCATAAATATAACTAAGACGTTAATTGTGTTCACCTCCACGTACAAGCACCATGATGTAATCTGCTTTAGTCACATGAAGTATCACTCTGCTGTTATTAATATAATAATTCTCATCCTGCAGCTTTTTATGTATCCAGACAAATGGAGCAAACTAGGATTGCTCAGTGAGGCCGGGCAGTGACTTTCCTTTGAGCACAAAGAGTTGCTTGCTGTTTGTATACAAACAGCTGAACCGTGTCTTAATTCCAGGCTCGAATTTGCAGGCTGAAAGGAATTCTCTGAGTCTGCCAGAGACAAAGACAGCTTCCTTATGGTGGAAGCCAAAAAGAGAGAGGCCTCCCCCAAACAAATTCAGCAAGCAATTTCCAGCCCTACACTGACCCCTAGGATGATGCAGCCACCAAGTACTCCCACCAAAGAGACCCCCACCATAATTGTAACATCTAAGATTCTCTCGTAATCAGCAAGATCAAAGATACAGGATGATGGAGAATGAGTACAAGTCTTCATTCAAATAATGAGAACAACTTTCCCAGTTTATCCCAGATGCAGGATTCTCAGGGCTAAGACTGGAAAATTCTGAGGACACTGGGCTGAGCTGGTTACCCCACTCCTCAACACGGAGGAAATAATCTGCTGTGAATTAATAATACCATTTTTAGGAATTTATCCAAAAGTTCCCATCATAGTTGAAGGTAAAGATTACCTATCATGTGCATATATCTTTGGGTGGGTGTGGGTTCATCTGTAAATTGAGCAAAGCGAATCAGAAACACATCCAAAATATTTACAGTGAGGATTTCTGGGTGTGGAGATTGTGAGTGATATTTAGCTTTTCTATTTTTGCAATTAACACATTAATTTTTTGGTCAGAAGAGCATCAACTCTTTTTTAAAAAATGATCCCAATAATAAGATGGAGCCCAGTATCTTATACAGAGGAGTTATGGAAGAAATATTATTTAAAGCGTATGCACAAAATCTGCATTTTCCACCAGCTATTACAGCTGCATCTGTCAGGAGGAGTCTTGGGTCCAAGATTCCACTGTAGAGCTGGAGTCGAGCCTGACTTATTTACATGTAATTAAAATTTATCCTCATGAAAGACTTCAAGGACCCAGCACTGACATTATCTAGAGAGAGAGGCTCACTTGCTCTGTGGGGTTGGATTCAACTGTGGGTTATTTCTTGAAATCTTTTCTCCTTAATACCTTTATCAGCAGCAAGCTTTCCCACTAGCACAGTGGAATCTGCCTTAAAAACCAAGGAGGAGATGAGACCAAGAAGGGGAAGCGAATGTGTTAATTTTCTCTTTTGATTTGGTGTAGGTGTTGCTCCTATGTCAGTGTGGAACATTCTGTAAAAGACACCTCTCTAGCCGGGTGTGGTGGCGCATGCCTGTAATTCCAGCAGCTGGGGAGGCTGAGACAGGAGGATTGAGAGTTCAAAGCCAGCCACAGTAACTCAGGGAGGCCCTAAGCCTCTAAATAAAATATTAAAAAAATGGCTGGGGATGTGGCTCAGGGAATAAACACCTGTGGCTCCAATCCCTGGTACAAAAGGGGAAAAAAAAGACATATCTCTACTTACTTGGAGCAAGAGCAAATTTGGTACAGCTATACATTAATCCTTATGGAGGAAGAAAAGACCTGGCTTAGACTGGTCAGTGGATGGTGCCGGTTCCCAGCTGTACCTCCACGACCTTCATGTACATTAATGGATCCCCACACCAAGATTGCTCCATAGTACAAGTGGCAGGTGATCTTTTCCAGCAAGGCATTCAGAAAGAAGATGGCCTATAGTCAGTCAGTCCTTAAAGAGCTATTTGAAAAAAAAAATTTTTTTTAGTTGTAGATGAGCACAATATCTTTGTTTTATTTATTTATTGTTGTATGTGGTGCCGAGGATCAAACCCAGGGCCTCCCCTGTGCGAGGCGAGCCCTCAGCCACTGAGCTACAACCCCAGCCCATTGAAGAGCTATTTTGAAAAGTACAACCTGGTAGCTTATGAACCTAAGATGAAATGACTCATGAAATCAGAGATTTCTTGGACTTCTCACATTTGTATCCTGGAATGTCAATATTTAACTCCAGCCTCTACTTGATCATCCAATTGTGGAACTCCTAACTATTCGAGAAATTGCACCATCTCTGAGTCAGATGCAAGATATGAAAACTCTGGTTTAAGTTCTTTTATGATGGTTCCTCCCCCCAGCTAGAGGAGAGAATTGAGGTAGGACTTGGAGGGGCTGGAAAGCTGGTAACTTTGTGATGGAGTCAGGTGTAGAACCCAGAACTCACTCTCCGAAGCTTGCTCCTTAGCACCCCAGTTCTTTCTACTGTCTACCTGACTGCCTGGGTCTTGCCAGTGAGTGGACCTTCCCCTTCATGCTGACAAATTTTTCTTCCATACATGTTGGGGTTTCTGGACCAAACTTTCTCGCTTGAGAGGCAGAAACTGTCTCTAAGCAGCTCAAACGGTGATTATAATTTTCCTTCCTCCCAACCTACACATCTTCTGGGAGCCCAGCAGAATTGAATTTCTGGGTCAGCGTTGGCTTTTTACCATTTCTGACTTAATTAACTCTGAAGGAAACTTAAGCCTTTTCTCAGGAAGGGAGAACAAGAGAAATTGCATCTGAGTTCCCACTACACCGTCTCTCCTACGCAGATGACTTCTCGACCGTGAACTTGTGCGTGGGGTGTTGAGGAAGGTCCACAGGAAAGGAAGTGTTTTTCAGGATGTCTCATTCCTTATTCTGTGCAGTGGCTTTTCAAGTTCTCAGAAGCTACCGTGGCTCCTGGATAACTTATCATTGTGCCCAAATGATTGGATTTTTCCAATCAGCTCTTTCCCATATCTCTGCAACTTCAAAGGTTATGTCTGTATGATCCCTCACTCTGTCACTAACAGCTGGAAAATAGTATGTGTGCAATAGACCCGGCCAGAACAGTTATAGAGGAGGAAAAGCTTACTGGGGGGGCTCATGGTTTCAGAGGTCTCGGTCCACAGGCAGCAGGCTCCATTCCTCGGGGCTCGAGGGGAGGCAGGACATCATGGAGGAAGAGTGTGGTGGAGGGAAGCAGCTCACATAGTGACCAGGAAGCAGAGAGAGACTCCACTCTCCAGAGACAAATAGAGACCCCCAAAGCCACGCCCCCAATGCCCCCTCCTCCAGCCACACCCACCTGCCTCCAGCCACCACCCAGTTAATCCCATCAGGGGTCCATTCACTGGTTGGGTTAAGGCTCTCACCACCCAGTCATGTCTCCTCTGAACCTTCCTGCAGCGTCTCACACGTGAGCTTCTGGGGGACACCTCCCACCCAACCCTAACATCCCTTTCTACTTCAAAGCCTTTTTACCTGCTGTCCCCTCTGCTAGAAATGCTATTTCTCTGGCTCCTTCTCATCTCTCAGGTGTCAAGTCAAGCTTCACATACTCCAGGGCTTTCCGTGGCCCCTGGGGCAGCCTATGCTCCATGACTTCCTGTCATAGAAGCCTGTTCATTTCTTTCAGAACACAGATTACAGTCTGACATGACCTAACATATTTATTGGCTAATATGCTTGGTGCCCATGTCCTTGATTAGGATGTTCATGACACAAGGAAGCAGAGAGAGACTCCAAGGTCAAGGCCTGATATATATCATTCCCAGCTCTAGCTCCAGTGCTCGCTGGACACAAGGAAAATAAACATTCCATGGACATTTGCAGAGGGAATGTGAACACCCACCCTTCCATATTATTCATTTGCATCAACATTTCAAAGGATCCATTCAGAGAAGATGTTCTGCTTCCATTTAAACCATTCCAAGGGCCTTTTACGCAGAAAATATTTTTGGTTAAATTGAGAAAGGAGGTAGTCCTATTGAGAAGATGGTACACAAGACAAAGCCATCGGAGGGAGTAACTTCCTTTTCTGACTTTTCTGACTTGATGTGGGGGCGATTTAACAGAATTCCATTTCTATGAATAATTTGGGCATCAGAAGTCTGGCCCACATTCTGTGTTGCACCATTTTGGACAAATCTATTTCATGGAAGAAAATTCTAGAATGTTGCTTGCTGCCTTGGGTTTGGCTTTGGCTTTCACGTGGTCTCATCAGATGAAGTGTCCTTGAAAACAAATCTGGAGCTGTGGCATGATTTCCCAGTTAGGGCATTTTATTACTTGTTCCCTTGAAAAATGGCAGGATGCAGTCTGATTGTGTGTGAGTGTGTGTGTGTGTGTGTGTGTGTATGTGTGTTTTCCACTCCCGGCAATAATAGAATCCATACATCACGGAGCCCGTGGCTTGCCAGGGGGTGGTGGACTTGTTCAACAATCAAAGGGCAGGTGGCATCTTTGGTTTCAATTCAGAAGGACATACTTTCAGACGCATTAGCTTAATAGGGTGTTGTGAATTCAAACTTCCTTTCTTTTCAGCAACAGTCTTTAAATGTGCTGATATTTAATCCTCAGTGTCTGTGGTAGTAGGTTTCAGCATGGTCAGTTTATGACCCTAGGGGACAGGAATAGTCTTCCCTTTTAAGATCAGACAGGACTCTCGCTTGGGCCAGGGGATGTCCATCACTGGGGCAAAGCAGTTCTTGCTGTAACAGTATCTCATAAACTAGGTGCCTGGGGAGATGGGCAGGATAAACAACTGCACCCAGGAAAGAGAAAGAAACGAAGGGCCAACCGTGTGTGGTAGGCAGCCTCTGCAAGGGATTCTTCAAGGAGGCCTAAAGAAAAGGTTGGAACTGGGCGTGGGGGTGCCCATCTGTAATCCCAGAGGCTCAGGAGGCTGAGGCAGGAGGATTGCGAGTTCCAAGACAGACTCAGCAGTCTAGTGAGGCCCTAAGCAACTCAGTGAGACCCTGTCTCTAAATAAAATATAAAAAGGGCTGGAGATGGGGCTCAGGGGTTGAGTGCCCCTGAGTTCAATCCCCAGTACTACACCCTCTCCCGCTCCAAAAAAGAAGAGGATGGGAAGGGTGTCCTCCATTGCATATTAATATGTCTAGTATAAGAAAAAGGCCTCAAAGGAGCCTCTGGGGACAATCAACAGTGGGGATGCCCTTAAAGTTGATGGCATTGTGATGGCAATAGGGGAGACAGGTCAGGCTAAAAAATCTCCTGTGCTCCAACCCCATTCAATGCAACCCGGGAGAAAAAAGATGAAGGTGCAGTTTTTGCACATGCTGGATTGTCCAACCCTCTCCTGGGATGACATTTGCTGTGCAGATTAATCCTCAGGGCCTGCTTCATTTAGAAGGTCATTCACACGGCCCCCGACTACCAAAAAAGACTGTGATTTTGGAGCCTACTTTCCAATCAGGGAATATGTCAAGTTACTTTAGATCAATTTTTCTAAATGAAAGTGATTTGCTCATCAGCTTCCCAGTCTCTGCCATTCTTATACTTCAACCCAAGATATTTTCAGGATAACTTTTTTTTTTTTTTTTATCAAATCTAGGTACCACCTGTGCTATTATTTACTTAATATATCTTATTCAAATGAATTCATTTTTAAAAATGTTAACATATTTCTTTAAAAAGGAAGACTTATGTCACTGCCACAAAAGGACAAAGCATCCCCACCAGCCACAGACGACAGTTAAGCACAATGGGGGTGGCTGTGTAAATCCCAGCTGGATCCTGGTGCATATATGAGTCCTGAAGAGCTGTCAAGGAGCCTCTGACCCCAGATTAAAATGCTTTCCTTTCTTTAATCGGATAAGAAGAACTGAAAATCAAGTGGAAAGGAGAAACTTCCTCTTCACCCTTTTTGATGTTACTCAATGCCCGTCTGGGTAACACCTAACATCATCTCTCATCAGCAGAGGTCACAGTATTGTTGCAGCTCAGGAGGCCGAGGCAGGAGGATCCTGACTTCAAAGTCAGCCTCGGCAATTTAGCAAGGCCCTAAGCAATTCAGCAAGGCCCTTAAGCAACTCAGCGAGACCCTGTCTCTTAAATAAAATACAAAAAAGGGCTGGGGATGGGGCTCAGTGGGTAAGGGCCCCTGGGTTCAATTCTTGGTACAAAAAAAAAAAAAAAAAGGAGTATTGCCTTTTGAAAACCATCTCTATATGGCAAGAACAGCTGCGGGGCTCTACCTCACAGGACCTGGACAAAAGTACCTAGTTCCCGAATCCACAAAGAATTTCCCTTCTTCATTCCTGTGCCTTCCTGAGATTCCTCAACTAATAACAGGATTTTGATTCCTTCTGCTCGTTGGTTTCTCACAAGCAGACACAGCATGTTGCAAATGAAAGCCAAGATTTTGAATAAGTATAGCTCATGGAAACTTTTGATCATATATTCTCTTGGCTCTTCCCATTAAAAAACCCAGGAGAGGGGCTGGTCAGTGGTAGAGCCTAGTACATGTGAGGCACTGGGTTTGATCCTCAGCACCACATAAATATAAATAAATAAAATAAAGGCATTGTGGGGAAAAAAAAACCAGGAGGGGAGTAAAACAGTGGAGAGGAGACATGCTGAAAATAGCCCATAGGTAGTGGATTGGTAAAGGAAGGGTGAGCAGGGGTGGTAATTTAGCTGAATATAAAAGATGGCCCCATCTACCCCTGTCACAGTGTTTCTTTAACTATTAAATATATTTAACTCACGGGCACAGAATTCTTATATTATGCAACTGATCTACTGTATATGCTGGGCAGGGCTCTGGTGGCCAAGGAAGAAATGTTATTGGAAAAAAGGAGGGTACGTTAGAGCGCAGAATTCTCCATTACTACATTTGACAACAAAGACCAATGTTTTCCAGTGGATGTGAAGAGGTATTAGTTCAAAGAAGTCTGGGGGAAATCATTAAACATTACATAAAGTTAAACAGGGTTATTTACTGTTGGAACGTTCAAAGCTTTTCAAATGCCAACGTACACTATGGATAACTTAGATGTAATGTCTTGAATTTCTGCAATTCACTTGACCATGGTACCAACTCTGCCCTTGTTTTTCTTGAGGGCTCTGTAATTACAGTTCTAAAGGGAATTCTCTTGGCCAACCTGGGTTATATAATGCACTCCTGAATTTGTGACCATACTTGAGAGAGAGAGAGAGAGAGAGAGAGAGAGAGAGAGAGAGAGAGAGAGAGAGAGACCAAAACCACATTCCTCAATATTGTTAGCAATAGACAATATTGTTCTGATTGCAGGTACCAAGTCATACTTAGTGATAATAATTTATGTGGGATAGACAAAGAAGGGTTGGATGGAATTTTGGTTTAGAATGTACACAGAGAGCACGCATGAAAAGCTGTAAGAACAGTAAAAACCGAGATTCAGAAGATGAACTGGGCAGGAGAAGGGCTACCTACAATCATTAAATGGTGAGGTAGAGTCATCAGCACCAAGGACAGAGAGCCTCCCAGGGAGACTCGCTGGGAGAATCAACATCAAGCAGCCCAGGTGAGAGCTGGAGGTTAGGGATGGAAGAGATTGTAAGCTAAGGTGGGTGGAGAGGGAGGAAAAGGAGGAGGGGAAAAAAAGACTCCAAGAAAAGAAATGTAGGGTTCTAAGTAAATCAAAACTCGGGAGGCAGACGGAAAACAGACCCGGACACACAGCCCGGGTGATCCTCCCAGGGAAAGGGAAGGCGAAGAAGGCCACTAGAACTAGCTGTGACCAAGGGAAGGGGAAAGAAGGGTACAGGGAACAGAAGAGCATCTGGAGAAAGGTGAGGACAATCAAAATAGCAGAAAGAAAGGTGTGAAGAAACACCTGGATTTCAGACTCTGGGTCGACGTTGTTGACACCATAGACCCAGCAAATACAGGGTACCTGGACCTCTTCCTCGCCCACAGCAGATGTTATGAGTTGATTATGGAACTTTTTCATCTGGATAGATTTGGCTCACAATGTTAGGTAGCTCCTACCAGCAAGTTGGGCTTGATCTTGGTTAAAAAGCTTACATTATTGGAATTACCCAGTTATTACACTCCCTGGCATATACCCAAAGAACTTAAAATTGGCATACTACAGTGACACAGTCACATCAATGTTTATAGCAGATCAATTCCCAATACCCAAGCTATGGAACCAACCTAGATGCCCTTCAACAGATGAATGGATAAAGAAAATGTGGTATATACACAATGGAATATCACTCAGCCATAAAGAAGAATGAAATCATAGCATTTTCTGGTAAATTAATGGAGCTGTAGACTATCATGCTAAGTGAAATAAATCAATCCTCCCAAAACCAAAAGGCTGAATGTTCTCTCTGATACGTGAATGCCAACATACAATAAAGGGGAGAGGGAAGAATAGAAGTTCACTGGATGAGACAAAGGGGAATGAAGAAAGGGGAATGGAAATAAGAAAGACAGTGGAATGAATGGGACAGAACTTTCCAGGTTCATATGGAAACCCCACATCATGTCCAACCACAAGAATGGGAAGTTCTACTCCATGTTTGTATGATATGTCAAAGTGCACTCTACTACCATGTATAACTAAAAAGAATAAATTAAAAAAAAATTTTAAAAGCCTGCACTACAAATGAAACCATCTGGATGTGGTGGTGCACACCTGTCATCCCAGATGCTCGGGAGGCTGAGGCAGGAGGATTGCAAGTTCAAAGCCAGCCTCAGCAACTTAGCAAGGCCCTAGGCAACTTAGTAAGACCCTGTCAATCAATAAAATATTTTAAAAAAAGGTTTGGGGATGTGGCTCAGTGGTTAAGTGCCCCTGGGTTCAATCCCTGGTACCAAAAACAAACAAAATGAAAACCAAAAAAGTAATCAACAAACCCTCTGTGGGTTCTGAATAATTCTCAACGATGAAAGAGGAATCTTTAAGACAAAGTGCATGACTGCTGCAGTGGGAGAAGCTGATGGGTGTGGACGTGATAACATTCACGTAGGGTCAGATATAAAGAGGGGTGTGAGCTATGAGCGTTTTGCGTGGGGACACCCAGCTGTCTCCATATGTTTATGAAACTGTTTTAAATGCTCGTAAACACAGGAAAATCAACTCATCCTTTCCTTTCCCAGCTGAGGCTGTGACACCCAATAAAATGACATGAATCGCCACTGAGTTGAAATAGTCCCCAGGACGCCGCAGCCTGTTAGGCGCATTACAGGTTTTCTCTTTCCTCCTTTATCTGACACCATGTTGGGCCCAGCCTCTCCAAAGGTTGTCAGAAACACTAAATATGTTTTTCCCCCAAAATCACCTATAAGTGGTCATCTTAACATCACCGCATTGATCATGAGCACGCACTGGAGGGGACACTGGGATTTCACCCATGGTAGAGAAAAAGAGGTGGCCCTCGCTGTCAGCGTGGACCCAAGTTGAAGACAGGGTCCCCACGCTCTCATTCACTGCACCCAGCTTCTGAGCACCCCAGGCTTTGCCTATTGATGTGGAGAACCCCTTGATGGCACGCGAGGCCCTGGTTCTCCGGCAGCCTGGGAAACCCTCAGGGTTTTCTTTGAACTATTTTGTCTGAACATCCTGGTGAGTGATTTCTGTTCCGCCAAACAGCTCAGGATGCTCTGGGGGAGGCCAGGCAGTGAGCCGCTGGTGGAGGGGACTCTTTTGAGGACTCTCTGATGAGTTCACACCACCACCACCCCCACCACAAACAAAAGGTGCTCCTTAGTCTAGGCTGGCTTCACAGAGGTAGGAAAGGAAGGGACCGAGGCAGGGAGTGGGGAGGGAACACAGCAGTGATCTCTCACGAATCCTTGAGGCTTGAGATTCTATTGACCCTAGTGAATTAATCATCACCCTTCCTGCTGACCATGGCCCCAGGATCCTGAGTGATTTCCTGCGTCACCTAGGGCCCCTTCCTCTACAGCCAAAGAGATCCTTCCAAAACACATATCCCATCATGTATCCCTGGGCTTTCCCCTCTGTGGGCTTATGTGACCCTCTGGGATGGCCACTGCCTGCTCTCTGGTGGCTTAGGGAATTCTTCCTCTCCAAACTCCAGCACCGCTGGCCTTTTTTGAATTCCTCCTTGCCACAGGCCTTAGGTGACCACAGGACCTTGGCACAAGCTGTTCACACCACCTGGGTTGCTCTCCACTCCACCTCCATTCCTTGACTTTCATAATTTATATTAAACATTTCAGGTATCCTAAGGAAGGCCTAACTGTGTCCCCACAAACTGGTTCAAGTGTCCCTGCTATCTTGAAGGACTTTTTTTTTTTTCTCAGCATTGATAATTTAGTTGACCCTTCATATCCTAGAGGGATGGGTTCCTTTCCAGATTCCTCCTTTTCTCCCTGTAGATATCAAAATCCATGGGTCCTCCAGTCCCTTACAAATATGGCATGGTTTTTGCAATAGCCTATGCACATCTGCCTGGGTACTTTAAATTATCTCTAGATCACTTACAATACCTAGTACAATGTAAGTGCCATGGAAATAGTCGTTATCCTGTGTAGTTTAGGCTTTATGAAAAAGAAAAACAGGTCTGTGCCGGTTCAGTTCAGACCTTTTATTTTTTTTCCTCAAACATCTGCACTCCAGTTAGTTGAACTGATGGGCATGGAACCCATGGAGCCATAGAGGGCTGCTGCCTTTACAGTTCTCTGTTTTTCTGATGCCACCCAAACCTGTGAGCACTGCATGGCTACAACAGGGACCTTCTCCTTCCCCCTCCTCCATGCCACCTAAACACAGTGCACATGGCAGGAAACTGTGTCGACCTAATGAATTAATGTCCCGTGTCCCCTATAACACGCTGTCTGGCTAATGTACTTCGGGACCCATAAAGATCTTGAAAAAAAAATTATGCTGTAAACCAAATAGTAGTTAGAAAAAATAACAAAACTAGCTGGGTGCGGTGGCCCATGCCTGTCATCCCAGTGCTCGGGAAGATGAGGCAGGAGGATCAAATGTTCAAAGCCACCTCCACAAAAGTGAGGCCCTGCGCAACTCAGTGAGACCCTATCTCTAAATAAAACACAAAATAGGGCTGGGGATGGGGCTCAGTGATAAAGTGCCCCTGAGTTCAATCCCCAGTACCTCTTTCCCCCCAAAAAAGAAAAGATAACAAAACCAATTTATGTCAAGCTCTCCTGCACACACGGTGAAGCTAAGCAATCTAAGAATACGTAAAGATCCTGGAACAGAGGCCGTTTCTTCCATTCCCTTGTGTTCTCAGTTTAGAAGGGACTGGAACCTTTATTGTGGCTGCCAAATAAAACAAGTAGTCAAGTCATCTTGTTGGATAAATGGACCAGGTGAGTGCCTGCTATGTCCTCCTGGGGGAAACCCGACTTTGATCTTGGACCTGGCAAGACAGAACCGATGGCGCCAGCCCTCTCCAGATGGATCACAGAGAACCCCTACTCACGTTGGTTTAGAAGCCTCGGCCTGGTCCGTCTGCAGCTTCTCCCCTCCTTCCACCTCCATGGTGCAGTACACGATGCGGTTCGGAGCCAAGGACTTAAGGCCTTGGACTTCCATGATCACCACCTGGAGACAGAACCACACGGGGGGTGGGGAGGTTAGGGTCAATGTCCCCAGATGGCATCTCAGGGGGAAACAGTGTCTGGTGTCCACCCGTGGTGCTGGACCAGTCTGGAAGGAAGCTGGGGTTCCTCATGGCACAGCCAGTGGTCTCCCAACCGGAAAGACAAGCTTCCTGACCCAGATACTCTCAGGGCCAGGCAGGCCGTGTGAGTTAATCAGACCACTTTTTCCATATTGAGCAAATAGGGTCATTTCCTCACTCCCTGGCCCCCACTGCCATTTCCACCAAGAAATAGATTCTCTCCTATTTTCTTAAAAAGTACTCTAGCCTGTGATTCACCTCTTGGCAGATACACAAGTAATGAATTCACTTTTCTCCTTACAATAAGGTAAGCGATAGCACAAATAAAGTATGAGAAAGGCTAGGACCAGTCGACGTTACAGTCAGAGATGCGATAGGGAGCAGTGGGGACTGTGGCAAGCTGGAGAACGCAGGCTCCGTCTCAAGGGAGCAGCTGCCAGTTTCTCTCCCCAGTTTAGAGTCACCAGATACTCCAGTTTTCCTACCAGAAAGTGAAAATGTGAATCAGCATTGCAGTCAGAAATTTAATTTTGAAATGTCAGTGATCGTCCAAATGAAGAGGAATACAATAGGAGAACTCTGTGCGGGCCAGTGTTGTTGAGTCAGAACAAAAACAGATCTGGGGCTGCACAGTCTCTGGGCAAGACTGAGGGAAAACACTGGTGTGGTCAGGGACCAAAGGCATCATTGGCTATTTCTCATATTTCCCACCACCACCCTAAGCTGCATCCGATTACCTGCTATTTCTAATATTTAGTGATTTGGGGTCTGCTCTGTCATGAGAGAGGAGATGGAAGAGGGGAGAAAGGAGAAGGGAGAGGGGGAGGAATTTAAGAATCAGAACCAAATCACCTCCATCAGCCAGCTATCATGAGTAATGTGTGTGAAAATCATTTGGCTGGACTCTGGAAGAAGAAACCCCATTACAAAAGGAGAACTAAGTGGATAGGAAAAATATGAACTTTCCCACTGGCTTCATTCAGGGAAGAATAACAGGGCTGTCACATTTGCCATAGTATACAGTTCTCAGACTCAGTATGAATCAGAATTGTTGGTCGGGCTTGTAAAACCAGAGACTTCTCTCTGATAGGCAGATGCTACCCCACAATAAGTGGGAGAGGGAAGACTGGAAGTTCACTGGATCATACAAAGGGGAAGGAAGGGAAGGGAGGGGGCATGGGAACAGGAAAGACAGTGGAGTGAATGGGACAGAACTTTCCTGTGTTCATATATGAACACACAACCAGGGAAACTCCACATCATGTCCAACCACAAGAACGGGATCCTAATTAGAATAAGATATAATACATGTTTGTGTAAATATGTCAAAATAGATTCTTCTGTCATGTATAACTATACAGAATAACAGCATACTACAGTGACATCAATGTTTATAGCAGCTCAATTCACAGCAGGCAAACTATGGAAACAACCTAGGTGCTCTTCAACAGATGAATGGATAAAGAATATGTGGTACATATACACAATGGAATATTACTCAGCCATAAAGAGGAATGGAATTATAGCAAGTTAAGTGAAATAAACCAATACCCCCAAACCAATGTTCTCTCTGATATACAGATGCTAGCACACAATAAGGAGGGGAGGGAAAACTAGAAGTTCATTGGATTATACAAAGAGGAATGAAGGGAGGGGCAGGGGAATGGGAATGGGAAACAAAGTAGAATGAATAGGACAGAACTTTGCTATGCTCATATATGAACACACGACCAGTGAAACTCCACATCATGTCCAACCACAAGAATGAGATCCTAATTAGAATAAGTTACACTCCATGTATGTATAATGTGTCAAAATACACTCCACCACCATGCATATCTAAAAATAACAACAACTACAACAACACAAAGAATAAAAACATTAATTAAAACAATAAAAAGAATAACAACATCAACAACAACAAAAAAAAAATCTAGAGATTTCTGGGTTCCACACTCAGAATTTCTGATCAGTAGGTGGTATGCAGCCTGGGACTTTGCATTTTCAAAATTTTCTTGGTGATCCTGCTGCTGCTGACCCAGGAGAACAATTGTATTACTCATGTGATGTTGGGAAACACCTTGACATCGAACCTGCCTCGTTTTAATTTCAGATTAGAAGAGTCTGAGCTTTCTTATCTGCAAAGTGTGTGTGTGTGTGTGTGTGTGTGTGTGTGTGTGTGTGTGTGTGAGAGAGAGAGAGAGAGAGAGAGAGAGAGAGAGAGAGAGAGATAATGATATGTATCTTGTGCCTGTTGAGTAAGGATCCAAAGTGCTAATGGGTACAATTGAATATTTTTATCCAGGGAAGAATTACATGCATGGAAAGAAATGGAAGTCACCTTGGAAAGAGCACAATTTGGGGGACTTTAATAGATCTCGTTTCAAATCTTGATTCTGTGTCTTTATTAGCTGGGCAATCATTTTCAGGTGTATTAACCTCTCTCAGACTTTGTTTCCACATCTGCAAATACCTCCAAGGACCACTGTGATGCTACATGCAGTTATTGAAGGTGAAACGTCTGGTCCTTATCAGCATTCTACACTTATCGGTTGCTTTTGACCAAAATGCTCCCCTTGTCTAATGCTGGGCACGCCACTTGGCATCACAGATTCTTTTCCCCTGTGCAAAGCTAAGTGCTTGCTGGGGTCCCTTCTAGTCGTTAAGAAGGTGGGAAAGAAAATTTACAGTTCACCGTGACCTGATGCTAGAAGGAACCCAAATTTTAAGCCTTCTAAATTGAAGTGCATCAAGTCTTTATGAAATCCTTCAGCACTGTTTGGAGATAGGGGAGATTGCATTTAGTAGGTGGTTCTTAAGATTCCATTTCCTCAAGAAAAAAAAAAAATGTGTGCTCCTGGAGAGGGTAGAAGCACTGGCTGATTAGCTGACCTGTGCTCAGCAAGCTATTATTTTAATAACTGCTCCCAGGGTGCAAGGGGGGAAAAGAGGCTGATTGTGCTATATCTAATCACTCAGCTCTGGCCTGTGCTGCAAGGAAGCTTTCAAGGGTTTAAGGCTTTTTACCTCCAAGGAGAAAGATAGCACGACATCGGACTTGGACAGTTGGTTCTCGCTTTCCTCGCCCATGTCGATGATGGAGGCGTTATGGCTCCGTTTGAGTTTCTGAAGCTTGAACTCCCCACCTTTGGACACGGGCATGCTCTCCAGGTTGGCCATGAGCAGGTTGACGGAGGACTTCAGCTCCTCGATGTACATGTTCTCCATTTCTTTGGAAACAAACTTGGGAAATTTGCGTTCCTTGAAAAAAAAAAAAGCAAAATGTGAACAAAGGAGTAAACAGAAATCAGAATTATATAGAAAGATTTTGTATCATGTCCGGAGTTAGGATGCATCTACCCTTAATGGAATTTCCCCAAATATCCTGGTATTCTGCTAGAATATGTTCAGCCTTAATGCATAGACAGCAAGCAGCCAAGCAGTCTGTCTTCCGGTTGCTTGTGATCTCTAACAAGTTAAAAAAAGAACATACATATCCACATCTGGTAAGAAAGAGTTGAATGTTTTATTAAAGTTCTAATTTTTTTTCTCCAGCAAATTTGATTTGTGGAAAGCAAAATGGGGTGATTTTTTTTTTCCGTTCAAATGGTTTTCTTTTTAGCAAAACATAGTCAAGTTGTTTTTAAGTTATAGAAACAGAAAGACACCCTATTTCTGGGATCTATAGAGATTTTCTCACATGAATAATTCAAAATGAATTCATTTGAGATGTTTCAAACACAGCCTGTGGCTATTTCTAAGAAGAATACATATCGTTTTCAAGAAAAATAGAAAAAATTAATGAAGTGGTGAAAATGTGATTAAAATTCTTTAGAAAGGAAGAGAGTGTAATTCAGTATCAAAACAGACCTGTATTTTTTCCTTCCATACTTATGAGTTCAGTTCCAAAGGCAACGTACCCCAGCCTAACCATTTGTTTGCCCGTAACTCTAAGTTGTCCGGGTACCTTAAATATCATTTGGATCAATCACTAATCAAAGAACCATTTCTCACTTGGAATATGGAATTGCCCTCCAATTCCCAGTCCACAAATAGTGATGTAAGGAGCAAGCCAAATCAGTTGACTTTTCATTTTTATTTTTTGCAAGGGAGAGCAAAATACAACAGGAACTGGCTTTAACAAGAAAAGGAATTGATTGGCTTGGGAATGTCCTGGGTAAGACCCAGCTTCAGGCAAAGCTCAGATAATGCCACCTTCATAATCTTGGTTTTGGCTTCTCTGGGATGGCTTCATGCTCAATCTTATTCCCCTTAACCCATTAAGTCCCACGTTTACAAGGCTGTGAATATTTCAAGAAAATCGACACAGGTGCTTTAAAATCAGTTGGAAATAATAATCCCAAGCTTATCTGGGATATTAATATGATTATATAATTATATTCTTATTATTACATGATTATGTATTCTATACTAAATTTAAGTTTTTATACATGTTCTGCCTGAGATGCTGGGACAAAATGGGCTAATGTCACAAAAAATGTTGTTTATGATCTGGAATTTACTACATCCCATCTCAGAACCTACAGGAAAACTGATTATTTATCCTTGTAACATCCACAAAAGATGGAGAATCTTTTATCCCAGAATTCTACCTGGAGTCTGACTTATGCACATACTCTGAAGCCATTTCTGTGGGCACTATTACACTGTCCCGTACATATAGGAATGCACCACAGTGAATCCCCATATCATGTCCAACAACAAGACTGGGATCCTTTTTAGAATAAGTTGTACTCCATGTTTGTATAAATATGTCAGAATATACCCTATGGTCATGTATAAGTAAAAAGAACAAATAAAAACGACACTGGGCTGATTGGCTTAGGCAAGGGTTCCATCTTCCATCCTAATGGCTGGGGAGGGGACTTCATTATATAGCTAATAGTCCATCAGATGAGTAACTCTCTTAAGCAATCAAACTAAGAAATACTAAGATTAAAGTTGGCTGGTGAAATTGAAAACTGTAGAATCATGTCAAATTAAGGTTGGCTGCCATATTAGACCAGTCCAAAGCTGAATAAGACACTGGACAAGCAAGAGAGAAAGAGGTAGCATATAGATGGAGAAGGAAGGAGAGATTGGGACACAGGGAAGAAGAAAAGGAGGGAGAGGAAAGGAGTGAGAGAAGAGGTTGTCTAGAGTCATGGGGAGGAGCTTCAGCTGGTAGTGGTTTTCTCATTTTGCAGAGCCTAGTTATTTCTCTTGCATTTCAGTTCCTTAGGAATCCTTCATTTTTCCATCGACACTTCCCCTAACCCTTAGTGAGCTGCAAGAGTGTTTCTTGTCACTGTAGAGCCTTTGCTCAAATGCCCACGTTGGTGCCTCTACATAGAGTCTGAAGGTGCCTTTGTCCTGTGCCAGTCTTCTGCAGAACTGGAGGCTGTCCTGTCCTAAGGGTTCTTTCTCTTGACCTCTTCCTCCCAAGGTCACTCCCATCTTCCATATTGCAATTTCAACATGGCACTTTCTGTGTTGGGTCCCCCAGTTGTGCTTGCTTGTGATTCTAGCTCATCTTTGTGGCAATGGTTTTTGAAATGAACTGAAGGTTTATGTTCCTCACAAATTCACTAATCCCCACAGGAAGACATCTGGAGATAAGGTCTATGCTATGGTTGGTGATGAGGTCTGATGAATGGACACAACCCTTATGAATGGAATTAGAGCCCTTAAAAGAGCCCCAGAGAGTTGGTTTCCTCTTTCTACCATGTGAGGATAGAGTGTAAATAAGGCTGTCTGTAAGCCACGTAGTGGGCCCTCATTAGGCACTGAGTGTGCTGGTGACTTGATCTCGGTGTTTCCAACCACCAGAGCCGTGAGGAGCAAATTTCTGTTATTTATTACCCATCTATAGTATTCTGTTTTAGTAGCCTGAGTAGAATAAAACACCTACTGTAATTAATAGACCGATTGTGATATTTAATATTTAAGACCTATCTTTCCTGTTGCTCCGTGAATCAGGACTGTAACTACCTAGATACTTCTGCTAAATTCTTGGTATCTAACACGCAGTTTGACGCATCATAAACATTCAGTACATGAGTTGTGTGGATGGATCAGTGGCTTGTCGAAATGTCCATATTAAATATCAATGTAGGTAAAACTCAATGTAGGTAAATATAGGTACCTCAAGGTAGGTAAATATCAATGTGGGTAAAACTATGAGATGAGAGATAATGAGTCAAGTTCTGGAAGAACCCTGAGATGAGATTCTGCTTTTCCATGTAAATGAGTATGGGGTCTGAAATTCGTGGTTCAGAGGATGGGTTCCTTCTGGAACCTCTGCTCATACTCACTTCTTGCTTTAGAGATGGGCTCAGCCCAGTGTGGTGCTTTCTGAACACACTGTGGGCGAATGTGAGAGGAGAATCTGGATGAACACTTCTGAAATGAAACAATAGGTTTCATGAAGCAGCTGGTGAGGATTCAATGTCAGGGCCATTGGCATTTGATTCCCAGAGTCTTATTTCTCTAAGACATCTGCTTAGCAGGTTTGATTTTTGTTTTTTTCATTCTTAAACTTGTTCGGGGGGCAGTTGTTAGCCTTCCAACTTGGGTATCCTTTTTGACGAAGGCCAAGAAAACATGGGGACTTGCCAGGGGAAGTGTTAGCTTTGGGGCTATCCTGGGAAGAAGGTATGAACTGTCTTCCTGGAGCTTCTGCAAAGAAGGACAAAGTAGGTTGACTCGTGGTCTGAGACGGTCCTTAGGCTAGGTTAAAGATGGCCACACAGTAAAGATTGCATCCCAAGAGGCTGAAGTATAGATTGATGCACCTCTTTTATTCTCATATTGGAGCTCAAATCTTAGAGAGCTATTTGGGGGGGATTTTGGGGGAAACTGGGTAAATGATCTCTGTGATTTTTATCACCAGTTTCTAGTTTTGTGGTTGCCAGGGGGATGAAGGGAAAACAACAACAACAACAACTAGTATTTGTAAACTGTTTTTTTTTTTTTTTCTTCATGCTAATAAGTTTTTAGAGACTGTATGGAGTGCAGTCCCTCCCCTCACCCCTCCTGGGGACTCTCTGGAGAATATCCCCAGTCTGCACACTTTGGAAGAAGACTCAGCAGTTATAAGCAATACCGTTCTGGCACAGAGCTAGCTTCCACCCAACTTTAGGCAGCAGAATATTGGCAAATCCAAAGAATGATTACTCCTCCTGAAACTTGGACAGTTTCTAATGACATCATAAAAAGAAGCAAATAAAACGGAAGTCTGCAAGGGGAAACAAGGCCATTTTTTCCCCTCTTTGCTCCAAGTACTTAAGCCTTGAGAAGAAATAGCCTTCTGTCAATCTAGGCTGAGGTTCTTGAGAGCACCTGTCAGTGGCCCATTACGCACACATTTCAAAGCTGCGGTTGAGCCATAATAAGGAAAACAGAGCCTTCCATCTCTAGTGCTCCTTTGCAAGCATAAAAACGAATTAACCTTGACAAAAGAACCGTTTATGCATATTGCTTCATGAAAGACACAGCGTAGGGGTGGACAGAGTCCTCCAAAGAAAATCTCCACTGGCCATTTGTTTTTGTTTGGGGATGATAACACTCCTCCAGGGGGAACGGCCTCTCAAGGACAATCCTCACCATGGTTATTTATGCTTGGCCACGCTGAAGGATTTTTGGAACATCTTGAAAAACAGCATTTGAAAGTCCTAACAGCTCCTTTAGCTATTGGCTTTTCTTTGCTATTTTGGATTGTTATTTTACCTAGAGAAAATAAAGGGGGTATGGGTAAAAACTGATAATGCCACCCAAAGGTACCCAAAGGCTCAAATGACGTATGATGGAATGTGTCAATCCGGAGGAATGTGACCAAAGGGTGCTGTCTAGACACAGGAGCTCACTCTGGGATCCTATCATGTGTCCCCTGGTGTGGTGGTCACTGGAGAGGAAGAAGTTAGGAGTGGGATGAGTGACGGTAGAGGGGAGGCATGCCAGAAAGCCACCACAGAGGCAGGCACAGAGCACAGAGAAGGCTCGAGAAGCACCTTAGTTCACGTTCACGAAACAGGCTGAGTCTGCCATGGACTAGCTTTGTGATGATACACAGACACCTTCATTCATATGAATTTTGGTTTCCACATTTGAAATGGTGATAATAAGCCTCATAGAATTATTGAGAAGGGTACGAGATCACAAAGGTGAATCCTTTGTGGTGACCGTGGATTTGCTCTCCTTCTCCTTCTAAACACACACACACACACACACACACACACACACACGTACTACCGTATACCACTACCACCAACAACAACCACAACACTAGTAATAATGACAGTGACTGCAAAAAGCAAAAAGAGACTCTCTGGCATTTACTGAGTGCTAACTATGAACCAGTCCAAATATTTTACCCACCTTACCTCTTTAAATCCTTCTAATGACCCACAGAAGCAAGTGCTGCTCTGGAACCCCATTTCCAGCAAGAAAATGAGGCCAAAAATGTTAAGGTGGAAAGGAATTGAGTTTGGAACTGGGTAGACTGGCTCCAGAGCCCACGTTAGCTCCAATATGAAAGAGCAGAACTATCTGACCCCAAATGTCCACAGGCTGAGATGATGCGATGGGGTCGCCAGACATGGTATACCCTGCAGGTAGCACCTCATTTTGCACTAATTGCTCAGTAGAAGACTGGGGACCAATGACCAACAGCAATAGCCACTCCAGCATTTCCCAGCCAACATAGACAGCATGGGGGACAAGTGTAGGGAGGGACGAGGAAGGCCAGTCCTTCCAATGAATGAAAGAAAGCCTGGATAGTGGTTTGTCAAAATCAGCATTTACAGACATAAAAAGGCACCCAGGGCTCAGGCATAGTTTCCTGGATTAGCTTCCTTACCCATTTGCTCTTATTTCCTTAGTTTTTATAAATTGGATGGACTTCTTCAGAGAACCTTCCTGGAATTTAGCTTTTTTCTCAAACACCTATTTCCCTGCATTCTTAGCTATCTGACCAAGGCCAGAATCAGAAAGATTCCCATACACACATTGTTTTTTTTTCCAGGAAATAAACTGAATTAGATCCCTCTTGTGTGCTTGGACACTTTTGCTACTTCCTGACACAGGGTGAATTCCGAGTGCAATATCAGTTTGTAAGCTGGGGTGTTAGTATCTTTCTCTGATAGGAGATGATTATATCTTCATCTGATTTACAGCAGTGTATAGAAAGGAACTTTTCCATCGAGGAACTATTTAGATATTATTTCTCACTGTATTTACAACAGGGCCAGGAAGAAGAGGATAATATTGCTCTGTCTAGAACAAGGGTCTAACTGGCATTTCCACATTTAAATGATAGCTTGAAAAAAAAAAAAAACCCATGGTGTTTCACTCTGACTTCTGCCACTGAGATCACAAAAGCTGAACTATTTATATTATATAATTAGCTTGAGAATTTTGGAATTTTATCCCCAAAATGTGGCCAAAAGAACTGGTAAATATCACACCAGCACTAATGCCACAATCTGCCGTTTAAGCTTCAATGTCAACTTCGGATCACATCATTTAAATAACTTAGACTTAATTTGAGGGTGAAATATGGGGACACTTTAATATTAACATGAGAGGATTTGGGAAAATGTTTGAACAGGGATTAAGAAGTTTTTTTCTACTAGATTAAAAGAAAAAAAAATGCACCCCAATCTCTTCCTGGGATTTTATGTAAGGCAGTGTGACTGATGTTCACAGGGGGACTATCTGTGTCTGATGTTCTTGTGTCACCGTCTCTGTCTGATGGTTTGTGAGATCTTGGAGTGATGGGATTGATAGGTCACTGTTCAGAGCTGTGGGTGAGAGATGACTTGCTCTTGCCTCCCTTCTCTCCTAGGATGAGAGGACAAACACACGCCTTGCAGTACTAGTGTCTGATGCTAAGAACACTACTGGCAGAAACTCCAGGGTCTCTACATCCTCTTTTCAAGATTGCAAAGAAATCAAAGCAGAGAGCACTCTGAATTCCACAAGCCAGCTCTGCCTAATGCTGCTACCTGTAGGGGCTTCTAGAGAAGCTGAAGGGAATATATAGCAAATCTTAGTGGAAGGAAGTTGTTTCCTAGAGAGGCCAGCATTAGGGAGACAGGACTGGCAAGCTCTCTTGTCCTGGAGTAATTTCCTGCCTCTCACCTGATTATTCAAAAGGAAATGCATGAAATTTAGAATTACAGGTGTTATGGTTTAGATATGGGGTAAGTCCCAAAAGTTCATGTGTGAGACAATGTAAGGATTTTTAGAGGTGAAATAATTAGATTATGAGGTGTAGCCTCACCAGTGGGTTAATAATTCACTGATATGGGTTAAGTAGGTGGTAACTGTAGGCAGGTAGAGTGTGGCTGGAGGAGGTGGATCACTGGGCAGGGAGTAACTTTGGGGTGTATATTTTGTGAGTAGAGTTCTCCCTGCTCCCCTGGTGGTTGTATCCTGAGCTGCTTTCCTCCACCATGAGGTTCTGCCTCACCCTGGGCCCAAAGCAATGGAGTTGACCCTCTATAGACCAAGACCTCTGAAACCATGAGCCCAAATAAACTTTTCCTTTTTTATTTTTTCTTGTCAGGTCTTTGGTCACAGTTGTGAACAAGCTGACTAAAACAAGGGGACTCAGGTTTCCCGCTTACTAACTGAATGAACTTGGACCTGTCATTAAAACTTTGCAGAGGGTTGATGGCTGAGTCCTCTATAGCAATGGCCAAGCCAGTGTTTCCCAGTCAACATGGACAAGGTGGGGATAAAGTGCAGCAGGTGATGAGGAAAGGGTGGGCACATTAAAAGAGAGAAAGGAAGGCTTTGGTCATAATTTGTCAAAACCAGGAACACGCTAGAAGGCATTTGAACTCAGGCATGGTGTCCTGGTTTAGCTTCTTTTCTCACTTGCTCTTACTTCCTCAGCTTTGATTTGCCCAAACTGTGCAGAAGCTTGTAACTCCAAGGGTAATGTCTAATCTGCACTGTCCACTTGACTGGATTAAGAGATGCCTAAGATTAAGAGGCTTCTGGGTGTGTCAGTGAGGGTGTGTCTAGGAATGATTGGCATGTGGGATAGCCAAGGGGAGAGGAGACCCTCCCTAAGTGTGGGCAGCACCATCCAATAGGCTGGAAGCTTGAATGGAATAAAAATTGGAAGAACAGCAGCAGCAGATGCAAGCTCAATTCTTCTTAGATGGGTTCTTGATGGCTGCTGTGATCCTCTGAGGACTTCAGACACCAGCTTCTTCACTCTTCTAAAGCAGACTCTGCCAGTGATTCTCCAGGGAGTTTCTAGAAGCCTTCAGTCTCAGAATGGGATCCCTCTAATTCTGAGGCATCAGCATCTTGGACTGAGCAGCTGCTGGTTCCTCCAGCTCTCCAGCCTGCAGAGAGCCATAGTGGACTATCCAGCTTCTGGTTGGGTTAGCCAGCCTACTAAATCCACCAAGGATTGCCTGATCCAGGCCTCAGTGAGAGTGGATGAGAAACCCATTTAATAAAGGGCTGCTTAGCTGAGACAGCCAGGATAAGGGAAGTTGAAAGAATGCACAAGGGGAATACTGGATTCTCAGATCAAGGTGAAGAGGAACAGGAAGGCCTGTATTTGAAAAGGTATTTTGTCATGGTAGTATGCATATTAGTTAAGAATGCAGTTTCCGAACCTTGGCCAAGTACTCTGATGCCTCTGCTTCGACCTCCTCATCTAAGAAGTGGGGATGGTGATAGTACCTTTCTCATAAGGTCATTAGAGGTCAGATATGGAGGGTAAAATGCTTAGAAGAGATTCTAGCACATAGTGAATAGTGCATATGTAATAGTTAATAGCATTAGGACACATCTGGGGCATCTCAAATTCATAATGACACCCTATCTACAACCATTGTAAGTACCACCTTCACCCTAGGTGATACATCTCCAGCATCTTTGAGACAAGGGACACCCACACCCTTTATCCATTGTGGATTGGTTGATTGCAACAGGGGTCGGTCCTTGAACTCAGTTGGGCCAATCAGAGGTTGATTCCCGGAATTGTGAATTTCAAGGGGGTAGTGAGGAAGAGGAAGGGGAATTAAGGAGGAGGATTTGGGAGGGAGGCTGAATGGTTGATTGATTCCCTATTTGTACATACCAGAAACAAGAAGAGCTATGGGACAGCCCCACACCCTCCACCCTGCAACTGAGACACTAGGAAAGCTGGTTTTACAGAGAAAGGATCATCAGTGTGAAACACAGAGACAGAAGTGGACAGAAAATCCTGACCCCTTTGTGGCCCCTGATTCCAGTTCTTTCCTGGAGTCTGGCTGTACTTTGACCATGGGTTTCTTGATTCTTAACATCATTCCCTGTTTCCATTAGTTTCCTCAAGTTGGTGTTCTCCACTTGCAATCCACAGTGCTCAACCCATCTTTTACATAAGGAAACAGAGTGAATTATCCATGATGTTGGGGGGGTAACACCCAAAGGTAGGAATTTCTGGTTATCACTTTTACAGGAGCCAACATTCAGCCATATGGATTGAATTGCACATCTTCCACTAAAATTCACTGTGGGGCTGGAAATAGAAAATCAGGACTTGCTAAAAGGAGAGAATCAAGGTGCTTTGTTTAAATATCTCTTCATGAACTAGTCTATATATGAGATCTTGATATTTTATTTAAATTTTGGTAGAGGAGATATTTTTCAGTTTTCCCCAGTGTGAGCCTGGTTGGTTTAGGCAAAGGGAGAATTGACTTTTCTAACTTGAGTTTTTATAGCTAAGACAACCACAACACAAAAATAACTGGACACAGGTATGTGAACATCCTGAGACTCCTTAGCATCTCTGTGAATTCTCTGTTTCTCTCTCTGCATTGGCTTTATCCTTCCAACTTTTCTCCCCTATATGTAAGAATCAAATATGACTGCAGACTCCTTTCTATCCCTGGAAGACACAGTCTGGTTGGCCTGCAGTCCACAGGCGCAGAGGGGATTCATTGCACCAAACACCCATTTTTTAACCAACCACCAATGGCCAGGGAAGGTTGGGAACTGTGATATGTTCCCCATTTGTGAAGAGCTCACCTCACTCCAAGAACAAAGAACCAGGGAGAAGAGATCATTGGCATGAAAAAATATTACAGAAGAAGGAAGCGAATCTCTAGGAGAAAAGGAGATAGCAGTGGGAAGACTACCTAATGGAAATCTGAGATACTCTAAATGTCTGGGTGGGTCTCTCCATGTGTTCTGAAATTGTTCTCCATTTCCTGCACATGCTAACCAAGATTCATTTGAATTGCACATTTCATCAAAGAAAGCTTAGTTCTAAGTTGTTAATAATGTCTACACATCAAAATACTAAGGGTGTGGGCTAGGGGAGAAAGTTCTTTGATTAGTTTAGGGATGAGCATCATGGCTCACTATATACCAATTATTCATCAATGCTCTTTGACAAATTAAAATTAGCCTAATGTCAGCTTTTTAAATTATCATGTCAATCATGTCAAGTCTCAAAGAAAAAAATTAGAGGTGTCATGAGCTTGTTTTTGAAGTGTATAATTTTATGTAGATAGGATGAATCTTATTAGTTGGGGTGTAAGGTGTAATAGTTGCCTAAAAGGCAGGGGAATGGACCTAATGGCCTCCATTTTTTAGCCAACCCTCTAATGGGAGTATTCTGGTTTGGATGTGAGGTGTCCCCCAAAATCTCACATGTGAGACAGTGCAAGAAAGTTCAGAGGAGACATGACTGGGTTGTGAGAACCTTAACCCACTGAGTGAATGGATCCCTGATGGGATTAATTGAGTGGTGACTGGAGGCAGGTAGGTGTGGCTGGAGGAGGGGGCATTGGGGGTGTGGCTTTGGGGTCTCTATTTGTCTCTGGAGAGTGGAGTCTCTCTCTGCTTCCTGATCACCATGTGAGCTGCTTCCCTCCACCACACTCTTCCTCCATGATGTCCTGCCTCCCCTCGAGCCCTGAGGAATGGAGCCTGCTGTCTGTGGACTGAGACCTCTGAAACCATGAGCCCCCAGATAAACTTTTTCTCCTCTACAGTTGTTCTGGTCGGGTCTTTAAGTCACAGTGGCAGAAAAGCTGACTAAAATAGCGAGACACGGAGTTTACAGGAGGAGTCAATTCTAAAGCCTTTGGATGTTTACTCCCACATTAAGCAGGGTTTTAAAACATAAGCGCCTTCTACACTACCTTTAGCCAAATCTATAACGGCATCCTGTTTTTAGCCACCAGACTGACTTGACTATAAACTGTAAAGGTGTCCAAAAACAAAACACAAAATGCTTCAGTGAAACTGCCTGAGCAAAAAACAGAGGGCTTCTCCTGCCTCCCGGAATCTCTCTTTGGTTTCTGATCTGGTAAAATTCCTTTCTCTGTGTCCAAGTCCTGGGATACTTCTCTCCACGGAGAGTAAGGGCCAGTGCTAGGTGCTATTCTGTGTACATCCTGTTATTTATTTTTAGTTATACATGATAGTGGAGTGTATTTGGACATATTATATATCCATGGAGTCTGACTTATTCTAATTATGATCCCAGTCTTGTGGTTGGACATGATGTGGAGTTTCACTGGTCGTGTGTTCACATATGAGCAGAGGAAAGTTATCTCCCATTCATTCCACTGTCTCTTTGATCTCTCCATCTTTTCTGACAGGTCCCCACCGTTACATGTTCACAGGACCTGTGGCTTCAGTAGGAGCCAACCAGAACTGGTAGCTATTTAATTTTTTGATATTTTATTATTAATGGATTTTTGACATTAATTATGACTTTTAAAACACTCATCAAAATATTATTTATTTTGATTAATGAGTTTCTGAGACCCTGTCACATTCTTCTCTTTTTGTTGTTGTTATACTGGGGATGGGATTGAACCCAGGGGCACTAAACTACTGAGCCCCATCCCCAGCCCTTTTGATATTTTATTTAGAGACAGGGTCTCACTGAGTTGCTTAGGGCCTTGCTAAGTTGCTGAGGCTGGCTTTGAACTCGTGATCCTCCCACCTCAGCCTCCCGAACTGCTGGGATTACAGGTGTGCACCACGGTGCCCGACTCCCACTATGTCTGTACTTGAGGTGCTCAGCCTTGCACCAACCCTGATTAGACAAATCTTCAGTGAGGGTCCAGTACAGCATCTTAATTAGTGCCTGTCATGCTTCATGGAGATTTCTCCATCTCTAAAACAAGAATGATGACAGAAACAACCTCAGTGTTCTGCTTTCAGAATTGACTGAGATGGTCCATGATAAGCATTGAGCATGCTTAGCCCAGAATCAGGGCCCAAGGAAGACTATAGGCCTTGCAGCTAGTAATAATAACATGATTGGCAGCTGCAGTAATAGTAGTAGGTAACACTTAGCTACACTCATTAATGACAAGGAAGATCTCAACCCTGGAGTGACCAATCCGTTTCGAGATTAGACAGGCAAACAGAGGCTCACCATTCAATGACCTGGTGTCATAAAGGTCTATGTGCGGTATGCTAGGCACTCAGTGGTCAGAGAAGATGTGCTCACGGAGAGATAGACTGAGTCAGGAGTTTGCTAAGTGGAAGGGAGAATAAAGGTCCATCCAGGCTCAGGCATCAGTGGGTACAAAGAAACTGGTAGGTTTAGAGGAAGATACTTTCTTTCTTTCTTTTCTTTTCTTTTTTTTTTTTGGTACTGGGATTGAACTCAGGGGCACTTGACCGCTTAGCCACATCCCCAGCCCTATGTTTGTATTTCATTTATAGACAGCATCTCACTGAATTGCTTAGCTCCTCCCTAAGTTGCTGAGGCTGGCTTTGAACTCAGGATCCTCCTGCCTCAGCCTCCCAAGCTGCTGGGATTCCTGGTGTGCACCACCAAGCCAGGCTAGAAGGAGACACCTTCTGCAGCTTGATCAGAGAGGCCTGGTGAGAGCTGTAAGAAATGAGGCCAAGAAGGGAAGCTGTAGTCTGTTGACTAAGAGCCTTGAATACCACGCTAAAGAGGTTGGTTAGATTGGGTCCTGAGATCCATGTGAGATCTAGTGAGGGCTCCGAAGCTCTGTGGTGAGGGCCGCACATGTGGGTTTTACGATGGCAACAGCAAGCAGGATGGACAGTCTGGGGAGGGCCAGAGCCAGGGACCTACTGGGATTCTACGATAGCTTCCAAGTGCTGCAGACTTGGGCTGGATCAGAGCAGCCGTGGAGCAGGGAGACAGGAGATCTCCAACCCACATTCAGGAGGCTGAGTCAGGACGCTGGGTGGCTGCTAGTGGGGGTGTGGGCAGGAGGAAGAGGAGGTTGATAGTGACTGGGAAACTTCATCCAAACTAACTGGGTAGAGAATCAGTGGAGAGCAGGAAGTGGAGGTGTACGTATGGGGTAGGAGGAAGAAGGTAGGAGCCCGGTTTCCAACACATCTGACTTAAAACGCCAGGGGAATGTCTAAGTGCAAATGTTAAGTAGGTGGTGGGAAAATGTGAGCCTAGGACTCAGGAGAAAGGTGGAATCTGAGTTTCGGTAGTCACTGGAGCATGTGGTACTTCTGGGAGGATACGGGTTGGCTAAAGGCCCAATCAGAGCTGGGGAAGGGACCCCAGGGCTCTCAACCACTGAGCTGCATCTTTAGCCCTCTTCATTTTTTTTAATTTGAGACAGGGTCTCACTCAGTTGCCCAGGCTGCTCTCAAATTTGCAATCCTCCTGCCTCAGCCTCCTGAGTTGCTGAGATTACAGGTGTGCATCCCCGTGCCCAGCTCACCATTATCTTTCGAAAGCTATTAATAATCAGTGTGTTTCCTGGGTTGGATATTTGGCCTGGTACCCAGCAAATGTCCCCCAGGTTTCCTTACCCTGGCTATTTGGTCTGCCATCTGGAGACGTCCATCCAACTCTCTTCGGATCTGGGCCGCCTGTTCATCCGGATTGTCCAGCTGCACAAAAGCACAAATATACAGACCTTCAGCATGGGTCACAAAAGCCAATCGACTCACCATGTTTCGTTTTGCATGCCCCTTTTGGGATCCGTGGACATAGTACACTAGAAGAAGCCTCTTGTCACCAACAAGCCCGGTTTGAGTGAAATCCCAAGTTAAGTTCTTTTGGGCAGAGCACGGTGGGTTAAAAAGTTGCTAAGAGACACTTGAATGACCTTGTGTGGGAATCATCATCAATCACTTCTGAATTGGTCCCCATAAGTGTTTCTAATGGGGAGGCCATGAAACACCCCTGGTTTGGTCCAGGTGAGGAAGTGCTCATACAGTGGACATGCAAGGAGGGGGATGGCCAGGTGACTATTAGAGATGTAGGAAGAAGACACCAGGATACCCACATGCATATCTGGTTCCTGGTCACCACTTACTTTGTAGAGACCCCTTAGAATGGAGGTATCCAGGGGCCCAAAAAGGGGCTGTCTGCTTTGGTTGTCTAATGAAAGGACGAACAAGTCTCATTGACGGAGAAAATGCCCGTTTGTTGAGGAACAGCTCTGCATATTTATAGAGCAGGGGTGGTTTGACAGTTATGACAGTTTAACGGTTGAAAGGTTTGACAGTTGGCATGGGGTGCTTTCTGATTGGTGGGTAAGGATCATGTGAGCCAGCAGGGCTAGTCTGATTGGTGGGTAAGGATCATGTGAGCCACCATTGGATGGCTCTTCTCGGGGGATGGGGAAGTTAGTCTTTGGATCCAGGGCGACTCCTAACACACTCCATCCCTGGACCATAGAAAACCAACGAATCATTACATTCCTTCTTGTTGAGCCCTGAGACCTTCTCAACCCAACCTGCCGGTGGCTGCCATGTTGGTATCTAAGACAAAATCCATCTCTGCCTTCCTTTGTTGATAACAGCTCTGGGGATATCAAGATCCCCTCCCCCCTTGCCTAAATAAACCAGGGCAATTCCTTGATGTCTCTGATCTTAGTTTTTCCATCCACAGAACAAAAGATTGACTTCTGGAATCTTGGTTCCTTCCTATAAACCTATGAAAGGGGTTGATAAACATTTATGTAAAGGGCCGTATAATTAAGGCTTTATCCTTTGAGTACCAGAAGCTCTGTGCCGCAATGAATCCACTCCTGCATTACAGTGTGAAAACAGCCAGAGACAACATGTAAATGGATGAGCGCCGCTAGGCTCCAGATAAAATTTTATTTGCAACAGGTGGCAGACCATGCTTGCGGATTCCTGGCCTAGGCATTGAATTTTTTCTATTTCCAAGCAAGCCTACCATTCTCCTGCAAACTGTAATTGAGTCTGCTTTTTCTGGTAAGACATGATTTATTTCATTCACAGGAAATTTTAATCAGAAACGGTGGTGGTATTCAAATAGGATGAGCCGGATTCCTCTTTGGAGCGCATATCAACTCGCAATAAAAAGTTGCTGAATAGATGAGTTTCCCAAGGCCCTTTGTTCTAAAAGCCATTTTTATTCATCAGTTTGGAGCTTCCTGCTTCTTACCTGTGCTATCTAATGGTATGGAAAATAGTTACCTCTAATATGATGCAAACAATATCGCTAGGAAACTTATGGCCATACTTCTGAAGCCTCATGATTACTTCTTTTTTTTTTCCTTCTTTCTTTTCCTTCTTCCCCTCCCCCTACCATACTAGGGATTGGACCCAGAAGTGTTTTACCACTGAGCTACACCCCCAGCCCTTTTAATTTTATTTATTTATTTGGTACTGGGGATTGAATCCAGGGGTGTTTAACCACGGAGCCACATCCCCAGCCCTTTTGTTTCAAAATTTTTAAATTCTGAGGCAGGGTCTTGTTAAGTTGCTCCGGGCTTCACCAAGTTGCTGAGGCTAGCTTTGAACTTGCTATCCTCCTGTCTCAGCCTCCCAAGAGGCTGGGATCACAGCCTGTGCCACCATGAGCAACTTCTTTTTATCTTTACTTTTTTTTTTTTTTTTAATTTTGAGACTGGGTTTTGTTAATTTGCCATGGCTGGCCTTGAACTTGAGATCCTCCTGCCTCAGCCTCCCAAGTTTCTGGGATGACAAAAGTGCACCACCTCATCCAGCTATATCTTCTTATGAAACACATTAGAAAATCCATCCGGCTGTACATTTGAATCCCTGCTTGATCAGCAGTCACCACAGCCTCCTCTTCTCTTTCCCACAATCCCTAGACTGTGAAGACTGGGCTGAGACATCTGGCTGTGTGTCCTGAGGCAGGAGGTGTCCAAGGGTGCTCTGCTGAGCAGCAGCACTGGGCAGCTGTTCCAGAGGACAGGCTTCCAGAGTGGCCCCAGAGGAACGGTCAGAGATATTGGGGACATGCTGTGCTGAAATGCACCGTCTCTGAGAAGTTCTGCCAGAAGGAAGCCTGTTAGATTCTGACCAACTCGGCTCTGTTTTTAAAAAAATGTTATTTGTCCTTTTTAGACCTACGTGACAGTAGTGCATTTTGACATACTATAAATAACATGGAGACTAACTTATTCTAATTAGGATCCCATTCTTGTGGTTGGACATGATGTGGAGTTTCCCTGGTTGTGTGTTCATATATGAACATGGGAAAGTTCTGTCCCATTCATTTCACTGTCTTTCCTGTTCCCATCCCCCTCCCTTCCCTTTGTTCCCCTTTCTATAATCCAATGAGCTGCTACCCCCCCCCCCCACCTTATTATGGATTAGTATCCACATATCAGAGAGAATATTTGGCCTTTGTTTTGGGGGGATTGGCTTATTTCACTTAGCAGGATAGTCTTCAGTTCCATCCTTTTGCCAGCCAATGCTATACCTTCATTCTTTTTTTATGGCTGAGTAATATTCCATTGCATATATAGACCACCTTTTTAATCCATTCATCTATTGAAGGGCACCTAGATTAGTTCCATAACTTAGCTATTATGAATTTTCAGCTCCTGCTTTTTAGCAGAAACATATTTGTGTTTTTTGCATAATACCCAGAGAACACCAGTAGGAAATCCTGCTCTAAATGAATATAAAGCACACCACCCCGTCACCACTGACCACTGGTCCACCCCATCACAGTATACTGATAGATACACATGGGAAACTGTGTTCTCTGCATTATCTTTAGGCTCCAATGAGCTGCTTTTCTTTTATCCCCTGGGATAGCCCAAGAGTTTTTCAGATCCAGGCGCAGACCTACTGGGACAGCTCAGAAATGTCTTGCTCAAAACATGTACCCAAATGAAACATCCCACGGTTTCCGAGAGAAGCAGCAAACCTGACTAGTTAGGGGCTGCAGCACCGAGTTCTGTCAGAAGATCCGGTTGTTCACACAGGTGAAAATTGAGAAGGGAAATCAGTGAGAACCAGCCCCATTGCTGAGTTTCCCAGGAGCATTTGTATTCTCCCCTGAGCCCCACGGAGTACAGCAGAGAAAGCGGTAGAAGAAGATGAACAGGTAGGAGCTACACTAAGCAGCATTCATCTATTCCCACGTTTACTCATTCATTCATTAAGTGTTTGCTATGTAAAGAAAATGGAATTCAGAAAGGAATTAGCAAGACCCAGTCCTGAACTCCCTGGAGCAAAAAGCCAGCAAAAACAGGTCATTTGAACAATCTGGGCATAAAGAAAAAAAAAGGATTAGCATTTACTAGTCCCCATTTCAAACTCTGAATACCCTCTGACCTGTTTTACAGCCTTTTCTGAAGCGTCCCCCTCAAACAGAAGCTTATTAGTTTCCAAAGGGAAAAAGATACTGGGGTCAGGAAAGTCTGTCTGTTCCTGTCCCCGTCGGCACAGCTGGAGCTAGGCATTTGCACCTGACTTTGCTCTGCCTCAAATTGAAATTCTTCCCTGACATTATGGTGGCTTCCTTCTTGAGTGCCTCGTTGTGATTTTCTAATTGGCTGTGGTGGTTAACTAACTCAGCATCTTCACTTTGTACACATGAGTCAATCTGCCATACAGAGCCAGCCTCTGTCACTTGTTGTGACTGATGTCTTCAGGGGAGGCTGTAGCAGTACCAGAATCCTAAGAAATGACAGCAATGGGCACGTCCTTTCCCTGACTCTGCCGCTCGGTAGCTGTGTGACCTTGAGCAAGTGACTTACCCTCTCTGGGCTTCAGCTCTTCTCGTCTGAACATTCAGAATAACTCTACCTAAGGTTGCCATGCAGATTAACAACAGATATAAAAGTGCTCAGCCCAGCGCTGGGCATGCAGAGAACCCTCAGGAAATGGTGGCTGGGGCTGTCTGGGCTGTTAATGGAGCAGCCCGCCCTGGCTGCATTTCTGATGTGGGCCACCGTGGGGCGGCAGAGATTCAGAAGAGAGGCACCAGACGGGACAGTGGGCTCTGAAGTGGCTGTACCTCTGAGGCCCTCATCTCCTGACGCACTTCCCTGGCTTCTCAATGTCTCTTGCTTTCTGTGGGGTCGCGTCCCTTTCCTCTGTTAGACTCTAATTAGCAGGACTGACCAGAAGGCAGACACATCTGCCTGACAGCTAATGATCTAAAGAGAGAAATAAAAGGGGACGGCGATGGAAGTTCCCTAAAATAGCCAGGCGTGATGGAGAAGGCCATCCTCTATCACGGGCTCGATGGGTCCGGCGCGTGAAATCCAAACAGATAAAGAGGAATCGAGTAATTACCCTTTCAAGTGCCGGGAAGGGAAGGCGGGGGGGCTTCCATGGAAACGGGGTTCTGTTTGCGCTGGGTCTTTTCCACCGAGGACAGGGAAGATAGGCAGGAGAACCAGGCCAAGGGCAAACCTTTCACCTGGACAGCCAGCTAATTAGGGTTGGAAATGCACATGGGCAGGAAGGCTCGTTAGCTAATTAGGAAAATCACCTTCTTCCAGCAGAGGTCAAGGAGAGGAGGGGCAGCTGTTTTTCGGATTGTCCATCAAGCACAGGGAACTACTTCCTTGGGCCTCTCTTTTGAAGAGATGGGGAGCTGAGCTAGCATTGCATGAATGCATACAGGAAGGTCACAGGGTCAAGTGCACCGCGACTCTTCTCGCTCACTTTCATGCCCTGTTAGTCAATGCACAGAGAAGAACTCAGACCAGCACCGATGTCGAGCCCGAGTGGACACTGACACGAGATCTGGCCACTTGGAACTGCACCCCATCACTCCTTGGATGGGGGACCTTGTGAAATCTCTTAGTGCTGCCCAACCTCGGTTTCCTCATCTGCAAAATGGATACCTTTCTATCTCAGATGGCCATTGAAAGGAAGAAATGACTTAATGTATGAATTATGCAAGGGAAGTCAGACCTTCTCAGGTCTGAATCTTGGCTTTGTAATGTCCTTATTGAAGGGATAGGAAAATGGCTCGACTGAGCCTCAGTTTCCTCATCTGTAAATCTGGGATGAGGTAACCACCCCCCACCCCCACCCCTAACATCTTATGATCAGTTCAGGTGATATGTACACAAAGCTCCCAGCATGGTACCGGCACACAGTAGGTCCTGCAGTTTAGCAAATAGTTTTTAGAGTTATCCCATTTTAGAGGGGGCACTCATGGATGGACACTCTCCTCCCTCCTTTTGGGATTTTTGACAGAACCCATCCTGGGGCAGGGAGTCCTGGAATAGACTTTAGGAGTCTATGGTCTGGTCCTGGATTTGTCCTCTACTGTGGGACCTTGGGCCAAAGTCACAGCCCCTTCCTAGGAGAAAAGTGACAAGCGATCGTGTCCTAGGAGGCTCTGAAAGGCCTTACTAGCGTTTCTCAAAGTTGTGTTCTGGGGCCCAGGAGTCCTGCAGCCCCAAATTTCCCCAACTTTCCGGATGGCTTATGCTACATATTTGAACACCTGAAGGACACATATTGGAATAGGTAACTGAAGGGGGCTCCCAGGACATCACAGCTACATAAGGAAGCAATCCCAGCTGTAGTCTTTTCCAACCTCATTCTTATTTCTGCTTCAGGCAAGCAAAGAAAGATGTGATTCCAATGTGCAGAAAAAATATCAGCAGAGATAGGCAGATTGCTTAATGCATTATTTGAATGATTGCCCTACTTTCGAAAAAGAAAAAAGAAATCAATGGAACTCAGCTGGTCCAGTAAATGAACCAACTTTGACTTGGGGACCAAAATGAAGAAGCCCTGGAACTCCGGCCAGTGGGAGCATTAGACGTGATGCAGTAGCCTCAGGCTGGCTGTTGGTCTCTGTTGAGCTCTGTGACCTCATGAGACATGGCTTCCCCCCTCCCCCCAGCAGAGGTCTTTGGAAGGGTTACCAGCCTCCTAGTCCTTTTATTAAAATATATGTCTTAAAATTTTTAATTTATATTTTGGGGTACCAGAGATGAACCCAGGGGTGCTTAACCCCTGAGCCCCATCCCCAGCCCTATTGTGTATTTTATTTAGAGATAGGGTCTCACTGAGTTGCTTAGGCCCTCGCTAAGTTGCTGAGTCTAGCTTTGAACTTGCGATCCTCCTGCCTCAGCCTCCAGAGCTGCTGGGCTTACAGATGTGCGCCATCGCGCCCGGCCCTTCTAGCTCTTTTTATGCGCTGTCCTGACACATGCTCTTCCTCATGCATGGGACATGCCTCTGTGTCTCCTCCTTGACGCTAACATCTTATCCTTCATCCTTCAGCTTTGCAGCAAATCCTTCTCCAATGGGCTCTGGACTAAGTGGATTTGTGCCTTCACGCGCTCTCCAAGGATTAAGCCTTTCCTTCCTGGCATTTGTCGCCATCGTAACTTTACCCTGTGATCATTGGATATTCCCTAGGAGGCTGTGAGCTCCACAAAGGATGGCTGGGAGTCTGCTCACCTCCGCACCCCGGCACCTACCGCAGAAGCAAATATACAGTGGGAGTAAATAACTGGCATATGAATAAAATGACTGTCCGGCTGACAACAGGACTGAGTTAATTAACTGTGACCCAGAGTGAGAGAGCGATCTGCCCAGAGTCACAGCACCATCATCGAGCATGCTGGGAACAAATTCCCAGTCCACTAACTTCTGGTTTGCTGGGCCTCACTGCTTGGTGAGAAGACAGTTCTGTGCGGCCACAGGTGAAGGCTGGCCTCTTGCTGGCCCACAGTCCGTCCTGGTCCTGATAGAGCATCCTGAGTGTGGGCTTTCAGGGAGGGAGGCAGGGTTATCTTGAAGCCACTGTGATGCAAGCCCCCTGCTGTTGTGGGTTAACTCTATCCATTCACTTTGTTGCTTCTCTGCTTTGCAGGCCGGAGCCTGGGCTCCCGGGGATTGGGGTTGGAGAGGAAGGTTGCAAAGAACCTCCTAAACCTCTCCATCAGCTGGCACACCTTTTCTCCACAGCTCCATGTTTTTATTTATATTTTTAATCTTCTTTAAAAGCAAACTGCTCCAGCAACTGCCACCTTCCTGGTGCACACTGTAGCCTGGAAAGTTACAGCCAGGACCAGGAGATGTGGGTGCTCCTGTGTTCTAGAATGTACTGAAGTTTTTTTGAATTATGATTATATAATCACCTTCAGTGCCTAATTGTCACCTCCCTTTTCCTTTCCTTCTGAATCCTGTTTGTCTACTTTTAATGTTGGGGCTGTAGAATGTGGTTGGCAGGTCTCCCTTCTACCACCTAAGTTCACATCTGTGCCTTTGAGCCCGAAGCTGAGTGACCTTGGGCAAGTTATTGGACCTCTCTGAGCCTTAGGGTTTTTTTTTTTTTCAACTCCTTTAACTCTAATATGGGAATAATAAGGATACCATCCATTTTACAGGCTTGATCTGAGCTGAAGTAAGATGGTATGGTAGGATACTTAGCAGAGAGCTCAGCATGCAGGCATGTTTGGTGAACCTGAGTATCCATCGGACCCTGGCATTCCACAGACTTCCCATGTTCACCTTCACACAGATTATGATTTATTATGATTATGTCACTCAAAGTGACAGATCAGGGTACCCCCGTTCAGGACCAAGCTTTAGAAGGTTAAGTAGTTTGCCTGTAGTTCAAGGGATAACTGGCCCTGCATAGAGGGTTTATCCCTTATTAAAAAAAAAAAAAGTAGCAGAGGCTGGGTGCAGTGATACATGTCTGTAATCCCAGTGGCTGGGGAGGCCAAGGCAGGAGGATCGCAAGTTCAAAGCCAGCCTCAGCAACTTAGTGAGGCCCTCAGCAACTTAGCAAGACCCTGTCTCTAAATTAAATATAATGGGCTTGGGATGGGGCTCAGTGGTTAAGCACTTGGGCTCAACACTCAGTAGCAACAAATGAAAGAAAGAAAGCAGAGATTTAGAATCAGAAATCTTGAGATCCAACACAGCTCAAACTCCTTTTTTATGGTGTGATCACAGCCAGGACCCTTGGCCCCTCTGATCATCTGTGCCTGTAGCTCCAAAATCATAATCTCGGAGGACAACTGCAATGGTGATGACAATAAGCATTTCCTCACAGTGGGGGTGCCACACATGGCTGGTATATAGGAGTCTATTATTATCAGTGGAGGAGACTCTGATGAAATATGCAGACTCCACTCCCACCTGAGTCTGTACAGAGGCTTCGATTCCAGGGTGATTTGTAGAGAGAACATAGAATTAGGTATCCTGTGCACATTCAGTTATATTCTGTTTTTAGAAAAAAAAAACCCAAGGAGGTACTACCTCCTTTGCAGAAGAGTTAAAATCAGACCATTGGCATCTTTCTTGACCAGGCCTTATTTCCTCTTCCAGAGAAGACCTTGAGCAGGTCAAAGTTTCCATTCTGAATGATGCACTTCCCCCTCGACTGCCAAATGCAGGGTTTAGCTCCCAGCTTTTGCTAGCCAATGGGAAGGTCACCTGCATCTGAGTCACCGGCTTGCTGTCTTTGCTGGCTTCTGGCAATGCAGTAAATATAACACTGGAGTCCCAGATCCAGCAATTCTCAGAGCAAGCAGCAAATAAATCCATAAAATACCCCCCAAACCCAAAGCCAGTCCACTCCTTTGTGAGCTTCTAGTCATCACGCCGTCCCTTCCCCATGTCACCACAGTCCTGGAGTGACCTCCCCTCCTCTTCCTATCATTGCAAATCCAATATATTCAGAGTTTGGCTTTGCATGGCCTTTCTTCAAGAAGGCCCTTTTCGGGGCTGTAGCTATACATCTACTTGCTTTACTAGGCATGGCCAGCTGGTCTCCTATCTAAGCCATCCTGTGTCTCAGGTTTCCCTTCCAACCACCTGGGCTCCTATGGGGACTGGTAGTCAGGCACCCAAGAGTTGGAAACAGTCAGGTCTCACCTCAAATGCTTGCTCTGTCTTTTACTAGCTCTGCCACCCTTGACCAAAATACTGAGCGCTCTCTATCTGCAGCCTCATTTGTCGAAGCAAGAGTTCAAGCAGTAGCAAGGCCAAGAGCAGAGGCTTGTAATGACTGTGAAAGACTGACACAGGTGCTCGGCAAGCACCTCTTCGCCCTATCCCTCCAATGTGATGAGGATTTGCAAAAGTTGAAGCTATAATGTTTCACTGTTGAGGTCGGAGACTACGATTCTAATGCAGTGTGGAGGGTACTGCTCTTTTCTTTTTTTTTTCACCTACAACTTTTAATGAATCACCTTCATGATCTTCACAGCTGGATGGGCAGATGGCTCGGTTCACCTGCCCTGTCCAGAAACACAGGAACTGAAGCCATTCAAAGAAGAGGCTGGGCATTGTCTTTCTGGGGTGGGAGCAGCCAAAGACCAGGGTAGAGAAGCAGCAGGTGGTTTTGTAAAGAAAGGGCAAAGGGATTCAGTGTGGTCTAACCCTTCAGAGTTGTTCAGTCACCTCTTAATCTCTTTTGAACCCATCTACTCTGCTTGTCCACTTTCCTGGGGAGGCTGCCATCATCTCCAATTTGGACCAGTGAGGTCATCTACATCCTGTCTTGCTTCTCTTTGATACAGCAGTTCTCCATCCTGGCTGCATACTAAGATCCCCCCAAGAGAGTTAAAAGGCAATAGCAATGTCCCGGCTGCACAAAGACCAACCAAATTAGATATTAAGGGTCGGGGCCCAGGTATCTGGGCATGTGTGTACATGTGCAAGTGTAATTAAAAACAAAACAGGGGCTGGGGCTGTAGCTCAGCGGTAGAGCGCCCGCCTTGCATGTGTGAAGCCCTGGGTTCAATCCTCAGCACCAGATTAAAAAAATAATAAAGATATTGTGCCCAACTACAACTAAAACAATATTTAAAAAACAAAACAAAACCTCTTGAAGTCATTCGAATGCAGCAAAGTTCGGAAACCTCTATCCAAATCCAGTGGTTCTCAATCTTTGCTGCACATAACAATCCACCAGAGAACGTGTTCAATGACAGAGGGTTGAATAGTAGAAAGTAATAGAAAGGAGATCAGAAGAGTAGAGCAAGCAGAACGGGGGAAGGAGGAGGAGAGGGAAAGGGAAGGTCCTGGGGAATGAGATGGAACAAATTATGTGGATGCAAACATGGCATAATAAATGCAGCTTTTATGGATAATTACAATGCACCCATAAAATATATTTAAAAATTGAAAGAAAAAAAAAAGAGTACTGAGTCTCATCCCTGGAAAGTTTGGGTTCAGTAGGTACGGGGGTGAGCCCTGAGAATTGGTACCTGTCTCCCAAGCTCCTGGGGGACGCTGTGGCTCTAGCTAACCCTAACCCCTGCACAGCCGTCTGCTCATCTTTTTCCATTTGCTTCTGTTCCTCTCCTGCTCCACACTCTTTAGTAACTTTCCATTTTCCTTGGCAGTAGGAGTCTGAGATCCTTATCAAAGCTCAGGGAGCTGTCACCATCTGGCTACAGCACAGCTTTTCAACCTCATTTCCCCGCCCGCCCCCCTTCCATCTTGTTTTCTAAGCTCCAGCTATTCTGGACTCCTTCCTCCCCGTTCTCCAACACACCACATCCTTGCCCAGGCCCCTGGGCCATGCACATGCTCCCCCCTCCTCTGTCACCTTTGTCTGGCTAAACTAAGTCATTAATCCAAGTTCCAGTCTCCATGCTGCTTCCTCTGGCTTCTTCTTGGTCCTAGCCAAGGTCATTTTACCTAGCAGCCTGAACCTCCTCATTTACCACCCCCCAACCCCAGGCAGGATTTGCTGCTTGTCTATTCTCTCAAAGAGGCAAGTGCCTTGTGGATAAAGAGCTCGTCTATATTGTACACTATGAAGATCATCAGTAACTGATGCATGCATGGTAGAAAAGCAAGACTTATCTGCATAGTTAAATTTGAGGTACAGACAATAATATCAACTGAGGGGCTGTTGCATGAGTTAATGACATGTGGGTCTAGGTACTTAGCTGACACGTAGTAGGTGGTCAAGTCATTACTGAAATAGAATTCTGTGTGTGTGTGTTTGATGCTGGGGATAGAACCCAGGCCCTTGTGCATATTAGGCACTGTACCACTGAGCTATGTCCCCAGCCCTAAACAGAATTCTTAATGCAAATGGTTTAAATATATATATATTTTGGTACTGGAGATTGAACCTAGGAGTACTTAACCACTGAGCCACATCCCCAGCCCTTTTTATATTTTATTTAGAGGCAGGCTCTCATTGAGTTGCTTAGGGCCTCACTAAGTTGCTGAGGCTGACTTTGAACTGGCGATTCTCCTGCATCCATCACAGCTGGATGGGCAGATGGCTCGGTTCACCTGCTCTGTCGAGAAACACAGGAACTGAAGTCATTCAAAGAAGAGGCTGGGCATTGTCTTTCTGGGTGGGAGCAGCCAAAGACCAGGGTAGAGAAACAGCAGGTGGTTTTGTAAAGAAAGGGCAAAGGGATTCAGTGTGGTCTAACCCTTCAGAGTTGTTCAGTCACCTCTTAATCTCTTTTGAACCCATCTACTCTGCTTGTCCACTTTCCTGGGTGAGGCTGCCATCATCTCCAATCTGGACCAGTGAGGTCATCTGCATCCTGTCTTGCTTCTCTTTGATACAGCAGTTCTCCATCCTGGCTGCATACTAAGATCCCCCCAAGAGAGTTAAAAGGCAATAGCAATGTCCAGGCTGCACATTGAGTCTCTGGGATTCCAGGAGTGTGCCACTACACCCAGCTAAATCCTTGTTGATTGAATAAATGAAATTGACTAAGTGCAGCAGAAGGGTCAGGAAACATCTGACAAATGTGGTGTGAATAATAAAGGTATCTAGGTTTCTTCATCTGGAAATTGGGATGATAAATACTCTGCTCACCATTTAGAAAATGTTCATTATATACTTGCTTTTGCATTAGCATCTAGGGATTAGGCTATGAGCTGCCAGAGTAGGGTAAGCATAGAAATTGACAACTTTCAGGATTCTTAGAATAAATAAGAAGGAGTATTTTTCAAAATCAGTCATATATTGTACACATGGAAATGGTTTTCATTGTTACTAGATGGTGATGATGATGATGATTATCATTATCATTATTTAGTGTTGGGGATTGAACCCAGGGCCTCGTGCAGGCTAAACTCTATCTGGCCTACACCTTCAGCCTAGTCATTCCTTTTTCTTGGATCTAGGGATTGAACCCAGGAACCTTAGCACCTAAGGCACATCCCTAGCCCTTTTAAAAATATTTTATTTAGAGACAGGATCTTGCTAATTTGCTTAATGCCTCAATAAGTTGCTTGCTGAGACTGGCTCTCGATCTTCCTGCCTCAGCCTCCCGAGCCATCTAGTCATTGTTTTTTGAACTTATTTTTTATTTTTTGCAGTGCTAGGCATCAAACCCAGGCCCATGCATATGCCGGGCAAGTACTCTACCTCTGAGCCATTCCCAAGCCCTGGTTTTAGTTTTTACTAATTTTGCAAATTCTGTTCCAGCAGACAATTTGATGGAAAATAATCACTTTTCCAAGATGAGCCAAGGTTGATTTATTCACTGGAGCTTTTGATATTTATGGGAAAGATCCTTTTTTGGTGCTTTGAAAACTTTTGTCCTTTCAGTAGCAACAAGTCTTGATTAAAAAAAAAAATTATAGAGGGCAAAAGTAAATGTGCTCAAAAGAAAGTCCAGAAGAATCCAATGTCTACATTATCTGTAAGAAAATTGACTGCTTTAGCTAAATACCATTGCTCTTTATTTTAAGGGGAAGTGAACTTCATTTTGAGACATTGATAATGTAGTATGAACGTTGCTTGCAAGATCAAAATGAAATCAAGCTTTATAGTTTCTGAAATTAGTGCTGTAGTGACTGTGTGTGCACGCAGGTGAGTGTGTGCGCGTGGGTGTGTGCTCGTGAGCATGCATCTTTGAGTGTGTAAGAGAGATCTTAAGCAGTAGCAAGCATTCAAATCGACAAGTCAAAGAGCTACCCATGCCAATTAAAGTTGAGGAGAGGAAGTGCCTTTTCCAGGGCGTATGAGAACTGTCACACATGCTGCTGTTTCCTTCCAGCAGCGTGTCACAAATACAGGACGTGCTTCATTTCCATTTCCAGGCTGATCATTACCCAAGCACCTGGTAGCAGTTGGGTCTATTCACAAAGTCTACCCACATATATCATTATCTCATTTGGCTTGCCCTGAGGGTGTGTCTACCATGCTGTACCCATTGTTGAAAGTCAAAAATATTTATAAAGGGTAGGTTTCACCTTGATGAAGACCTGTCAAAAGAACAATCAGTGTGTAGTATTAAATCCATAACCAAGGAGATGTATTTTTTTAATTAGTTCTTTTAAAAGTTATCTGTGGGCAAGAGGAGGAGGTAATATTAAAAGAAGGAGGCTTAGTGGGCACAGTGGTGCATGTCTGTGATCCAAAGGGCTCGGGAGGCTGAGGCAGGAGGATCATGAGTTCAAGGCCAGCCTCAGCAACTTAGTGAGGTCCTGAGGAATTTAGTGAGGACTTGTCTCAAAATAAAAAAAATAAAATAAAAATAAAAAGAGTTGGGGGATGTGGCTCAGTGGCTGAGTGCCTCTGGGATCAATCCCTGGTTACAAAAAACAAAAACAAAAACAAAAGAAGGAGGGCCCATACTCTCCAATAGGTGGGAGAAAAAGAATGACTAAAAAATACAAAATTATGTCATCAGCATTTATTAAGTGCCTCCTGCATAAAGTATTACTGTATTATGTGCTGTAGGAAAGCAAAAGCATCAGGTATCATTTATTCTATCACACATACCAGTTCCTAATTTACTTGTTAGAATATACCAATGCCTAACTCTTGCTATGTTCAACAAGTTGAAAGACGATTTTGTATTTTTAATGAAGTTGAGGTCAATAATTCCACATCAATTATAATCAAGGGTAATCATGTATTATACTGAAAACATAAGTAAATATTGAGGAAGCAAATTTTAAAAAGGAGATGAATTAATAAGAAGAGGTTAATTTAGTCCATTGAGATTTAACCCTGAAATCTCAGTGGCTTAACACAACAGTTTATTTCTTGCCTAATCTACCTGTCTGTTGCTGGTTATGGAGGACTGTCTTCCACACAATCACTCAGGGACCCAGGCAGATGGAAGGACCCTGTTTTGCATCTCTGTTCTCCCAACATGTGGCCTCCAGTCTTAGGGGAACAGGACGACATAGGCCATGGAAAATTCATAGCCTGTTTGTTATGGAACTGATAATATGGCCCTGACCTAACTGCAAAACAAACTGGAAAATTTGTAAAAATACATGAAATATTTCATAAGCATTACTTGTCTCTGGTGTACACGCATGCGTGCACGCAAACACACTACTATGGATTCTGGTGAAAATGCCTTAAAATATAGAATCTAGCTGGGTGCAGTGGCACGTGCCTGTAATCCCAGTGGTTTGGGAGGCTGAAGCAGAAGGATCATGAGTTCAAAGCCAGGCTCAGTAACAGTGAGGTGCTAAGCAACTCAGTGAGACCCCATCTCTAAATAAAATACAAAATAGGGCTGGGGAGGTGGCTCAGTGGCCGAGTGCCCCTGAGTTCAATCCCTGGTAATCCCTCCCAATATAGAATCTACCTTGAGTATCTGGGAATTGCTAGATTCTCTATTTTACCTGGCCTGTGTGGACAATTCTACATCAATTCCAATTAATTCAAGTGAACATGGTGTAACATAATTAAATTTGCATCAAGAAAGGCAAATATGACCTTGGCTTAGAGAAAGGATGTAGAAGTCCTCTTTTCTGAAAGAGAAACCTGAAAATAAGCGATATTTTAACCGGCATAAATTAATATAATATTGACAGAAATATACATGTCCAGCATTTGGGAAGTTCAGATCAAGATGGCCCTCACGATCACAAGGTTCACATAGCCTAATTTCTTCTCAATGTGCCAATCAATTCCCAGACTGAGAAACACTTGAGTGGTAGACCACCATCCAGACAGATGACTTCTCAACTCTCAAAATTTTATTTGTAATTCAGGTTCAGACAAATGTTCTGTGAAACCAGTTTTAGGGTCACTTAGTTCATTTGTTGATGTTGCCTTTTAACATTTGCAAAAGCTCCTAAGTTGATTTTTCTTTGAGGCGATTATAGCAAATCCACTCTCCCAATAAATTACTATAAAATCTCAAAAGGAACAAAAATTTATCCAACAACCTCAATTAATCACCTTTAAAACAGGAACTGACTTTCATGGAAAAGTACTTACATGGAAAGTAAGTTTGCAATGGGAATTACGTTTTGAAAAGCAATAACAAATGTGTCAAGGTCAGTACCCTGGCCCCTTTTATGCAATGGTGCTAGATATAAAATTGATACCTATTGGCAAATTGCACAATGATACCTATTGGCAAATCCTTGTTGTATTGTAAATTAGGAGAGCAGGAAAAAAAAGACATTTTTTTTTGAGAAATAGTTTTAACATTAACTGAAACTCAATTGATTTTTAGGTTAATAGCTCAGCTAGTGCCTGATTCAAAATAGTGACTCTTATATATTTGTTGGATGATTGTCTACAAATATTTTGTCCTCCATGTATCAGGGAACCCTCAGTGTTCTAAACCAATCTGTGTGTGTGTGTGTGTGTGTGTGTGTGTGTATTTTGCATCAGGGATTGAACCCACGCACACTCTACCACTGAGTTATACTTCTGCTTCTCCCTTTTCCATATAAGAGATTGAAACCAGGGGTGCTTACACTGAGCCAAATCCCTAGCCCTTCTCTAGTTTTTATTTTGAGACAGGGTCTCACTAATTTGCTTAGGGCCTCACTAAGTTGCTGAGCCTGGCCTCAAACTTGTGATCCTCCTGCCTCTGCTCCCCTAGCTGCTGGTATTACAGGTGTGCACCACCACACCTGGTAGTTTTTATTATTATTTGTTTATAATTGAAAAATTATCCTGTGCACTTCATCGTCCAACATATAATAACCATCATTGTCAAATCGACTCATAAAGGGATGATTGTATCAGCTGCTTATTCATTTGACTCAATACGAATAAGAGAATCATCTAGAAGTCTATGGTTCAAAGAAAATGAGATACCCAAAATACACACAGAAATTCTTCAAAAAGGTGAAAGGAAAGTGCAGAGATTATCCTTATTGCTCCTGGTATCTCACCTCCTTTTAAATCCTACAGGTATTTTGCTGACATTTCCACCAAATATGTACTCCTATAATTTCTCATTGGGAAAGTCTGCCATAGAGATATCAAATCAAGATGCCACGAGGCCCCTGCTGCTTTCCGACGGGGCTTAATGGATTCTGTCTCCACAGACTGACATGTGCAGTTGAGTTGGAAAACATCTGATGAAAAAATGGAGAGTCAACATATGCAGCCAGCCTGCGCAGAGCAAGATAATGCCCGGGGTGACAGCCTGTGGCTTTGATGTAGGATGGTTGGAAGGGATCTTACATTCCTGATAGGAAGCCAGACACGCACCCGAAGAGCAGAAAATTCTGAAAAATTCATAAGCTTCCTAATCATTAATTATTAATCTCTAAGTCAACAAGCACTGGGCAATTTAAAACTGACCAACCCTGGAGAGCAGCCAGGGATCGGAGCTACCTCCCTCTGCAAACCCTCCGGAGTGATTAATATCATGGCAACCTTTGGTTTCTTATCAGAAGAGCAAGGCTGCAGAAACCCAGAAGCCGGTCTTCAGCTTATGCGGTGACATTCCCCATGGTAATTTATAAGATGAAGGCATCATGTCTCACCCTAGCTACAGTGGTCCCACCCTCCTCCCCATTCAAAAAAAAAAAAAGAGGTTTAGGTTCAACACTAAAATTCAGATTTCTTTCTTTTCTTTTTTTTTTTTTTTTGGTCCCAGGGATTGAACTCAGGGGCACTCGACCATTGAGCCACATCCCCCAGCTCCATTTTGATTTTATTTAGAGACAGGGTCTCACTGAGTTGCTTAGCACCTCACTTTGGCTGAGGCTGGCTTTGAACTCGTGATCCTCCTGCCTCAGCCTCCTGAGCTGCTGGGATGACAGGTGTGCACCACTGCACCCGGCAAGTTGAGATTTCTTTCTGACAAAATCCTACAATCTCCATAGGTGGGTCAGTGGGTTCTTACCCAGGTTTGGAGAGCAGAGCGATCCCCCACCATCCCCAGGGACATCTGATAAGTCGTGGAAACAGTTTTGATGTCATGACATGGGGAGAAGCGCTATATTGGCATCTAGTAGGTAGAAGCCAGGGATGTGGCTCAGCATCCTGTAATGTACCAGCCAGCTCACCATGACAAGGAATTATCCAGTCCAAAATGTCAGCAGGGCTGAGGTGAGAGCCCTGCTATAGATGCTGACCTCGGGGAAGCAAGATGTTTGCCCTGACAACATGTGATTACGGAGGCAAAGAAAAAGTTGTTAAACTGACATGGAGGCTTAACTCCGTAGTGTTAATCCTCTAGCTGTTAAACCCTTTCTAATATTGCCAGCTGGACTGACAGCTAAAATAATTTGAGTAAGGAAAAAGACAGAGTGGGAATTTTGCAGCCAGGCGCGGTGGCACTCGCTTGTTATCCTAGCAGCTTGGGAGGCTGAGGCAGGAGGTTGGCAAGTTTGAGACCAGCCTCAGTAAGTAAGCGAGACTGTCTCTAAATAAAATATAAAAACGGGGTGGGGATGTGACTCAGTATTAAAACACCCGAGTTCAATCCCTGGTACCTCAATAAATAAATAAGATAAAAATAAAAAGGGCTGGGGATATGACTCAGAGGTATAGGACCCTGGGGTTCAATCCCCAGTACCAAAATAAATAAATGAATATATAAAATGAAAATAAAAAGGGCTGGGGGTGTGGCTCAGTGTTAAAGCACCGCTGGTTTAACCCTTGGTACCAAAAAAAAAAAAAAAAAAAGAACGGGAATTTTGACAGTTGATATTGTGTTTGAGAAATCTATTCAAGAGGGGACCGGTTTGCAAGGATCATCCAGACAGGTATCTGTAGAACTTGCTTTGGGGTTGATTTCAGTAAGGCATGTAAGACACAGGGCTTCAACTGCTGGGGACTTGCTAGGAGAGCTCTGAGCAGATCCGTGCCTCTAGGCTGTGCGCATGTTCCCGGTGCAAGCTGCCCGGCTCCAGGGGCAAGCTGCGACAGACTCCTCTCATGGTCTGCCACACGCCTGCTGATTGCCGGCTGATTGAGACACACCAGAGAGAAAGTGTGCCGCAGACACACAACCACCTCTCCTTGATTTAAAAACCCCAGATGTCACCTGGAATCAAATCAGGACAAAGAAAAGCTGGGGGTGGGTAGAAAAAGGGGCCAGGGGCAGGTCACTTGGGCAGGTAATCACACTGACCTTCACTGAATTCACATTCAGATGAAAGTAGAAAAACCCAGATGCTTCCCGTCCTTGCTAAATTCCATTTTCTGTTAGGTTTTGGGGTTTGCCAATGCCCCTATAGCATATAAAGAGGGAAAAAAACCCACAAAGCTTGATTTCAACATCTGCATTTCTGGAGATTCTTTTTGTGAAGTGAAAAACCACACTAATCTTAAGAAAAAAAATCTTGCAATGATATATGTATATATAATTTTGGGGGGGGGTACTGGGGATTGAACCCAGGGGTGCTTAACCACTGAGCCACATCCCCAGCTCTTTTTATATTTTATTTAGAGACAGGGTCTCGCTGAGTTGCTCAGGACCTCACTAAGTTGCTGAGGCTGGCTTTGAATTCACAATCAAGCCACTGGAATTACAGGCGTGTGCCACTGTGCCTGGCCTATAATGAGTTCATTTTATAGAGATCTTTCAAGCCAGTTTCTCTTCCCTTCCTTGCAGTGAGGGTGAGGTTGAGATTTCTCTGCTCACGGCGTACCTCATTCATTTGTTGGTTAAAGTGTTTTTAAGCAATATCGGGCACATTATTACATGAAATTTTTACATACACAAAGCTGCAGAGGAGAAATTCTGGTTGGACCCAAGATCATTTCTACAACAGGGTGTCCAATGAGATTCTTCCTGATGTTCAGGAAATGGGGGCACAAACTTTACTGGGATATTCATGCTCTCCAGGGCTCATTAAGAGGGATGTGGCCCATCAATGTTTATAGCAGCTCCATTCACAATAGCAAAGCAGTTGGAGATTGGTCAAGATACTGGGAATGGAACCATCTTATGACCCAGCTATCCCATTCCTCGGTTTATATCCAAAAGATTTTGCATCAGCATACTAAAGTGACACAGCCATATCAATGGTTATAGCAGCACAACTCCCAATAGCTAATCTGTGGAACCAATCTAGGTTCCCTTCAACAGAAGAGTGGATAAAGAAGATTTGGTATGTATACACAGTGGTGTAATACTCAGCCATAAAGAAGAATGACTTCATGGCATTTGTTGGTAAGTAGGTGGAATTGGAGACTATCATGCTAAGCAAAATAAGCCAGTCCCCCAAAAACCAAAGGTTAAATGTTTTCTCTGATGTGCAGAAGCTAATTCAAAATAAGGGTTGGGGGATTGAAAGAAATAGAAGAGAGATCAGTGGAGCAGATGAAAGGGAATAAGGGAAGGGAGGAGGAATGGGATGGGAGAGGATGTCTTTCCCTAAAGACAGTGGAATGAATCTGACTGAACATTTCTATATACATACAGGAATCCACAGTGAATCTCACCATCATGTACATCCACAAGACACCAATTTTACAAAAGAACTAAAGTAAATGGCAGAAAGATCATTAGACTAGAGGGAAGGGAACAGGGGAGGGAGAGAGGGAGGGAAGTACTAGGGACTGAATCAGAACAAATTATATTTCATGCTTTTATGATTATGTCAAAATGAATCTTAATGTTATGTATAACTAAAACCAACATTTTTTTTTAAAAAAAGGTATGTAGCCTAGCCCTGCTATTTTCATTCCAGTGACCCTCCCAACAAGTATAAACAAACCAATCTGGGAAAGGAGACGAGAGGGACTGATTAGAAAGAATGAGAAAACCATCAGGGTTTCTGCAGCATTAGCCTAAGAGATTGCTATGTTTCTTTGTCCTCCCTGTGATGTTTCCTATTGCTTCCCCTCTGAGAAAATCACTTCCAGAGACTAAGAGAGTGGGTATCTCAGTTTTACTGCTTTGCTGGATGTCTGTTTTGTAGCCAACTGGTCGATCTGCCCTCTCTGTCTAGTTGGGCAGATCTGAAACACAGAGGGAACCAGAGAGAGACAGGAGGGTGCACTGGACCTCTGCGGCACTATCTCTACTACCCCTGCCTGGTGTGGCTAAGGGGCATGGGTTCTGATGGGCCAAATGTCTACCAAGTATTAGATGTCTTTTTTAAAAATTCAGAACTCTATCTACAGGCCCTGGGGAGCCACTAAGGGTTTTGGTGGAAAGGGGAGCCACTGACAGGTTTGTGTTCTGGGTGATTCCTGAGGGTGTGAATGACCCATTCCCTGAATGGCAGAATCCCATTTGGTACCCTATTGCAGAAGTGGCCTTGGGTCCATGTTATCTCCGTCATACAACCCAAGGTAGCTTGGTAAGTGTCCACACATTGGTGTGGTTGCTTGATTGACATCTGTTCCACCATTAGAGAATGAGTTCCATGGTTTTTGATCAACATGAGGGCCTTGGAGATGAGCATTGAGCCTGACCTGGGATGGGGTTTAATAAACACCCATGGGAAGGAAGAAGGAAATGAAGTTTTCATTTTTTCCTTTCCCAGTGTCCCTCCCATAGTACCTACCTCTGTCCATCCTCATCTTAGTACTGCTTTCAACACATCTAATATTCCTGCAAGACCCCAAAACTACTGAGCACAGGAACTATGACTGGTTTCTCTCCTGTTCCCTGTCAGGATCTTGAATAAATAAATAAATGGGAAAGATTTTTGCTGGTTGACAAAACCACATGAACAAAAATCCACACTGGATTCTCCTTCCGAGCTTACCCCGGGAGTCCTTGCTACAGGGCCTTGTTTTGAAGAGCTTGGGACATTGACTTGATGACTTCTGTCCATCTACGTTATCTCTAGGATTCCTCCACTTTATTCTCAATTTGGTTCCAGAGCAATGTCTACAATAAATGGGGAGGTCAGAGGGATGCTAAATGCCAACAGAGGAAGCATGACCCCTTAGTACCCTTTGTTCTCTAAGGAAACTCATTTGGGAAAAACACGTGTATCAACAGAGATACCCTGTGCCTGCCTCTGCAGGTGAATTGCGAAGCATTTCTGGCAGGACCATCTTATTAACTAACGAATTCAAAGAGAGTCGGGAAATAATCAGAAGGAATAAAAGCTAACTATTTTTGGCAGCACAAGGGACAGAGAGAGTTTGGGAAGGCGGAGGCCTCCTTCTTTAATAATTGAAATCCCATTTCACACTCCACAGAGTCTAAGGCTGGGTCTTGATACCACAATAACAGTATTTCTAGAATCAAGGAAGAACTCTCCTGGGGCTGCTTCTGCCTCCTCCTCCTCCTCCTTCTTCTTTTGACATTAAGAGTAGGTTCGGGAGCTATTTTTTTTTTTTCCCCACTGATTATTCTGCTTTGGCAGAGTCAATCTATTCCCCTAGGAAGGCACTGAATCACTAAATGACCAGAAAATGCCAGAATGGTCCACAGCTTAATTGAGAATCCTTGCAAGGAAATCCCAAACACCAGAAACTAGCAATTCTTGGCTGCCTTTTGTAGATGTTCTGGAAGCACCAGCCTACAGGTTAATGCTTCAAAGATCATCTCCAGAAGCCTCCAGCATCCATTGAGGTGCAGGACTGTCAGTCCATTTTAATACTCTCCTTCACTTTACTCTTCAATGGAGCTGGAAGCTGAGGGGTCAGGAAGCTAGCTTAACATTTCCAAAATTTCACTTAAGATATCTGTATTGGGCTGGGGATGTGGCTCAGTGGTCGAGTGTCTGCCTGGCATGCATGAAGCCCGGGGTGTGAACCCTAGCACCACAAATAAAGAAATAATGAAATACAATATTGCTTCCTACTGTGTGTGAGTACCTGTGGATAAATAAGCAGGAATAAATAAATATCGGTTTTCCTGGGAGAGGGGGAGAAACACAGCCACTTTCTAAAAGGAAACATAGCAGAGGCAGTTTACTCTTTTGAAACTTAGACTGTGCCAGGCAATGCACTAGGTGCTGGGCGTCTAATGATGGAGTATCAATGAACTGGTCTCCCATCCTGGAATTCATAATCTACTGAAGGAGAAAGATAGTAACCAAATAACCACATACATTCATGTCAACTTACAAAGAGATAATGGTCTCAAAGAATGAGAAAAGATTTTATGAAAGAAGTCTGACGTAGCCTCTCTTGATGTGAGAACTAAAGATAGGTAGAGATGAACTTGGGAGAGTGGAGAAGAGGATTTCAGACAGGAATAGTATGTGCTCAGGGTCCATGGCAGGAAGAATTGCAGAAGCTGGTCAGTTGGCTAAAAAGAAGGTGAAGGGTAGTATCGTAAGAGATAAGCCTGGGTGGATAGGCAGGGGTCAAGCCATGCATGGGGTCTCATAGGTTTGATATAGCTGTGCATTTTTTTTATCTTATATGCAATAGGAAGTCACTGGAAGATTTCAATTGGGAGGTTAGAGTGGGAAATAAAGGAAGAAGTTCAAGTTGGCACTTCATAAGCACCGTCTGGCTCATGTAGAGAATAACTGGAAGGGTTAAGTGAGACTCCACCTATTCCTGATGGGAGCCAATCAAACATACCCAGTGGGTACTGTGGGCTAGGTGCTTGTATAGTATGTGAATTTATTTGTGATTAATGTGAATTTGTTTGTGATTACAGTTCAGGAAAGAAGGCTGCTTAAATATTTGAAGACTTTTTAATTCTGGAATAGTTGTAGATTTACAGAAAAGTCACAAAGGTAATTCAGAGTTCCAGTATACCCCACCCAGCTTTCCCTAGTATGGATATCTTACATGACCGTGTTATATTTGTCAAAATGAGTAAATCGAATATCAGCATATAATTATTAATTAAACTCCATAATTTATTGGGACCTCCTTAGTTTTCTTCTTGTGTCCCTTTGTGTCCTGAGTCCTACCAAGAATGCCACATTACATTGCCACCATGATTCCTTTAGACTATGACAGTTTCTTAGTCAGATTTTCCTTGTTTTTGGTGACCTTGACCATTTTGAGGGAGTACGGGTCAGGTAATTAGTAGAATTGGGGTTTTCCTAGTGTTTTTCTCTTGGACACAATGAATTGATGAGTTTGGGAGAGGAGGCCACCAAAGGAAATGTCTATTCTCAATAAAGCCTACTGAGGGCTTATGCTATCCGTGTGACTGGTCACCAAGTCACTACCTACAGTCAAAACTCCTGGGCAAGTTATGTTCTACTTCTTTTCATACGTCCACATAAATTCTTTGGATTTTTCTATCTGGGATATTTATCTTCTACTTGTTTTTTATCCCCTATTTATTTATTTATTTCTGAATGGACTTAGGGACATTGGTTTCATATCTTGAGTCATAACCCAATACTGTCTTATTTAATTTGTTGCTTGAATTTGGTCATTGGGGATTCTTTCTGTGGATTCCCTGGCCCTTTACAATGTACCCATCGCTATGGAATTTTTTTAAAGCTCTTTCCTTTAGGTTCTAAACATGATCCCCCAGGCTTAACTTAGTTCCTGCTTACCTCAGCCCTAGAATCAGCTTCCCCTGTTCTTGACAACTTACATTGCTATGATTCATTTGTCAAAACCTAGTGAATCACAATTCGATATATCATTATTAACTAAACTCCATACTTTATTTTGGACCTCTTTGGTTTTCCCCCTAGTATCCTAAGTGTTCTGGGTCCCATCAGGGAAAATTCTCTGTTCTTGCTCAGTGTGAAAGGAACTGTCAGGGAACCCTATGACATATTAAGACTCTGAGGCACGTTGTGAGAAAACAAAGAAGGTGGACATTGTCCCTGAACCTAAAAGCTGCCAAAGTGAGATCATACAGAGGTGAATATTCCACTACTATTTCCAGACAGTGTGTCTCCCACCTGTTCGAGTACTTATGATGGATAATCTAGCTCAGGGAAGAATTAGGTGGGTTCCAAAACGGTACAGATGCAACAAACCCCTCCAGCAAACAAGGCTAAAAAGTGTATGAATTCACTGAAAACTGGGAGTGGCAATTTCATTCAAACACTAAGAAAACTTACTGAAATCAACAAGAAGCAGGACTTTGATTTCCTAGTCTGACCCGCTAACACACACACACACACACACACACACACACACACACATGCCTGACACAAGTCAATCAAGATGAAAGGAATGCATAATCAAGGAAACAAGCAATGAATACAGCTTATGTATAAGCGTTGTGTGAAGAATAAATACATGAAAATCCAAGAGGTCGTGACAGTGCTGTTAGTGTTCAGAAGAAAACAGGTGCTGCTCAAAAATAGTCTGATCCTATCATTTCAGTCTAGAGATTAGTGAACTGAAGTCCGGAATGTGGGAACAACAGTCAGAGGAATCGAAAGGAAGAACAAAGCCAAAAAAAGTGCTTTAATTTCATTTCAATAAATGAACAAACAAAGAAACAAATTCCTACATGTTTGGGTAAACAGAAGAGCCTTTCCGTTTTCTTTACGTAACATTTCAGAAGCAGAAAATGTCTATGCTTTCCAACGGACGGAACAACAACAACAGCAACAAAAATCTAAATTTATTTCAGAAATTCAGGTGTTGACGGAGGGAGTCAATGGATTGATCAACTGATAGCAGTGGGCAGAGAGGTGTCGTTTGTCCCTAACAAGAGAAATACGTTTGTAACTGTAAACCTGAGAGCTGTTCTCTTGAATTTCTGGTGCTTTTTATTTGAAGGGAGATGAGGGAAATCAATATACACTCCATATCATACCATTAAAAAAAAAGAGTTGTTGCTGATCTGCAGACAAGCAGAGGCAAATAAAATCCCTAGATTTCATAAGACCATATATTTAAAGATGAGTCATTTCCACTCTTTCCATTTGTGCCTGTGTGTGAAGTCCATTTCATGATGGTACCTTCCCCATCTTGCACTGGTAGTCCAAGGTAAGTAACATTCAACTAACTCACTTGCATTTGAGTGTGTATTTCAAGAGGACCATTTATTTAACATTCTGCACATAGATAGCATCTTTTGCTGAGGGAGCTTCCCAGAATGCACCAGGTGATCAGGCAGGAGTGTTTTTAAGCCCTCAGGGACCTAGGGAATTTGTCATCATTATAAAAGCCTTTTGGTCTTGTGCTTCTGCCCACACTTTGATGGCCAGAGCTGCTGGCCTCAGGCTAGTTCTTAATGACATAATTGTGATGATGGGGATGGCTGAGGGCTGCCACCAAGAAGAACAGCTGCAGCATCTGTCACAACAGCCTGGGAACAGCCATCAGGAACGGGTTTCTTCTTTCATGACCACAGGCTTGCAGCTCGGAACACCACAAGCAGCTTTGCTTATGGCAGAGAAGAGAGATCAACCGTCTTGTTTGCGTAGATTAGGGTTGAGGGGGACCAAAGCCCGGGGTGGGGGTGGGGTTGGCAAATCCCTCCCATCTGTTCTTGTTTTTCTAAGGGGCTGATGTCAGAGAATAATTGAAAATGGCTAAAAAATTCACCACTCAAAAGGAGGAGAAAAAAAACCACTGCCCTCGCTATCAGTTTGTAGGTCTGTAAGTTCACAGTGACCTTCTCAGGGAATCTGCGAAAATGTTTTACAGGGAGCCGGAAATACTACCAAGTGCATCTGATTCAAGTAGAAATGACTTCTGTCATAGCTGGGGCATTTTACTGGGTGACTCAATAGATTCTAAGAAAAACAAAACAAAAACACTTCACTGATTCCAAGTGAAGGAATTTCTTCCTGTTTCTAATTAAATGACAAGAAGGTGACAATCAGAAAGGGAGGCCTCAGAGACCCCAGGGTGCCAGGATTTTAGGGTCAGGAAGGATTGGATTCAATACTTCAAAATTTCTTCTCTTTTCTTTTTGGTACTGGGGATTGAATCCAGGGGTGCTTAATTACTGAGCTACACCAAAGTCCTTTTTATTTTTTATTTTGAAGCAGGGTCTCACCAAGTTGTTCAGGGCTTCACTAACTTGCTGAGGATGACCTCGAATTTCTGATCCTCCTTCCTCAGCCTCCCAAGCCGCTGGGATTACAGGCATGCACCACCACTCCCAGCTATATTTTAAATTTCAAGGTGATTACCATATCTACTTCAAATTTCTGTTAATATTTTCTATCGTGTAATTTTAAATCTTGTCCTTATATTTCAATATCATGTGTTGAGTTTTTTAAAATGTTGCTTCCTGGTTATTGTTCACTTTTTATTTGATTTTGTTTCCATCTTAACACATCTATGGTAAAAATCCATTATTATTATACTTTTGTACTTTTTCTTTCTTATTTTATTTTTTTACAATTTAGAACTTTCAAAGACAGTATCCTATTTGGACTGCTCTAGAGCACCATGAAGCAGGCAGAACTGAAATAAGCCAGACCCATCTTTGCAGTTGAGGAAATCAAGACCCAGAAAGGTAAAGGAAATTCCTAAAATAAATCATCCACTGAATCCCGTTATCCCTTCATTCACTCAGTCACCAGGTACTGAGCACTCTTTGTTCAGTGCCAAATCACATGACACTGGTGAGTGGTGGGGCACTGTGGTCAGAATGTGTTTGGAAGCAGGACTTAATAAAAGCCTTCAAGTGAGGCTTCTCAGTTGCAGCACTATTAACATTTCAGAGTGGTTGCACCAATTTGCAGGCCCGCCAGCGATATATGAGTGCACCTTTTCTCCCACCTCCTCATCAACATTTATTGTTCTTATATTGATAATTGCCATTCTGATTGGACTGAGATGGAGTGTCACCCAGTATTTCACCCAGTGGTCCCACTCTTCAGGCTATACTCAAAGGACTTAAAATCAGCATTCTACAGTGATGCAGCCACATCAGTGTTTATAGCAGCTCAATTCACAGTAGCTAAACTATGGAACCAACCTGGGTGCCTTTCAACAGATGAATGGATAAAGAAAATGTGGTCTATATACACAATGGAATATTACTCAGCCATAAAGCAGAATGAAATTATGGTATTTGCTGGTAAATGGATGGAACTGGAGACTATCACGCTAAGTGAAATAAGCCAATCCCAAAAAACCAAAGGCCAAGTGTTCTCTCTGATATGCAGATGCTAATACCCAACAAGGGAGTGGGGAGGGAAGAAAAGAAGTTCATTGGATTAGACAAAGGGGAATAAAGGAAATGGAGGGGGATGGGAATAAGAAAGACAGTAGAATCAATCGGAAATAACCTTCCTGTGTTCATCTATGAATATACAACCATGAAACTCCACATCATGTCCAACCACAAGAATGGGAAGTTACACTCCATGTATGTATATAATATGTCAAAATACATTCAACTGTCATGTACATCTAAAAACAACAAATAAAAATGCTTTTAAAAGGTTTTTGCTCAGGCTGACATTTTAGAAATTGCCATACCTGGAAGCTCTCTGTCACCACACCCACACCCATCTTCCTTTTCAAGAACAATCCACACAAGAGAACACAAATCCCTCAACATCTGAGTGGCAGAAGGGGCTGGGTATACTGTGACTCCCTGTCCATGATGCAGCCCTGGTAGCACAGGAGATGACGTAGGAAGAGATGAAGAGGAGAAACCAAGTTGACATTGTTAGCACGAGTTCCAGGAAAACAAAAAAGATCTTTCCAGAATGTGAATAAGAGTAAAACTATGACAACTGATCTTCTTTGACTTTCTTTGTTCCTAGGTTGTGATGTGACAGCTTTCAAGAACTTTAGTGATATTTATTTGTGGGAAAATTTCCTAGCTCTAACAATGAATGCATCTCGAATGAGGAAGACCTGACATTTGATTTCCCTCCAGCAATAAAGAGTTTTCTCTAGGCAAAACAGTGCAATTAATTTTTCCAAGCTGCACCTGAGCTGGAAAAAAAAAAGCATTCCCCTATTACATTTTTTTCCCATTATTACCTTGGATGGATTATGAACCCTCTCCCTGTAGTAGGAAATATGAACTTACAGAGACTCTATGCAATGAACTTTAAAAGCATAATGTAAACATAATTAAGAGATAATGCTGAGAATAGAATGTCATCTTGAGACTGTGACCTCCAATTTCTGCAAAGTGTGGAAGGAGAAGGGAACTAATATTCAGATATATAGGTTGGGTGTCAGCCAAGACCTTCAGTGGAACACTAGTGCCCCCAGGGGGCTTCTGGGGTGATAACTGAATCATTGCTTTATAAAACATAGTCAGTTCTCTATCATTCTCAGGAGTGGGTTACAAGGCATAAAAATGTGTTTGTATTTGGACGATGGGTTTGTAATTCTCTCTGGACATGAGTATATCTAGTTGCCAAAATGTATCTGACTCTAATCTTAACCTTTCAAAACCTTAGGTTTTGTTTCTGGTGTTTATAAATCAATTCACACAAAGGTGCAAATAGCTTTTTGAATCTTTTTTTTTTTTTTTTTTTGCACCAGGAGTTATGTTCATCTTTTAATAATTGGAAAAGCTTCTGGAAAGAAGCAGGTCCTGAAATGGGAGAATGGATAAGGCTTCAAAAGCTGGGACTGATGTGAGGTGAGGGGGCCATCTAAATGGAGGAAATGACAAAGTGTGGTGGAGAGAAGCCAAAGCTAGTTTACAAGGATGATGAGTAGCCTGGTTTGGACAGAGAGAAGTAATCAATATTTTTGCTGGAAAGAGTAGAGATCCTAGTTTAGACCAAAATGTATCTTGGAGTGAGAATATGTTTTCATTGTCCTGTGAAATTTATCTATCTATCTATCTTTTTAATAATGACATCTCTTGACATTCTGGGAGATGCATCAGTGATGGAGCTTTGGCTGATTAGCAGTTACCCATGTGAGGAAGGTTATTGATTCTCCAGTTAGCCACAATCCCCATCATCCCTAGTGTCTCTATCATGCACTGAGAAAAAGGCAGTTGCACTTTATTATGAGGTTTTTCTTCTGGTAGAGAATTATAACTTCCTAGAAGATGCACAGTTTGTATTGTGTTTTGTTCTTGTACTTTTAGGTTGTGCAAAGTAAAGTTGCCTTTTCTTACAGCAAGCTCACTTCTGTCATTTGAGATCATGACCCCTGCTTAGAGAGGGAAAGACTTTAAAAGATTTTGAGAAAGGGGAATGATGGCATAAAAATGACCTCTCAGTTTGGGAGCGGGAAATCACACGAAGTGGAGAAGAAAGAAAGATGCTCAAGGAAAGTCCAATGAAGAGGTGATGGCAGTGCAGGAGGAGCAGGTCACAAGGGTGGGAGCAGGAGCGATGGACAAGGACAGAGTGGCTCAGAGAGAGGAAGGAAGGAGAATTTTGAGAACTTTTATCCTGACTTTCTGAGTACATGACATCAGAAATTGGAGAACTGGAAGAAGGAACTATGGTACACTGAGATGATAAATTCCTTTTGGATGTGTTGAAGAACCCATTATTTCCCATTATCTTAGCTGTAGAACTTATAAAAGCCTATACAATTCTATGGAACAGCCATACAATTGCTCAATTTATTTTTATAGGTGTCTGTATTAGCTTTTTCACTGTTGTGAGTGAAAGACCTGACCAGGACATTATAGAGGAGGAAGGGTTTATTTGAGGTCCCAGTCATGGACAGCAGGCTCCATTCCTCAGGGCTCTAGGGGAGGCAGGACATCATGGAGGAAGAGTGTGGTGGAGGGAAGCAGCTCACATGGTGATCAGGAAGCAGAGAGAGACTCCACTCTCCAGAGACAAATAGAGACCCCAAAGCCACGCCCCCAATGCCCCTTCCTCCAGCCACACCCACCTGCCTCCAGCCACCACCCAGTTAATCCCATCAGGGATCCATTCACTGGTTGGGTTAAGGCTCTCACAACCCAGTCATGTCTCCTCTGAACCTTCTTGCACTGTCTCACACGTGAGATTTTGGGGGACACCTCACATCCACACCATAACAGTGTCCTATACATATACATATACAATGATACGTAATGGGTTAAGGATGTGGACAGATTAATTGAAAATGTGAGGTCAGGACATAATGGGGAGACTGAAGCAAAGGGCAGAAAAGAGGAAGTCAGCTTCCTAGGAAAGGCAGCTGACGTCCATGGAATCTAGGTCGCTGAGGCTGAGAGACCATAGGAAGAAAAGAGTAGAAGTCCATGTGGGAATCATGGGAAGAGCCACATTCAGGAGTCATGAGGAGGCCATGGGGGGGATCAGGGAGAGCAAAGCATGATGGGAATCCAGGGAGAGGGTGGGTGGAGATTAAAGGATGTGGCCAGTTGTGTCGAAGTGGTGACTTGAGGTGAGGCCACTGAATTTAGAGGACTCCACTGGGGCAAGGCCAGGCTTCAGGGAGTAAAGGACAGAGCTGAAGAATAATCTGTATTAGTGAATCTATTAAGGAAGTTAAGGCTTAGTCACCAGAGTTTCTGAATATGAGAGGACAGGAAGCAAAAACAAATGCAGAGACAAAATGATAGGGCATGTTTTAAATAACCTGTCACTGACCAGAATATGATTGTAGAGCATCATGGGTCATTCTCATGGGAAATCAGGCACTACCCACGTGATGTTTTTAAAGTTGAGGAAACTTATGTGGGGCTGTGTATGAATATGAGGCTTTGGGTTCCATACACCATGCCGCCATTTTGTCATCCATTATCAGACCTCCTGAAATCATTTGCATCCCTCTGTATGATGTAGAACTCTGCTGGGCTTTGCTGTCCTAAAGGATTATTTTCTTTGGGGGTGCAGGCAACAGTGCACTGCCTCATGGCTTTTCTTTTAGTGAACTACCCCTATTTACATCATGTTCTGGTAGAATGACAATCTCAAGCAAGAGATGACCTTCTTGCCCACTAGCCCCACCATTCTACCCAAGCCAAATATGGACATAATATCTAATAAGTCAATCAGACATTTTCTTAATTATAAGCAGAGGGGTACAAGGACAGAATGAAGCTGAAGTTGGGTCATTCACATGGTGGACACCACTCAAACTTATCTGCTGCTCTTACCCTCACAGATGTTCCATCCCAAGTTTGATCACTCAACTATCTCTTTAAAAAAAAATCCATTAAATTGGTTGGCATCCGTTTAAGGTGCTTATTACCTAAGTGCTATGTACATGTTCGAGAAGACATTGTAGGTGAATTTTACTGATGATGTGATGCTGCCACTCAAGATGAGTGACCTGGAGATGGTTAACTACAAAGGTTATCTGGATATACTGCCATTAACCCTGCAATCAATCATAAGTCTTCCTTCAGGAACCTTTCTGTTGTCTCCATGGGAGCTAGTATCTTCTCTTAAGGACAGGAGTTGTATAGTAATTAGAAGAGTAGCTGGCACACAGTAGGTACTCATTAAATGGAAGAGAGATGAAGCACCTCATTGCCACCATGGCCGCCATACAGAGAACTTAATATTTTCTTCCTTGTAAAATTCCTCCAAGGTGAACAGCAAGCTTTTTTTTTTTTTTTAATGGGCTGGGAGACTGCCACTGAGACTCTAAATAATTTTCCAAGGCCACAGGGGAAGACAATGCCTGACATAGCAATCAAATACAGCAGCTTCCCAGGCCATTCTTATCTCTCTGTACAAATTTTAAAAATGGGTATCTCTCCGTTCACTGCAGCATCATGAAAAGCAAAACTTTCACCCACCACATTCTATTCAGGACTCAACAAACTCCCCTCCTGAATCTTAGGACTTCAATTTAGAAACCGAAATTAATGGTTAAGCTGGAATTTTGCATGAGTCTGAGATAGATAGATGATACATACATTAATAGGTAGATAGATAGACAGACAGGTAGAGACACTAACCTGCCTAGTGACAGAATTTCTTAAAGGTACATTCATCAGGACCCAGAGGAAAGCACATGTTAGAGATGATTCTATCTATTCCTTGGTAATTTACCTACAGAAGTCAAAAACTTAGATCCACAAAAAATCCCTACACATGGATGTTTATAGCATCTTTCTTCATAATTGTCAAAACTTTGGAGGCAACCATGGTGCCTTTCAGTAGGTGAATGTGTAAACGAACCTCCAAACAATACAATCATTTAGCACCAAAAAAAAAAAAAAAGAAAAAGAGCTATAAAGCCCTGAGTGGACATGGAGGACATTTAAATGCATATTACAAAGTGAAGAAAGACCATCTGAAAGCTACTCACAGAATGACATTCTGGAAAAGGCAAAATGATGGAGAGAAAGCTTAGGTCAGTGATTGCCAGGGGCTAGCAGCAAGGGAGGGGTGCGTAGGTAGAGCATGGAGGATTTTTCAGACAGTGAAACTACCCTCTAGGAATCCTATATGGTAGATATATGGGATTATGAATGTGTCCCAACCCATAGAATGTTTTACAGCAAGAGTGGATTCTAATGCAAAACATGGATCTGGGTGATAGTGCTGTGTCAATATAGGTCCATCCATTGTTAAAAAAATGTTCTACTCTTGTGGGGAACGTTGGTAGTAGGGAGGCTGGGCTTGGGTGGGCACAGGGTGGGGGAAATCTCGGGACTTTCCACTCAATTTTGATATAAACCTAAAAATGCTCTAACTATTATTTGTATTTCAAAATGATCCTTCTGACAACAGTTAGTCGTGATACTTCTTCCTCTCCTGGCCGTCCTTGGGCTCAGATAGGGCTGTGGTTTAGAAGTGTCTCCCAAAGGCCTGTGTGTTGAAGGCTTGGTCACCAGCTTGTGGTGTTGTCAGGAGGTGGTGGGACCTTTCCTGGGTGGTCTTAGTGGAAGGAAGTAAGGTCATTGGGGATGTGCCCTTGAAGGAAATATTGGAACCCTGCTGCTTCCTATCTCTGTATTTACTTCTTGGTCACCATGGGGTAAACAAGTCTTCTGCACCATGTGTTCCTGCCATGATCTACTGTGCCACCAAAGGCCCAAAGCAGTAGGGCCAAGTGACCCTGGGCATATACCTCTGAAACTGTGATAAAATAAAATAGACTTTCCTCCTTCCAAGTTGCTTATCTCAGCTACTCTGTCACGGTGACAGAAAGCTACAAACAATGAACGAAAGAGCAAGATAATATGGCCTTCTCTTAGGAAACGCATTGAAAACTCCAGATGTAAGTGATTTTCTTTTATCCACTTTGTCTGCCACTTAGCGTCCATCACCTGAAATTTTTAACACTGCTATGGTCTTTACCAAACCTGCCAACGAATATGAACGAGGGTGTTTTAGAACAGGTCCTCCCACCCTGGTCTATGTCAGGATTGCATCAGAATTTATTAAAAAGATAGAGATGCTCAGAGCTCAGCCCAAGCCTTGGTTCAGATTTCCAGGGCATTGTGACAGATCATATTTCCCAGGTAATTAAGAACCACTGGATAAGAATCACTGAGGACAAAGGAACCATTTGATCTAGAGAAGGCAAATATCTGGCACATTTCCTACCATGCCTTGTAGCAGACATTACTATTTCATCTCTGCACTCTTTCCCAGTAAGCCTCAAATTGCTCACCATGACTACTACTTAATTAGAGTTGGCTCAGGAGGAAAAAAAACCCTATATATTGTTCTAGTCTTCTTTAAATAGGTGGAATGCATAAGCCCATATCTAGTTGGCTTATGGGAAAAAAAATCTGACTTTGTCACCATATGGTGAAGGATGCCATTCATCTCTTTCCCATTGTCCCAACCCAAGCTAGGGTTGTCCTTTGCTCGCTAGGACAGTTGCAATAGCATCCACCTCTACCTTGATGCTTACCTTCTACAATACAGCAGTCACACATGTCCAAGCGTTCTTCTTATTTTTTTTAAAATTAAGATTACATTGAATTTCTATACTAATTTAGAAAGAGTTGACATCTTTATTATGTAAAGACAATCATGTCGTGCTGAGGCTTAAAAACCATCCATGTCTCTGAGCAGATGGCTTGGTGTCCTCTAACCTCTCTAATAACCTCTCTCATCTCAGGCCACTCTCCTCCTCATTGAACTTCTCTTTTTTCCCCACATCTTAAACATCAAGTTCGTCCCCATCTGAGATTCCCCACAATTAATCTTCCCTCTGTTAGGAACCCTCAGTCTCTCCCTATTTCCATCCTGGTTCTTCTCCGCCCTTCGGGTCTCAGCTTGCATTTACTTCTTAGAGGGGTCCTTCTCAGCCACCATAGATAGAGCAGAGTTTGCCTTGACTCTGTTACTTTTTCACACCAATCTGTTCATTTCCTTCCAATCCTGCTCACAAGCCACCATTACTCTCCATATTCATTTTTTCACTATTTTTTTTTTTTCTCTATTGGTACCAGGGATTGAACTCAGGGGCACTCGACCACTGAGCCACCTCCCCAGCCCTATTTTGTATTTTATTAGAGACAGGGTCTCACTGAGTTGCTTAGGGCATTGCCATTGCTGAGGCTGGCTTTGAACTTGTAATCCTCCTGCCTCGGCCTCCTGAGCTGCTGGGATTAAGAAACCATTATCTCTATGGTTATTACTTGAATTTCCAAGACCCAGTGTCATGCAGAGCCCAGAGCAGCTTCTCAATATGCTATTGGTGAATGAATGAATGGGAAAAATTCAAAATTCCATTTTCCTCCATTTCCAGGATGATCTAGCAATGGAATCCCTGAGCTTTATCATTTGCCACTTTATGAACCTATCTTTTAAGTGTTTGCAGATTTGTTCTCCTACCTTCTCTCGGGGTGCACGGGAAGGCTCAACAAAGGGCAACAATAGTAGTGGGGACTCTGGTGAATTAGGTGGACGTCATGACATGTTCTATTGATGTCAGTCAGCTTCGTCCTTGGCCACCCCAGTGCTGGCTCCATGGGCTCATATACAAAGGGGCAGTGGTGGCAGGGATAGAATGTGTACGTGGGCTGCTTAACGTGGACTTCCCTGCACCAGTGCTGATCTGGCAACAGCAGAGACCAACCCTGAATCTTTATAGAGAGCCATGTCCTCGGGGAGCAGCCAGGGAGCTAGTGGCACACAGGTTACATTAGACTCTTTCCACCATGATGGGCACAGAAATCAGTCCTAGTTGGAATATTCTGGATATGGATTGGTCTTCCTGGCCCATAATCCTTTTGGAAGCACCATCCCCCAGGGACTCACAGAATGGCCCATCCACCCACCGGGCAGCACACACAGCTTCACATCAGATGGAGAAACTCATCCAGGAGGGCAGCAGTGGGCTCCATCCACAGCTGGGACAGTTCTCACCCCCATCCCACATCATCCAGAGGGACTGATCTAGATGAAAGACTGAATGGAGACTGAATGGAGGTACTGAAGACTCAGTTATTGGCTGGTTAGGAGACTCAGTTATTTAGTGGTACTGGAGACTCATTTATTTGGCTGGTCAGCACCTTAAAGAAACAAGGTGAGGGAGCTGTAGAGGGCCTAGGCATCCAGGGAAAGATGGCGAGTGAGGAGGTCGGGGCGGGGCCAGAACAGAGGAGCACAGAGAGGTTCTTCTGATGAGGTCAACCTCCTGCCTGACCAAAGTGCTCGTGGACACAAGTGGGGACCCAATCAGACAGACACTCCTGTACTTGTGTTCCTAAGTGGGGGACCCAATAGAAAAACAAAAACAAGACCATAAAAAGAACAGGCCCAAACTCCCCCACCAGATTCCCAGCTCTCAGGAGAAGTCTGTCTGTATCTCTAACACCTTTGCAATAAACCTACTTCTCACTTGCTATCTCTGTGTCCCATTCTTCAGTTCTTTGCGGAACAGAGACAACGCACCCAGCACCCCTAGACGGTCACACAGGGTCTTTCTTCCAGGATGCAGGAGATGTTTTCAAGTTGCTTATCTCAGTTACTCTGTCATGGTGATGGAAAGCTACAAACAACGAATGAAAGAGCATGATAACATGGCCTTCTCTTAGGAAACGCATTGAAAACTCCAGATGTGATTTTCTTTTATCCACATTGTCTGCCACTTAGCATCCATCACCTGAAATTTTTAACACTACTACGGTCTTTACCAAACAAATCATAGCCCATGGGTCAAATTCGACCACTGAGCCCCATCCCCAGCCCTATTTTGTATTTTATTTAGAGACAGGGTCTCGCTGAGTTGCTTACAGGCTTGCTTTTGCTGAGGCTGGCTTTGAACTCATGAGAGAGCTGTAGGGAGCCGCTTTCTTTAGTTTCCTTGTCTTCAAGGTGGACACACGAGCATGGAGTAGCTCATCTGTCTGTTGTGATGCACAGAGAAAGTGCATAAAGCACTTGGCACATTGCCTCGTATGATAAATGCCTGCTGTTATTTTATGAGTGAGAAAAGAGAAAACTGGAGAGGGGACTTACTTGCCCAAAGCCACTAAGTGGTGAATGCAGGGCTCCCACTTCTCCTTGAATGGTGACACAAATCTTCTAGAAGCCTCTCTGTGAGGGGCACAGAACCCTGGCCTACCTAGATGTGTCTTGTACAGGTGACATCTCACAGCTGGTTTCTGATATGTGAACACCTGCTTAAATGCATCTTTCTAGGATCCCCTTTCATGATTAAATATTAGCTAACCCAGGTACTGCCGCCCAACAAAGGTAGAATTTAGGACTCTTCTTTTCACCCTGCAGATCCTCAATGTCCTAAATAGAGGGAATGCCTCCAACATCAATGATTTTTCCTAACTCTAGCTGTACTTTGGCATTTCCTGGGTGCTTTCTTCTTCTTTTTTTTTTTTTTTGGTATTGGGGATTGAACTCAGGGGCACTCGACCACTGAGCCCCATCCCCAGCCCTATTTTGTATTTTACTTAGAGACAGAGTCTCACTGAGTTGCTTAGTGCCTTGCTATTGCTGAGGCTGGCTTTGAACTCATGATTCTCCTGCCTCAGCCTCCCTAGCTGCTGGGATCACAGGTGTGTGCCACTGCGCCTGGCTCCTGGGTGCTTTTTGGAAAAGAATACTGATGTCTAAGGTAGGTGTGGTGGTGCACGCCTGTAATCCCAGAGACTCAGGATCCTGAAGCAAGAGGATCACTAGTTTGAGGTCAGCCTGGGCAATTTAGCAACATCCTGTCTCTAAATAAAAAGGGCTGGGATGTAGCTCAGTGGTAGAGCACCCCTGGGTTCAATCCCTAGTACTGCAAAAAAAAAAAAAATACTGATGTCTGGGTTCACATCCTCCGAGGTTCTGATTAATTTGAGGTGCAGCCTAGACATTGGTCATTAAGAAACAAACACACAGACACAACCTTTGGAGTCTACTGCAAGCCCAGGGTTTGTAAATACTGTTCTAGATCAGTGTCAACAAATCATAGCCCATGGGTCAAATTCAGCTGAAGACCTCTTTTTTTTTTGTAAATAAAGTGATTTTTTTTTTAATGTATCAGGGATTGAACCCAAGGCACTGGTACTTCCAATCGTTTAGTTGTTTCTTTTTTTCTTTTTTTTTTTAATTTTGAGACAGAATCTTCCTATGTTGCTTAGGGCCTCACTAAGTTGCTGAGGCTGGCTTTGAACTCCAGATTCTCCTGCCTCAGCCTTCCCAGAGGCTGGCATTACAGTGTGAATCACCACACCTGGTGTCAATAAAGTTTTATTGGAACACCACTATAGTTGTTTGTGTACACACTGTCTTACACTGCCTTTGTGCTCTGACAGCAGAGTTGAGCAATTGCAACAGACCACATCCCCCACAAGGCCTAAAATATTTACAAACTCCTATTTTTACTAAACATAAAAATATTTGCTAACTAACCTTTTAGAAAAAAAAATTACTAATCCTTCTAGAAGTCTATAAGAATCCCCAGGGTCTTCTGTCTCTACCACACAGTAGACACATGATTTTTATCTGATCGTATAGATGACATATATAACCCACAGAACTGGCTTTCAGACATTTTTAGACCACAACATATCATAAGAAATATGTCGCACATCTGCAATAGGTTTAAAAATACGTCCACAGATTCTTCAAGGGAGTCTGCCCTTCAAGAGGTACAGCCCAGTTCTTCTTCCCTGGAACAAGGGCTGGACGTGGTGGAATGCTGGTGAGGAATAGCATATTATAGTAGAAGTGATGAATAGTGACTTTGGAGACAAGGCCATTCAAAAGCACTGTGGTTTTCATTTTAGTTGCTCTCTCTCATGTTATTATTACTCAGGAGATTAAATTAAATGATGCAGGCCAGGCATTTAGCATAGTGTCTGGTACATAGTAAATCTTTTAAGTAAATATTAGTTCTCATATCATAATGATCCATCCCTGATAATGGGTCACCCTATTAGAGATGCCTTTTGCATTTTAAAGGAATGAGTTGGGGACCTAATTCTATGACTCACTGGCGTTATTAAATTCAGAATTCCAAGTCTAATGCTATGCCTGCCCTTCCCATGCTTCATCTCCTCTAATCATAATAGCTGTGAAGGATGTGCCATTATGCTTCTCAGTGTACGGTTAGGGAAAGTGAGCAGAGAACTTTTAAGTCCCTAAAGTCACATAGTTAGAGACAGAGGTGGCATGAGGACTCTTAGTCGGTTGAGGCTGCAATAACAAAATGCCATGCAGCGGGTGGCTTATGATCCCATTCACCAAGGGCACTATCTTCACACCCAAAGCCCCATCTCTTTATACCATCATACTGGGAATTAGATTTTCAACATAGGAACCCTTCTAATTGGATCCCAGAAACTGTGGTCTCGCCCACATTTCTGCCCTAAGAGGAGAGTGAAAGAGGGGAGAGGGCAGCTATTTGGAGGATGGATCATTTCCGTTGGTGCCAGTGGTTGTGAGGAGTGAAAGCCCAGGACTAGAAGACTGTATGTAGTTGGAGGCCTGAGGCCACCTTGCTTAGCAGCAAAAGTATGAAAAGAAAGTGGACACCCAGAAAAATGAGAAGTTATACTCCATTTATATATGATGTGTCAAAATGCATTCCACTATCATGTATAACTAATTGGAAGAAATTTAAAAAAAAGAGCTGATGAGGAACACACACACACACACACACACACAGGAGATAGGATCCCAGATGCTGGGCGGTAACAGGGGACCCTGAAACCACTGGAGAGTCTCTTCAAAAGCCCAAGAGCAAAGCAACACTTGGAAAAGACACCTGCTGGCCATCTGGTCTCCCATGAGCCTCTGCAGGCCCATTCCTGGGAGCACTGCCTGGGGCCCAGGTGTGGTTCAGCGAAGGGGACCTTGATGAGAACTAGATATAGTCTCCTGTTCCCTGGATGCTTTATTTATTCATAGGTCTATTCTTTCATGCAAACATTTACATGCCTATTAGAAGATGAGAACTGTGGGGGACACAAAAATAAAGTGGGGTCTCTGCTTTCAAGCAGCATGAAGACCAAGGCCTACTGGGCTCTTGATGCTAGGAACTGAGGAGGAGTGATAAAGAGTCACGGGTCTCAGCCTGGGGAGCCCCAGAGGATGCTAAGAGGAAGGGGAGATGGAGGAAGACCAGTTAAAGGAATGCTACCATCAAGGAACAGATGAGTATGTGATGGGGACAGCAGAGAGAAGGGAACATGGGAATTATGGCTCAGGGACACCTGGGTGCAGGAAAGCAAAGGAAATTCAGGAGTCACTGCGGTGAGTGTCACTCCGGTAGTTCTGGCAATATTCTGTCCAGCAGAACTTGGTGCCAGGATGGAAATGTTATATCTGCATTGTTTAGTATGGAAGCTTCTAGCCACAAAGGCCAACCGAATGCTTGAAATGTGGCTAGTGTAACTGAGGAAGTAAATTTGTGTGTAACTTTAATTAATTTAAATTTAAGTTGGCTAAACTCACTGTCACTAGGGGCTAACATGTGGGACAGCACAGTGCAATCGTCGAGCACTTTATATGCATGGTGGGATTATCACAACGATCCTATTCAGTGGGTACCATCATTAGCCCCATTTCATGGATAGGGAAGCTGAGGCACAGTGAGGAGAAGTCACTTGCCCAGGATGACCTAGTTAGTAAGTAGGATCTGAGGTGGGACGTCCCCGTCCCTGAGCTCATCTTGTTTACTACTCCATCAGTATGTCACACTCTGTACATATGTATCTTTTTGAGGAGATGAGCACAATTATGTAACAATGGTGGTATTAAAAGCTTGTGTGGTGGCGCACGCCTGTAATCTCAGTGGCTTGGGAGGCTGAGGCAGGAGGATCGTGAGTTCAAACCCAGCCTCTGCAAGGGTGAGGCACTGAGCAACTCAATGAGACCCTGACTCTAAATAAAATACAATATAAGGCTGGGGATGTGGCTCAGTGATCAAGTGCCCCTGAGTTCAATTCCCAGTAACCACCCCCTCCAAAAAAAATGTTTGTGAGATTTTTGATAGTAGAATTACTTACAAAGAATTAAGGCAGCTTAACTCTTTGGAAAAATCCATGGATATTTGCTAAGGATGGTTCACATCTCCCACCAAATGACAGTGCTTAATGCATTCTGGAAATGCAGTAACTGTTTAAGGGACTCCAAACCCATTTCTTGATGTCACTTAATCCAAGGAAGAACTTCATGATAGGAATGGAGAATAGTTCCGTAGTTAATCAAATGAAGTCAATGGACATTTTAATTTTAATTTTTTACACCTTCAGGGTAGGGAATTGGCATTAGAGCTCACAGCTGGGGACTTGGTCATTTGGATTGGAGAAAGCTCCTGGGAACATCTTTCTACAGTCCTCAAAGATTGCCGACATTTGGCCTGTCCTGCCGGGAAGCGGAAATTGAATTCTAATGCCAGTGTTTTCTCCAGTAGGATTAATGGTAGTTTGAAGAGAGACGCCTTACAGTGGCATACCCTAGGGAAGGAGTCATAGGGAATGACAGGCTCAGATAGATGTGAAGCAGAGGCTCCTAGGGTCATGTAGCAGAGCTACAGGAAACTGGCAAAGGTCATAGAATGTGTTACTTCAAGATGAAAGTTAGGCATTTCATACTGAGATACAATGTTTGGTTGCAAAAGGTTCAATGCTGAAATATGTGTAGACTCCTAATGAGGTAGTGGGTCTATAAAATGCAATGTGCAACTCAGTTGGCCTATTGTCAAAGTACGTTCCTCTAACAGCTCCTGCATCTTGCATAGGGTGTCCCCAAGTGAATTCCTGGGAGTAGAAAAAAATTCTCTTTGAATGACATTAAGCCATCCTGCTTCAGGACTTAGCTCTGAATTCCTTCCTTCCTTCCGCCCATTTATGAGGCCCCAAATACTCCATGTCAGGGAAGATTTTAGATACTGAGGACAGAGCAGTGAATGAGTCAAACTAGGTCCTCACCAAAGCTTACGTTCTAGCAGGAAAAAGCAAAAGAATGTTCTTGCTCTAAACAAGAACATTACACAAGGAAGATAATTTGGGATAATTATACCTGGGCTAAGAAAAATAATACAGTGGTTTAATAATAGAGGGACATTTCTCCTGGTCCGAGTGATAAAAGGTCACTTCATCTTTTACTGTCAGAGAATATTCCTTCCCTGCTCTGTACCTGTATGTCACCAATCACTCCTTGCAGACTGGAAATGCGAGGTGCCTGTCTGTGCTCTGCTTAGGTGAGCATAAATTTGACTTTCATCTTATTCCATTGTTCACGTATGATTTAATGATTTGTAGGAAGAGTTGTGGGTCTCCTTGGAATTTCCATTTGTTTTAACTACCATTTTATTTCTTCACTTTTTTGCTCCCAAGTAGAATCCCTCATTTGTCCTTCCTTTACCCTGCCAGACTTCTCTCATCCACCCACTCTGGGCTCCATGCTAATGACCTTGGATTTGCCATGCTGAAATTGAAGTCATCATCGTTGTTGACAAGTGCTGGGGATCATTTAGATGATTTAGCCCTCTTGCATGAGGTAAAAAACCTCCGTCAGACATCGTACTCCTTAATCTATAAAAAAGTACCATCAGCATTTAGCTGGAAAAGGAGGATCCAGCATTAAGTAGCACCTGAAAATTTCTGCTTTTACAGAAATTTTGCAGGTGTTCTGCAAAACACCTGACATTTTAATCAACTAACACACCAGAGCAAAGAAAGATCTTCTTCTCCCTTCCTTATGGTAATACTTCTGGAAAGCCCAATATGGCAGGATGCCCCTAATGGAGTCACTATGTAGAAAGACTCAAAACACACACAAAAATATCCACATCAGCTCATCAAGCTCAGAATCCCTGGACTTGGATGAGGTTTTTAAGAATAATCTATGATGCCAGGTGTGGTGACACATGCCTGTAATCCCAGTGGCCCGTGGGTGGGGGGTATCATATGTCTTCACATATCTTCCTTGTGTGTCTGTCCAAAGTTCCTCTCTTTATACGGACACTATCCCTATGACCCTAAAGACCTCATTTTAAGTTGGTCACTTCTGTAAAGACTCACAATAGCCAAACCATAGAACCAGCCTAAGTGTCCATCAGTGGATGGATGGATGAAGAGAACGTGGTGCACACACAGACACACACACACACACACACACACACACGGAGTTTTATACAGCCGTAAAGAATAATGAAATTATGGCATTTGCAAGAAAATGGATGGAATTTGAGACCATTATGTTAAACAAAATAAGCCAGACTCAGAAGGTCAAGGATCATATGTGTCTCTCAAAAGCGGAAGCTAGGACAAAGGACAAAGGAAGAGAAAGGTGGAATCCTGTGAAAATCCAAAGATCAGTAGAAGAGAGGAAAGGGACCATGAGGAGTGAGGAGGAAAGGAAAAGGGAAATATTGGGAATGATAAGGGCCAGGTTATATGGTTATATCATGTGCACGTATGAATACGTAACAACGAATCCCACCATTGTGTGTAATTATAATCCAACAACTAAAAAATGGAAAAAATAAAATGTTGATAAAAAGGAACCCTTTATCTCCCAATAAAGTTATATTTACTGGTGGTTAGAAATCCAACGCATGCATTTACTTGGAAAACAAACAAGGTCTACGTAGCTGTCACATGCATCACTCAACATAGCACCTGACACAGCAGGCACTTGGTGAACCCATCCTGAATGAATAAAACAATCATGGGGCTGAAGGGAAACACCAGATTGGAAAATTTTCACAAAGAGGGCAGTAGATTAAGGCTTCATTGTCCATTTATAACCACTAACTCCATGTGGCTAGTGAGCACTCGAAACGTGGCTAATTCAAGTTGAGTTGTGTTATAACTGCAGACTACACACCAGCTTTTTGACTTAAAAATGCATACATTTAAAAAAACTCCACAACATAAAATACATTCTTACTCTTTCAATTGCTGATATGATGAAATGATAGTATTTTGGATATATCTGGTGAAATAAAATATATTATTGAAATTAACTTTCTTTCTTAAATGTTGTCTCTAGGATATTTTAAATGGCGTGCATTGTATTTGTATTGAACAGGGCTGATATAAGATGGATTTGGAACACAGAGAAAGATCCAGAAGTGGGGAGAGGAAGGAGAAAGAAGCCTGGGAACAGCAACAATTGTATTTGTATGTTTCCTGGTGTGTATGTGTTCATGTTACTGAAGTATCTCAGCCTGATCACACACAATGAAGGAACCCAGTTCAGTCACTGGCACCGGCTTATAATTGCTTCCATTACAGGAATATGTGCATGTTTCCATCATGCTAAGTAAAACTGGCCCGGCATAGCCGGGAATTCCACATCCACAGATTAGAAGCAAACGTTCCTGTACTGAATGTGTACAGACTTTTTTCTTGTCATTATTTCCTAAACAACCTAGTATGATAACTATTCGTGCGGCATTTACATTGTCATTAGTTATTATAAGTAACCTTAAAGAGGATTTAAAATATATGGGTAGATATGCATAAGCTTTATGCAAATATCACACCATCTATATAATGGACATGAGCATGCACTGATTTGGGTAGCTATGAGGTCCAGGATGGATTCCCTGTGGATACTGAGGGATGGCTACTCCATCTCTGTAGCTTTTGCAAGGAACCTGCTTCTTGCTTGCTATCTCTGTGTCCTGTTCTTCAATTTTTTGCAGAATGGAGCCAAAAGACCTAGCACCTCTAGAGAGTAATAACAAGGTTATTTGCCCAAGGTTACTATAGGTGGTGATTTAAACCCAGACCTTTTGTCTCCAGAACCCCTTCCCTTTTGCCCTGCTTCCTTTCTATGAGAGACTTGTCTATTTACAGAGGGGAAAAGTACTGAGAGGAGCTAACAGCTGAGTTGGGAAGTGTAGAACCCTGTGGGAGGGAACATCCAACCTCCTCCCCAGTCAGATCAGGACTCAGCCCTAATCAGACACAATGAAGAAATCCAGTAGTTGCTGGCCGGCCACCCTCCTATAATTGCTTCCATTGTTGGCACCATGATGAAGCAGAAAGCCCAGCAGCTGTGGCATCTGCAGTAGCTGAACAGGATAAAGAAAGGGGCAGAGGTGGAATAAGCATGATTCAATTTTCGGGGAAGCTCCCGGGGACTGGAAGTCAAGCAGAAATCAAGTGCAGATACAGAACAATTAGCTATGGTGGCCTCTCTCTCTCTCTCTGCTAGGGATCCGCCCCAGCAGAGGCTCTTTGGGATGTGAGGAAATGAGCTCAGAGACCAGAACACCTTCCCTTTCTCTGCAAAGGCGTTTGCAGGCACTTGCAAGAGCTAACTCGAACAAGAGCTTCCAGATCCTTCTTCCTGCATCTTATGGTTAATACTGGATTCAATGAGAGTATCTCTTCTGCTCACAGGGGTGTGTCTAGCAGTAAGTTGAGCACCAGGGTGACTCCCTCCTCCTCTTCTCCTTATTCTAACTTCGCTCAGGGAGCAAATAAAACTATATCCCTCCCCCCACCAGCCCCTGCCAATCTGATTTTGAAAAAGTTTATGCAGACGTCTGCAGCAGTCTGAGACTCTACTAGGTTTCCTCATTGTGTCTAATAAGGCTGAGTCCTGATCAGACGGGGGAGGAGGTCTGCCCTTTGTGAATTATGGAGACATGTGCTTGAATCCCAGTCCCCCAGCTTATTAGCAGACAACCCTTGGACAAATCCAATCAGCAGTTTCCTCCTTAAGAAAACAAAGTTCTCTTAACTATATACCCTCATGGAATGGTTATGTTTGTTAAATTATAACCTGTATAGGCAGTACTTGGCCCACTTGCTCAACAGCTATTCCTTGTTCTCCTATTATGGGCTGGGCTTGTGCCGGTCTTGCTATTTATCATTCTTTATAGATTCCTTAGGCCCCAGCCTGGATTTATGGAACCAGACTTTCTAGGGTGGAGCCTGGGAATCACAGTTGCAATATGCCCCCAGGTGAGTCCTTATTCAAGGATGGAGCTGAAGTTGGTGATTAGCTAATCTCTCAATAGAGGTACTATTACTCCATTTCATTAATAAAGAGGGAAGATGTTCTTTCTACCTATCGCCTCTACTTATCAGCACTCAGGTACTGGCAGACGTAATGGCTGAGTGAATGTTTCCATTCTCTGAAGTTTCTATGTGGTTCTGGATCCTGGATGCCCATTAGAATCCAGAAGGAGGGAAGAGCAGGAGACTTTTAAGGAATACTGATCCTGGGCACATCCTGGCATGTTATATTAGACGTTGCCGTGGTGGGACCTGGGAAATGGCCATTTCTTAAAAACAGAGGTTTAAGTGCACAAATCTGAAGCCTCCAGCTCACTGAATTTTCATCTGTGGATACACACATTGCACCACCCCCTAGATCAAGGAAGGCGGGAGCTATTTCCAGCCCTCTGGAAAGCTCCCTCCTGCCTCTTCCAACCAGTGCCACATGGGATCCATGGATACAGATTGGAGTCCTCCTCGTGATGACTCTGATGTACAGCTAGAGCTGAGAAGCCCCAATTTAGATTCTAGAACGAGGACTTTGCACTTCTGCCACCCCCCCCCCCCCAACATCTGTGAACTTGTCTTTGGGCAATTTCTTCATGAGGTGAGGGAGAACAGGAAATGCTGGGATGAATCTTAATTAAGTTAATTATCCAGGCAAAGAGGAAATTGAATCCTCTAACCCAAGCTTATCAATGCTGCCTACACTTGCTCATTTCATTCCTGACTTATGATTTCCTTCCCGCCTGTTTCTTCATGATCCTCCAGCAAATTGCTACCTCTCTGAGGTCTGTGGTGCCTGCCTCTCTACCTGAAGCCAATCACTGCTTCATCTATAGAAGAAAGGCCAACAAGAATAAAGGTGGGGGTTCTTCATTTTCTTTGTGCCAAGAACTCCCCTTATAGTCTGGTGAAGCCTACACCTCATCTTAGCAAAAAAAAAAAAAAAATTTATACTAGGGATTAAACCCAGGAGTAGTTAACCACTGAGCCACATCCCCAGCCCAATTTTGTATTTATTTAGAGACAGGGTCTCACTGAGTTGCTTAGGGCCTCGATAAATTGCTGAGGCTGATTCGAACTCACCATCCTCCTGCCTCAGCCTCTGGAGCCACCATGCCCAACTTAGTATAATGTTTTTAATGCATAAAGAAAAACCTGTAGAATTGCAAAACTGATTCCATTGATATATAGACACAGAAAACAATCTGAAACACAATTTTAATTATGTGCTTACTTACTAACTCACTAAGATCTAGCAGCAGATCTAAAACCTATAGTGATTTTTATGTGGTGATGAATATGAACAATATTTCAAACTATTGGTAACAACTGCCCACATGATATGCAAAGAATTTGTTAATATGATCACAATTTGCGGCCAACATTCATAATTGAGTGAAATGCCACGTTTCAGGTAAAGGTTAGTAGAAAGATGAAACTTGTTTTCCTCCCATTGAGTCCATGAGCCTCCTAAATGTAATTTGTATTCTGCCTCTAAAATGCCCCCTGAATCTCCTGTAGGTCATGAGTCAGTTGAGGGTAATGAACTTGGTGTTTTTCCCTACAAAGCAGCGGAGATGGGGAGGGCTGAAGTGGCTAATGGAGATCAACAGCTGGCAGGGGAAATATAATCCCCTTGGTGAACACTCCTAGCAGGTTGGCATGAACTGATTATTCCCCATCGTTTGTACCAGGTTTGTGTAGGGTGTTTATTATTCACGGTGTTGCTTTATATTCCGACAGCAAAATGCATGACAGCAGAATTCATTCCTTCTTTGTGGCCTCACTGTCCTGTCGCAGCAACTCAATGACAACTTAAAAAAAATCCATTCTTGAGTGAGAGATTTTCAGTCCTTCTAAAACATCTAGAAACACTTACTTGCAAAACAGGATCATGCTACCCATTCTTGGCATCTTAGTTTTTCACTTTAAAATGCATTGTTTGACATACTGATTTTTCATCTCAGTTCATACACTTCTTGCCTGAACAAATATGCAGAATCTCAACTGTATGGTTCTATTGAAATTTTAAATAATTCCTCAATTGGTGACCTTTTGATCATTTCTGATTTTTTTCCTATTAAAAACGATGTTGATCTCATAGAAGTAGGGAGTAGAAGATTGGTCAGCAGGGCCTGGAAAGGATGGGGAAAGGAGAGGTTGGAGAGAGGTTGGTGGCTCGGGGGGTGCAGATGGACAGGAGGAATAACTTCAAATGTTCTACAGCACATCAGGATAAATATGGTTGCCCACGATTGCACAATTCTGTAAAGAAATTTAAAAAAAAAGAGAGAGAGAGAAGCAAGCAAGGTGCAGGGGCAAAGTAAAAGGGGCTTCGAGCTTTATTTATAGCCATAGGTTACACTAGGTCATTGCCATCATCAGAACATATGGTTCATTGTATAAAGCTACTGTTATGTGGGCAGGGTTAGGTGCAGTGACATATTGGTGTTGTCTAAGAGAGTTCCTTTATTCCCAAAAGCTGAATGTCTGAGATTAAGGTCGAGGCTGATAAGACCCTAGCCCAGAGCCTCCTCACGAAGGACATTACCATAGCAGCTAGGGATTGAGCATGTATTAGTCATCTTACTAGTTCTAGGGAGAAACTGTAGAATATTCCAAGTGTGGAAAACAGGGCGCCTGTTCCCCCCAGGAGTTTGCTCACCAGAATCCTTACACAATTCAAAATAGTTAATAGGATATTGAATATTCCTAGCACAAAGAAATGTTGGAGGTACCAGTAAACCTGACTTGATCATTACATGTTATATGCATGCATTGAAATATCACACTGTACCCCATAAATGTGTTCAATAACAATGTATCCATTAATATAATTTTTTTGGTACTGGAGATTGAATTCAGGGGCACTTAGCCACTAAGCCACATCCCCAGTCCTAAATGTACTTTATTTAGAGGCAGGGTCTCACTGAGTTGCTTAGAGCCTCCGGCCCAGGCAAGTATCAGGACACCTGGCTCATATATGTATATTTTTAAAAAATTCCAATGCATATTAATGCATATATTTCTTTATTCTCATATATGGATACCTCTGTACAGCAGATTACTAGAAGTCAGATTATTGGGGCAAATGGAGTTTTATTCAATTTTGAAGATATCATCTTATTCGTTTCCAGAAGGCGGTGCCTATTTATATTCGCCACAGCAAGCTGTGAGGGCGCCAGTTCCCTGCTGTCCTACAAATACAAAGTATTAGGAGTTTTTATTTTTAATTGTTGCCAATAAAGTGCAAATTTTGACAATGCTGCCAAGCTTGCATTTCTTTGATTATTAGCAACGTTGAAACTTCTTCCATATGCTTACTGCATCTTCATATTTATTTGTTTTTTATGCCCTTTGCTCAATTTCCTGTTTAGGTAATAGACATGTTTCTTCAATGATGAATGGATAAATAAAGGTGTATTTTTCACCTCCGAATTTCATTTCTTCAGCTTTCCTCCTGAATTTGATTAGCTAAGAGTTGAATCATTGCTCCTTGTATAAAATATGAGCAGCCAAAAATCCTTTTGGAATGAGAGAGGGTGATAAATTAAGTACACTTTTTAAAGTATGCAAAATACGATTCTATGCCAGTCGCTTCAGATCTTCCCTTCAACTCTGGAAGAGACACTGGGCACTAACATCGCTCTCTATTTTCCTGAGTCCTTGACAACTGGTCATGAATTGTGCCCTACAGCGGTCCTCAGACATAGTTCAATATTATTGCTACCATTTCTTTCAAGGAGGGACTGACTGGCCAGAAGGGTGAAGACTCAAGGTCGTGAAATTAATGGATGCAAATGAGCCAACCTCAAACCTGTCTAGTTCTGAGAATTCCAGAGGAGTTATTACATTGGGTCCTTTGCATTGCAAGGAATTGCTAATGGCTGTATAACCTTGCATTGGGGCTGAATCATTGCTCATTTTGTCCTTATACTGTAATAGCAACACCGGCACCATTTACAGAGCTTTTATCAAATGCCAGATGCTGTGAATTTTATATGCATTATTTCCTTTAATCCTCATAAAACTCTGTGAGACAATATGATGGGTATTTATTTCATTATTTGTTTGTTTGTTTTGGTTTTGTTCAGCCCATTCTTTGTAAAAGACTACCACTTCTTTCAGAGGGATGGCCTTTTCTTCACCATATTTAGTCTTGGCAGGACCTGTCAATTAAGGAGCCTTGTCAAGAAGTGATACTGTACCCCAGCACTCCCAATGTCCTTCTCCAGTACTTCAAATCCATCCAGTTGGAGCTGATCCTTACGGAGGTTATATCCTGGGGAACTATTTCATTATTCCTTCCTACTTAGAACCCTAGAGATACTTGGATTTTTGACTTTTCTAAAACTGTTTTGCATCTATTTCTAGTTTTTATTTATTTATTTATTTTTGGTACTTGGGATTGAACTCAGGGGCACTCGGCCACTAAGTTCACATCCCCAGCTCTATTTTGTATTTTATTTAGAGACAGGGTCTCAGTGAAACTCTGCTTGAGTGCCTTGCTTTTGCTGAAGCTGGCTTTGAACTTGCCTTCCTCCTGATTCAGCCTCAAGAGTCACTGGGATTACAGGTGTGTGCCACCTGTGTGCCACTGTGACTGAATTCTGCATATCCTGTCAATATCTCCTCCTTGGGTGGAGTCAATCAGTTTTTACATATTCTTATTAGTTCCATTTTTACAGATTAAGTAATTGAGGCTCTCTTGGCTAGCAGGTTACAGAGATGAGACTACTAGCCATAATCTGTTCAATACCAAAAAGTTCTAATAAACTGATATGTTTCCAAGATCAAAGGCAAGATGGTACAGAGAGAGGCAAGCACGCAAGCCAATGAACTTGGGAAATTTCTCTGCAACAAAACAACTCAATTAAAAAGTCCTTTTCATATTGAGGGGATTGTTACAAAATTAAGTAGCTTTATAACGTGGTTAATTAATTGCTCATTTTGCTAAGTTTTGCTTCCTGATACTGCACAAGTTCCTAATTTTGGACAGATGATTAGAGAACCAGCATCTCCATTAGGTCAGTTTTGAGACCCTAACAAGGGAAGACTTTGCCTTCCTGGTTACTTCTTTGGAAATGCTGTTTAGCTGTTCTGAATGGAGGCCAGAAGAACTCTAAGAAAGTCAATCACGGCAGGGCTGTGATTTCAAGGACAAAGGAAAGAAAAGGAGGGGAAGGGGAAGGATGTCAGTTTGCACAAAGCAGGAAACTTCTAAGAGAAAAAGGAGTTTGCTTGCAAAATATTAGGTGCCTGTTTAGGTTGGGAGAAAATGTAAGTTAGGAAATAAAAATATTTGGCCAAATTCACAGATATAAACAAGATGTGATTGGGCTAGAGTCCTAAAGAAAAGATTTCTAGAAGCAAAATATTCCTGTCATTTTAAGTTTTTGCTTGTACAAAATCTCTTGCCAGGTATGACACTGACATTTCTTGGGGCTAGGAAAACCATTATTTTGAAAAAGAAATTTCTATTTATAGATGAAAAGAGCCATGAGTAACACAGTACCAGTCACAATGAATGGATCTCACTCGGGTGTATACACTAGGCCTTAGTTTAAGCAAAGTATTAAAAATTCCACATATACCAGGCATGGTGGCACATGTCTGTAATTCCAGCAACTCAGGAGGCTGAGGCAGGAAGATCATGAGTTCAAAGCCAGCCTCAGCAACTTAGTGAGGCCCTGAGCAACTCAGTGAGATCCTGTCTCTAAATCCAAAATAGGGATGAGGATGTGGCTCAGTGGTTGAGTCTCCCTGAGTTCAATCCCCAATACTCCCCCCACAAAAAATAAATAAATAAATAATTTAAAAAATGCCACGTGTAGAAAAAAATATAGAAATGAGACCATATTTAGGTGTAATAATGGCTTCATGGTTATGATTACATGTTGCTTTTTAAAAAGTCCTAATCTTTTCAAGACACATACTGAAATAAATACAAACATGATGTCTGAATTGTGCTTCAAAATAATCTGAGGGTAGGGGATTGGATGGGGGCAAAGATGAAATAAAGATGACCATGACCTACCAGGTGACAGGTGATAAAACCTGTATGGTAGCCACATGTTTTTTTTTTTTTTTTTTACTTTAGCATATATCAGGGACTTTCCATAAAAAGTTAAATATAGTCAGCAAAAGTTTGTTTCTTAAGCTAGGGGGTTCACATTCATTTTATTGTTATTATTCTTTAAATTGTCTCTATATTTTATATTTACTATTTTGTACAGATGATGAACCCATGTCATTATTTGTTTTTCAATTTAGCCATTGTCTGCAATGTCTATTATGTTCTGAATGGGTTTTGTATGAGTCTCATATCAGACATTTCAAATGTCAGGCCTTGGACAAGTTAACTCTTTGTAGCTCAGTCTTTAAAATTGAGATAATGACTTTTTGTGAATTTTAAGCTAAAAATCCCTATAAAGCATGAAGCCCAGTATAGGAAATATTATAAAAACTCAATCAATATTCTTATCTCTGTTACTACTAGTATCATGATGATTAATAATGGACATGAGACATTTTGAGGAATTTATCAGTTTAATGTTCATTGAATGCCTATTTTTTTGGGTACTGGGGATGGAACCCAGGGGTGCTTGACCACTGAGTCACATCCCCAGCCCTTTTCATTTTTTATTTTGAGAATGGATATTATTAAGCTACCAAGTTACTTAGGCCTCTCTAAGTTATCGAGGCTGGCCTGAAATTGCAATCTTCCTGCTTTAGCCTCCTGAGCTGCTGGGATTACAGGCATGTACCACCATGCTTGGTCTACTATGTTTGTTTGTTTTAACATTCTTTAGTTAGAGATAAACACAATACCTTTATTTTATTTCCTTATTTTTAGGTGGTGCTGAGGATCAAACCCAGGGCCTTACACATATTAGACAAGTTCTCTACCACTGAACTACAACCCCAGCCCCTATTATGTTTTTAATATATCTTTAGGAACTTGTTTTTCCTTTTTAGAAAACTGTAGGTCCCTCAAGGTTTGGGGTCATCCTTTTTAAACTTGAGTAATCTCCATAATGACTCATTCAATACCTGGAATTTTAAAATATTTGCTGGAGAATTAAACATTATATTACATTTACTTGAGTCTCAAAAGACACCATATCTGTGCTGTGTTGCAGGAAAAGACAGTTTACGTGTTCTTTAGAAATCTCTGGTACCTATTAACACATGCATGTTAATTATCCCAAGTGTTACTTGAAGATATATAAGGTATTTCTACATAAAATGTCAAAATATTGTGCATATTTAAAATATAGTATAGTGCTTAGAATTCTATCAGACTATACAAATTCACATTTATCTATTGCTTATTGACAAAGAAAGAACAGATTGTGACCTGTGATAGGATGTTTCAATTTGTACCATCACACATCTGGACTTAGTAGAGAACTACAGGAGAACTACAGGAGAATGAGCATGTCCTTCTTGTTGGCTGGTGGTCCTCGAGTGGTGGTGGGAGGTGGGAGGTGGGAGGTGGGAGGTGGGGGAACCTTGAAGGGGTGGGGCCTAACATAATGGTGATTGACGGTTCTGTCTTTGGAAGGGATTAATGTAATTCTTGCAGGGCCTCTGGTTAGTTCCTGCAAGAGCTGGTGGTTAGGAAAAGAGCACCTGGCCCTGATTCCCTTTCAGATTTCCTGTCCACCATCTGATCTCTCTTTGAACTTGCTCTGAGAACAATGGCATCACCATGTGGTGGAGGTGGCCCTCCCCAGAGGCCAGACACATGTGGCCACCTACTCACAGACTTTCAACCTCCCAAACTGAGATAAATAGAACTCTTTTCTTTGGAGGTACCTAGTTAATTTTATTATACCAATAGAAAATGGACTAAGAAAGAGAACATCTGGAAAAATCCAGGAAATAAACAATTCAAGGGTCCAAAGATAGATTTTTTTTTTAATGTGAAGGTATATCTTTATGCAAAGTCAGAATGCTTCCTATCATTTGCCTGCTACATGGTAGGTCTGGAGAATTTCAGAATTTCTGAAAGAGATGTTACATTACACACTGTCACCCAAAGAAGATTTTTTACTGCTGTTTTCTATCATTTGTCTGTATTGAAAGCAAATTTTTTTCCTTTGTCTTTTTTTTTTTTTTTTTTTTTGGTACTGAGGATTGAACTCAGGGGCACTTAATCACTGAGCCTTATACCCAGCCCTTTTTAATATGTTAGAGATAGAGTCTACTTGAGGATTTCTTAGCAGTAGGGAAATTTTCGCTTCTTCAACACTCAGAATAACTACACACCGGAACTGATTGATCCTGTGTTTTCCTTTTCTGCATGCAAATATCTCCATTTCATTCACCTTTCACTCAACACCCACTACCTTGAAGATAACACAGATAAAACAACCAATGAACAGCTCTATTACTTATTCATCACCAACCAAGATGAAATGAGCTCTGCCAGGGTTCAGGACAGAATCTCACACACTGTTGTACTGAACACATATTTGTTGAATGAAAGAGCAGATAAATGCCAAATGTTCTAGTAACAGTGCAAATGAATCCTGTGGTATTTGGCATTTTTGTGTACAACACAATAGCCCTACCTCACCCTTGGCCCTGCAATTCATCTGTTATGAGGTATGCCTCCTAAACATGTCCACTTAGAAGTATCAAAGCCAATTGCACAAGGGCTGGGTTGTAGCTCAGTGGTAGAGTGCTTGCTTAGCATGTGTCTCTGGGTTTGATAGTCAGCACCACACATAAATAAAATAAAAGTCCACTGACAACAACAAAAAAAAATTTTTTTTTTAAAAACCCAATTGCACAAAAGAGAAATCTGGACTCTATCCATTCCCAAACATGTTCCTTTGTGGTCTTCAAAAATCCAGCAATCTTTCTTCTGGGTAAATAGCCCCCCAAATGAAATCACTCCCTTGTCAAGATACCTACTCTTTCATGTCAACTGCAGCACTATCCACCACAGTCAAGACACAGGAACAATGTTCTGTGTTCACTGGTGGACTAATTAAGGAATAAAAACCATGATACATACAAACAAGGAAATATTAAGTAGCCCTAAAAAGTACGAGATCTCACCAGTTGCTGTGACAGTGGATGAGCACGGAGGGTGCTATGATAAATTAATTAAGTTAAACCCCAAAAGAAAAAGAATTGCATGATCTCATCTACATGTAGAATCTTAAAAAATAAAAATAAAAAAATATATAACCTCCACATGCATCCCAGTGCTCATATTTAAAAATCTGGACATCATCCATGTATTCACTTGGCTCTCACTTTCCATATCCAGTCCAGCAATCACTCTTGTTAGCCTTTGATTCATGTTTTTTGCTGAATCTAAGAGACTTAATGTCTCCAAAGCACCTGACCACAGAACAGATTCCTACCCACTTTCCCTACAACCACCCTTCAGGCCAGTTTTCACAAAACAGCCAAGGGTGAACTTCTCTGGGTACAAATAAAATCTTACTACTCTTCTGCTCAAATCCACCAATCCTGCTGCAGGCAGGATAAAATCCGACCTTGACGTCCTGGTCTAGGAGACCCGGTAAGATCTGGATGTGTCCCACGGTTCTGACTTCATTTCTTATCACCTTCCTCCCTGTCCGGTGAGTCCCTATAAAACATCTTCTGGGTACCTAACTCCCCCAAATGAAATCCCTCCCTTGTCAAGATAACAACAGTAAGTGTGCGATAAATGATGGTCCCATTCATAAGCAAATGGGTGCTTTCCCCACCCCAGCCCCCTAGTATTGGGGATTGAACTCAGGGCGCTCAAACACATCACCCTCTTTTTCTCCTTGCTGGAAATTGTCTCCTATGGAGCCCTGCCTCCTTCCCTGTGTTCAGTCCTTAGACCCAGTGTCACCTCTTGGAGTATTTTTTTTTTTTCTGCTGATGACTATAGCTAAAAAAAATTGTTCCTTTTCTTCTCCTGTAAACTATCCTATTATCTTTTATTTTCTTCATGGCTACAATTATCACATTTCATCAGTTACATGTTCATTGTCTGTCTTCTCTCACTAGCATGAAAGCACCCAAAACCATTGATCTTGTTAACATCTATCACTTCCCCAGCATCTGGCACAGTGGCTGAAGTATCATAGGTGTGCAATAAATGATGGTTCCATTAATAAGCACATCAATGCATTTTTTCCAGGTATTGGGGGTATCCAACTCAGGTTGACTTGACCACTAAGCCTCATGCCCAAGTCCCCCCCCCCCGCTTTTTTTTTTGTTTGCATTTTATTTAGAGACAGGGTCTCACTGAGTTGCTCAGGGCTTCGATAAGTTGCTGAGGCTGGCTTTGAACTCACGATCCTTCCGCTTCAGCCTCCTGAGCTGCTGGGATTGCAGGTGTGCACCACCGCACCTGGCAAATGGATGCATTTAAAGACCCTGCCCATTGAAATGTCTGAGCACCCACTGTAAACCAGGAACTAGCCCCCCTACCCAGTGTACAAAGGCAAAACAATTTTCATGGTTCGTGGGTTTGCAGACTATTATCTTTCAGCCTACAGGAAATGGCCAGGAATGGGCTGCTTTTCTGGAAAGGTCTAAAAGAGCAAAATCCAGCTCTTTCTCTCCTCCAGCACAGCCACTGGAGTTCCTAGAGTGCCAGTTGGAGGATTTTCGATGCCTGCCAGTTGAGTCACTGTTGCTCATGCGGGTGCCACTGTCACCCTCATGAAGATGCAGACACGAGGCTGGGTGGGCTTAGTGAGTCAAGCCAGCTTTGGCAGATCTGGAGACTCCATCCTCTCTGATCCTCCAGGGCTTGGAGGGGGGAGTGACACATTCCCACCCTCAATTTCTGGAAGACAGAGCGCAGCCCACGCTCTCAGGAGGGAAAACATATTGTCAGTCTTACCAGGAGCATTTGCTCTCTGCAGGCAGTGGCACTGCTGTGCCTGGATATCACATTTCCTTCTCCGAGTCTGTGGGAGGCCTCCCCAGGCATGAGAAGTGCAAACAGAGAGGGGCACATTTGTTGTACAGAAGCTGGCTCCCGAGGGCTCAGGTGTTTGCTTGCTGTAAAATGCAGCAGCTTGCTATGCAGACCTGGAATTTCAAAGCATTTCTGATGCGGGAAAGCAAAGAGGATGCCTACACAACAGGTAGACTCCTTGGGGAAGTTCAGAGTTCAAGGTGAGGCCATGTGGGTTTGAGTGACAGGCCCCTGTGATAAGTCCTCCAAAGTCTTCCACTGATGGTGGAGAGGAAGACCCAGATCCTGCCCAGACCTCACCTGGGATCTGCATGGCCCAGTCCCTGCCTGTCTTTCCAGATCTTCTTCCTGCACGCCCCCCATTGACCCTGCTCTGGTTATGCAGACTTTCTTTAACCCCTCATACTTCTAGGTTCTTGTGGCCCAGGGCCTTTGCACAGCCTGCTCCCACCATCCTAAATGTCCTTCACTCCCTCCCTACTTTACCTGGGGAACAGTTATGCATCTTGTACACATCAAACACAAGCATCCGTTAAGAGACGCTACCTCTGGCCCCCACTTCTACATCCCATTCCTTTAGAGATTTCATCTCCATTTATGACTATAAACTCATTCCCACCATCTTCAGATCAACTTTGGTTTCCTTCAATGATCTATCTACACAGTGCACTGGTGAAGGAAATGTGTCTGTCCTTATTTATCATTAGAGCCCCAGTTCTAGCATACTACTCACACTCAGCAAACAATTATTAAATGTAAATACCTAGGTTATTTGCAAAAAAAGAGTTGATACATTCCTGGAAAACACACAGTTTGAAAAATATAGCTACAGACAAAAGAAAAGTTTCATCCTACTATTGTGCTAAGCAGATGTGAGGGTCAGTCATCACTTTGTTTATTTATTGGCAAAACATTTCCAGCTGTCTACTTGTGCTAATAGGATAGGATTTGACTTACTGTTATCTTGGACTGGGTCAGTTTATATGACTCGTTTGGACCAATGAGTTGTGAGCAAAAGTACTGTGTGTCCCTTCTAAGTTAGAACCTTTGTTTCCAGGTGCAAGACGCTTGGGAGCTTTCTTTTACTCTGGCATGATGGAAGGATGGATTGGAATAGGGCTTCATCATCAGCCTGAATGAATTATTAAGTAACCATAGTGAACAAAGTCTCCTTGTGAACTTCCAGTGGACACAACACAAAAGAGAAATTAAACTCTTTTTCTCTAAGTCACTCAGATTTGGAGTTACTTGTTACCACAGCATAACGAAGCTTATGCTGACTGATGAAAGAGCTAAATCTAAACTTTCTTGCTGCAAAAGTAAGACCAGCAATAGGAAGAATGGCAACAACAATAATGAATATTTGCTGACATGTTCCTATGTTTTTGGAATAGTTAGAATGGTATAAAGGGGAGATATTTTAAATTCCGGTATACAAATAGATAAATTAGACTCTTAAAGGTCATGCAAATGGTGCAAAATCAGCTTGTTTGGAAGAGATAGAGCCTGATTCTGCTCTACTTCAAAGCCTGCATGTTGTTAATCACTTCTATTAATATTATTAGAATATTAAATATTCTATCATATGTATTGGACTGTTAGGAAGAAGGAAGAGGTAGAGGTGGAGGAGGATGAGGAAGAAGGCAGGTAGGGAGAAAGGGAGGGAAGGAAAGCAACATTCAGATCTCCATGTGTGAGGAGAAGACATCAAACGCTCTGCTCTTCAAAGGGCCTGGAATCTTGGGATACAGTTTCCCTGCAAGAGTTTTTTGGCAGTAAGAAAGCCAGGGAGCCCCTTACATACACATGCTTGGCCATACTGTCCACCTTGGAGCATTTTAGCTAGAATTGAAACAGGAGCAGATTTTATGGATGAATTTTCCTTATGCCTACACAATAATGGGGAACAGAAAATTCAAGCTCAGTCTGCTTTGGGTAGGTGAGCCAACAGATTAGAGATCAGCACGTCACTCCCTCTTAAAAGACTCACCAAACCTTTTCTTTGTCTGCATTTTATAGACTCCTTGGGGAAGTTCAGAGGAAGTTCAGAGAAGCTTCTAGAACAAGCTGTAACTTCCAGACTGTTCTGTCAGTTGACAACATTATCACTATCTACTCACAGAGGAAACTTTCCAATTCAGTTTCAAAAGAGAAACAAAGCAAAACATGACACATAGGCTAAGGGTACCGCTAAGGGTATAGCTCAGGGGTACAGCATGGCCAATATGGGTGTGACCCCCCAGACAGTTCAATCCCCCCGTACCACAAAACAACAACAACAACAACAGCCTTATTTTTATGTAATAATAACGTTTTAAATAATAATTTTACATGACATTCATAATTATTAGCACTTACTGTGTGCCAGACACTATTCTGAGAGCTTTATGAAAATTATTTAATTTATCTAGTGTGCAATGTACCTCGTGAAACAGGTACTATTCTTAATTTTAATCCACTTTGCAAATAAGGAAACCGAGGTAGGGGAAAGTTAAGTCATCCCACAAGCTCACAGAGACAGTAAGTATCAGATCTGGGCTGGGGGGTCCCAGTCTGGCTTTAAAGCACAATGCTAACACCCCTACCATGAATCACAACAATAACACAGTAATAGAAAGAACTCAGCAACCATCAGCTCTACAGTGCGAGGGACTCTATTAGGGTGTACACATCATTTAGTGCTCATGACCACCTGATGGGGTTGTCATAAACCCAATAGTAGGCAGCTGAGGCTTGGAGAGGTGAAGCGTCCTGTCCAAAATTCCAAAATGAATCCTCCAGATAGAATGGCAATCATCAAGAATGCGAATAATAATAAATCCTGGCAAAGGATACAGAGAAAAATGGTCCACTCATACATTGTTGGTGAGAATGCAAATTAGAACAACCACTTTGGAAAGCATCATGGAGACGCCTCAAAAGAATAGGAATAGAACCACCAGATGACCCAGCTATCCCACTCTTTGGTATTTATTCAAAAGTACTAAAATCAGCCTACTCCAGCGATGGCGGCACATCAATGTTTATAGCAGCATAATTTACAATAGTCAACTTGTGGAACCAGCCCAAGTGCCCACCAACAGGATGAATGGATTCAGAAAATGTGGTATAAATACACACTGGAGCTTGACTCAGCCGTCGAGGATGATTCCATCCTTGATGATGGCATTTGCTGGTGAATGGATAGAACTGGAGGACATCATGCTCACTGAAATAAACCAGACTCAGAAAATCCAGGGTCAAATTTTTTCTCTCTCAGATGCAGAAACTAGAGTAAAATTAGGGAGAAGAAAAGGGGGGGGGGCAGGATTGGATATCATAACAATCAATGGAAGGTCAGTGGAATCAAAGAAGAAGATCGTGGGGAAGGGAGGAAATGAGGGATGAAATTGAAAAAATTATGCTATATACATGCATAAATATGCCATAGTGAATTCCACCTGAATTCCATCTTTATGTATATCTGTAAAGCCCCAATTAAAAATGCCATAAATAAATAGAAGAAAGACCACTAGTGTAGAGGGTGGGAAACAGAGGAAGGAGAAGGGGAGGCATAGAGGGGGTACCAGGAACTAAGCTGGAGCCAATTAAGTCCCATGCATGTATGATTATGTCAAAACGAACCCAGCTATTAGTTGCGATAATGCATTAATAAAAGCATTTTAAAAATTAGTGTATAGCAGCACCTGGATTTACACCTAGGAATTCCAGCTCGAGAATGCCCACTCTGACCGGTTCCACATGGAATTGGGAACAGAGATTTGCTTCCTCCTACCTCTGTGTGGAAAATGGCATTGCCCCCTGGGTGAGGCCAGGATTGCAGGATGTCTCCAGGTTTCTGCAGACATGGCAGCCCCTGAACACAGGGCTCCTGGAGGGACCCAGTGACTCTAAGAAGAACAGTGTCGAGGGGATGGGGTGAAGTGTCCCTTGGAAGCAGTTTCATAAATAAGGGTGTGAACGCTGGTGAACATCTTTTTTGGGCTGGAGGGGGGTTACCAGAGATTAAACTCAGAGACACTTGACCCCTGAGCCCCATCCCCAGCCCTATTTTGTATTTTATTTAGAGACAGGGTCTCACTGAGTTGCTTAGGGCCTCGCTTTTGCTGAGGCTGGCTTTGAACTCACGATCCTCCTGCCTCAGCCTCCTGGGCCACTGGGATTATTGGCTGGTAAACATCTTAGAAGTAAGTAGGGGGAGATTCCAAGGTTGGCTGAGATCTGTGTCACTCAAGTGGGTGACTGCAGGCAGAAAGTGAGCTATTTCAATTCTTCAATAGACTCTTTTGCCTTTGGGTAAGTTAACTCCTGTCCTCCTTAAATGTAGGAAAGATCATTCTCACATAAACAGCGTATTTTCCAATGACAGTGATGGTGTGTCCAACTCTAAGCTAAAAATGAACACCTCACAGTTTTCTCAATTGGGGGAGCGTGAGCACACAGGAAAGGATGTATCTGGCACTGGATTTCTGGACCTCAGCAGTACTGGCATGAGGGCTCATCAACTCCTGGTTGTGGGGAACCGTTCTGTGCCCTGTGTGACATTTAGCTTTTGGGTCTTTACTGTGCATTAGATACCAGAGCAACACCCCCATCCCCAGTTGAATTAAAAATTGACGAATGTTTTGAAGGAGGTGTCAAAGTTGCCCCCAGCCGAGAACCACTGGCCTAGCACCTAATTTTACTTATTTGTTGAGGACTTAATATCATATTTTTAGGGGACAGACAGATGTGAATGGTGGGAAGATGAGGTTAAGAAAATAATTCTATAAAATGGGCCCACGGTGCTGAGCCCCACGTGCTTTCTTTTCCAAGAAGCAATCCACCTGCAGCCCTGCCTGGCCTCAGGGGACAGGACATGTCACATTCCCCAGCAAACTACCTGTTCCCTGCAGGAGAAATGCAGACCTAAGATAATGTTGATGGGAAGAATACAGGAGATTTTTGTGACCAGGTCCTGAAACTCTGAGAGATTAGGGTAGTTCCTCCTAACCATAAAATCTGTAAGAATGTATGATTAAGAATCCAATAAAAACCAGTCAGCATGGGCCAAAGTGACCTAGAGTTGTCATGACAGGGGGGACTTGAAAGTCTGATGTCTCCCTGGTGTCATTCAATCAGACCTGGATGGGACTTTTTTGGAACTTCTCTGCGATCATCCAAAAAACTGAAGTGTAGGAGAGGCACATTATCCCTCTCCTCTCTAAGAGGACCCACTCTCTCTCTCTCTCTTGAGAGTGTCTCCTTTCCATTTTCATATCCCTTCAAGAAAATGATTGCTGTTCCTCTGAGGGACATGTCTGAGATCTTTCTAACTTGATTGCAAGAATCAGTGTTTGAAAAGGGGGGGTCTTCACACTGCCTCACTTTCTGGAAGGCCCCAGCTCTGTAACAATATTAGTCTCTTAGGATGGTGAGGGGTGCAACCCAGAGGTGGACCTTCAGGGAGCTCCCAGTTAGGAGATGAGAGACGGATGATAACCACAGAATTCTATGCAGAATTTCCAAAGATAAACATGGCACCCTTCAGCTGGGGAAGAAAAATGTTCCCGGACCTGTCTACAAGGAGGCAATCCATTTTGACTAGATTTTTATCAAGGGAAGATGTTATAGGTCTCCAATGAATGCCAGGATATTCTGCTGAACCCCGTTGTGACCAGGCTCTCAATCACCTTAAACAGAGGTTTTTCCAGCTCAGAGAACCCTGATACCAGCCTGCAGGTTGGCAGGCAGGAGGAGGAAAATGCACAGAGCAGAGACAGCCTTCTTTTGCACCAAGAGGGCATGCAGGGCTCACCTTGCCCTTGGAATATACATGAGGTAGACTGTACCAGGCCTTTGATCTATCAAGCAGCTGTCAACAGGACTCTGAAGGTCTGGAGATAATGTACTTGGATGTTTATCAAGCCAAACAGGGGGGAAAAAATCCACTGAGACTGAGTCAAGAGAAAATATCTCCCTCTAAAAATAAACCTGATTTTAATTTCAAACTGGGTCAGTTTGGCTTGGGAATTATTGGGGAGCTTGGCTGAGCCACTCAGGAGATGAAGTGGAACCCTTGCTAATTTAATTTGCATATGCTGCTTAAAATGCGAGAAGCCTGCTGTTCTGGTCTGGGCAGTTCCCTGCAGGCTGGCACCTGGCTGGTTTCCTTTCCTGCCTCTGCAGGCCCTGTCGGAGAGGCAAGGTGGGAGCTTTTGTTTGAGAGAGGTGCAGAATTTGATGCAGAATTCACCTACAGGCTGCAGAGAGCTTTTTGCCTTGGGGATCATGTTTCCAAAACAGGACAGAGGAAGGGCAACGGGTGGAGCATGCGCAGCCTCTTAGGGAGGACCAGTGTTCAAGAAACTTGTCACTTGGCTTTCTGTGAGATCAGAACCAACTGTTTTCCTGTGTCTTCTTAACCTTGGTGTGTGCATGCTCGGGATGGATGCTTCTGGTGCTTTGTAAATTCCTTTGGGCGTGGCCTTCCCAGCTGTCAGTCAACTCAGTCAACCTGCTGACATCAGGAAGCTAGACTGAACCCCCTGAAACCAGTGCAGGGGTCTTGGGATCCTCTCTCTCCCTATGATTTGCCAGGGGACTCTGGGGAATACACTCCTTTATTCCCTCCTCCTTGATATTTTTCCCATCCCCATACCTTCTGGCTTATTCCAGTGGCTCTTACCCAGACACCATTGCAAAGGTGTTTAACTCAGAAGGTCTCAGATCTGAGATTTTATGGATTAAGAAATAATTTAGGGCTGGGGTGTAGCTCAGTAGTAGAGTGCTTGCCTCGCATGTGCAAAGCCCTGGGTTCTCTGGCTAGACCACAAAAACAAAACAAAACAACAAAAACAGATTAAAAACAAGCAAAATGAGGCACAGACATGTTTTATTTTTGTCAGGAAAAGACACAAAGAATTCCCACTATGACTAGACATTATTTTGTGAACGAAATGCACTTAATACCCCCCAAAGTAGATAAACAGTACTTGGTCAATAATAAGGCATTCTCAGAAGAGTCCAACTGGAACCTTGGGATTCTTACATACATAGTGACATGCATGATACATATCCAGACACATCCATGACTTTCCTCATTTTGCAATGGAATAATTAAGACTCCTCCAGGGACTGTCACCAGTCTGAGGACCTGTATGTAGACACCAGCATCCTAACTCATTTTCCTGACTGTCTATGCCTGAAATTCTCCTAAGACAGCTTCTTCAAAGGTCATCATAACTGTCTACTGCTGAGAATCCACCCACTGCCCCTCCACTGTGTTAGGGGGAGGCAAAATTCACCTGGGGAAACAGGAAGTTGCATGACGTCTCCAGGTTGCACAGATAATTCCTGATTTGAGTCAGAGTTTGAACGGGGTGTTGGGGGGTTGGGGGATTAGATTGCGGAGATACCACAGGTATCCAGCAGGCTGGGCATCCCTGTCTGCGCTGTCCAAGATGGTAGCCAACAGCCCCACATGGCTAGTGGGCATGTGAAATGTGGTTGGCGTGACCAAAAAACTGAATGTCAAGTGTGGGGAGCCACATTGAGTTACCATGCCCTCCAGTCCTGATGCACCACGGGGATCTGAAAGATCACTGTAGTCTGACGCGGTAGTGCCATGACTGTGACTTGGTCTTTTCCCCTGCAAGGATAGCAAGGCCAGTCTAGGATAGCAAGGCCAGTCTTCTGAGTAGGCACACCCCTGGGGTTGAGCGACACTCACCTATTCCTGTGTAATCCTACCCCTTTGCCCTGTTTGGGATAGAATGTTCCATGGAAACTCCCTTTGTGTGTCCCCTTCTCTTACTCTGCCCCTGGGTGTGGCCTTCCCAGATGTCAGTCAACCTGCTGACAGCAGACATCAGGAAGCTAGACTCCACCCCCTGAAACCTGACCCCATGCCTCATTTGAATAGCTTCTCCCCAATAAGATTGTTCAACACATGTTCTCTCTCTCTTTGCATGGATGCCTAAGGTCAGAGGAGCTGTCACAGGATCCAGAGAAAAAGGTATTTCTGTCTCTGTGTGGTTATTTCATGTAACCCAGTTCCCCTGAGTGTTTTAGTCATGAGAAACATGACAGTCAAGTTTTACTACATTTTAATTAATAACGGCATATGACCAGTAGCTATGATAGTGGAAAGGTCTAGACCTTTCTCTGTACGTTCCATTCTTTTCTTTTTTAAATATTTGTTCTAATTAGTTATACATGACAATAGAATGCATTTTTGACACACCATACATAGATGGAATATAACTTCTCATTCTTCTGGTTTCACATGATGTGGAATCCCACGAGTCATATAGTTATATATGTACATAGGGAATAATGTCCGATTCATTCTACTATCCTTCCTACTCCCATACCCCCTCCCTTCCCTTTACTCCCCTCTACCTAAAGTAACTCTATTTTTTTCCTAGCCATGCCCTCGTATTATGAATTAGCATCTGTGTATCAGAGAAAATGATATTCTCCAGCTACATCCATTTACCGGCAAATGCCATCATCTCATTCTTCTTTAAGGCTGAGTAATATTCTATTTTGTTTCTATAGTACATTTTCTTTATCCCTTCATCTGTTGAAGGGCACCTAGGTGGATCTCATAGTTTAGCTATTGTGAGTTGAGCTGCTGTACACATGAATGTGGCTGCATCTCTGTATATGCTGATTTTAAGTCCTTTGGCTATAAACCGAGGAGTGGGATTTTTAACACTAACTGGGAGCCCAGATAGAAGATCCCATAAATGTTCAAATGAAAAATACAGTCTCTCCGAGGCAGACTCACTGATAGCACTAATTTAGCTGTATTGACTTGCACAGGTGACTTAACTCCGTGCTTCACTTTTCTCCACTGTTCAAAGAGGAATGATAGCACAGCGTTGGACGATGACTCAATGATTTAACATGTGTAAAAGGTTCAGACACCGCCTGGCCTCCAGGAAGCACTGATTTACTGAGATCATACTCTGAGTGAAGTCCATGATTCCATTCGGACTAACTGCCAAAGACAAGTCACCAGCCCTAGCTCCTGAGTCAGGGATTTAGTGGTCTCACACTGACCGAGACAGACCGCGTGATTGACAGCAGTGGTGGCAGAAGCAGATGTTCACGGTCACACTCTACAGGCTCTCGCTTGACATCGGTGCTCAGCGAGGAGGTATTATCACCCCAGGGACTGACTGCGGCACGGGGCAGAATCACCTTGCCCAACTGCTGGAATGGCCAAGCCTGGATTCAGACACGAGGCCCTCAACATGGTGCTCACTGCCTGCTCTCTGACGTGGCTATGATCCAGAATGCCACTCTGACTAAAGGCACAGAGGAAGGAGCAGGTAGGGGGGCAGCAGGCTGAAGGGAACACACAGTGGTATTTGCAAAGCTCCACCCTTGATAACCCAAGGATGGAGTGGTTGGGCAGTCAGTGTCCGCAGCTATTTTTGGTAATCTGGCCTAGCACAGGTTGAACCCTGATAGAGGCCACTTTGGGTCCATTGGGGGACTTTATTTGGGGGGGGGGGTAGTTACTGAGTTACTGGGTAAGTCAATCACTGAGTCCCATCCCCAGCCCTATTTTGTATTTTATTTAGAGACAGGGTCTCACTGAGTTGTTTAGGGCTTCGCTAAATTGCTGAGCCTGGCTTTGAACTCGGGATCCTCCTGCTTTAGCCTCCAGAACTGCAGAGATTATACATGTGTGCCACCCCACACAGCTCCATCAGGGGACTTTGGAATTCACTCACTCAGCTGGAAGAATAATCATACCAATTTCCTTTACTGTTCTTTATCACATGCATAATGCATTTAGACCTCTTTTCCTGGGTGGGAACTCTTGACTTTTCTATATTGAAATGTGAAATAAAACTGTGGTCCCAGAAGATCACATTCCTTCAAATAAACAAAAACGATCATGAGGTTCTCAGTGGCCCAGGCCTTCACCACAAATATCAGAGGGACAGAGAATTTGCCTCTGGTAATCAGGAATCATAGACCCAGCCTTCACTAGAGGAACCACCATAGGATGTGAGCCACACTCTCCTAGGAAGGCTAATTTGCTGTATCTTTAATTACAGGGATCCAAGATCTCTTCTCTTTCTAATTTTGCAGAGGATATAGAGGATATGCACTATTTTTAAGTGAGCCATTAAGTATATTGATTAATGGCTATTGACAAACAATACCAGATTCTAGCAGAAATAAAAACAATATGTAGCCCAGAGTAATTAACCCCTCTGCTTATTTTATCTCTTTCCTATGAACTAATAAAATCTCAAATAAAAATCCTCCTTTTACTTAGTTACTTATTTTGGTACCAGGGATTGAACACAGGGGTCTTTACCACTGAGCCACATCCCCAGACTTTTTATTTTTCATTTTGAGACAAGGTGTCACTAAGTGGCTTAGAGCCTCACTAAATTGCTGAGGCTGGCCTCAAAACTGTTCCTCCTGCCTCGGCCTCCTGAGCTGCTAGGATTACAAGCCAGTGTCATCCCACTGGATGGAAATTTCTCCTTTTTTCTTAAGGTCATAATAAGGCAAGAAAAAAAAACCCCATAGGAGATTCAAGTTCCTGTTCTATTCATGGGTCTACCTAGAATTGGGAGAGTTATGTAGATTTATATATTATATTTTTACAGGTTCTTACAGATTTATAGGTTATGTATTTACAGGTTCCCTCTCAACCCACTCCCTTCCTCCTTCCCTCCCTCCTTCTCTTCCTTCTCTCCCCCTTTCCTTCCTCAGGGCCATTTCTTTCAGAACAATATAAGCAAGGCTTATTTTGCAAACTATAATGTGAAATATCCAAACTCTCTTACCTTGCTGGAAATAATATTTATTGGTAAAAAACAAAACAAATGTAACAACACAACTTTGAAAAAGTGGCAATATCTTTTGAAGCTGAATACACCTGTCTCTCATGCTCCAAGACTCTGCTCCTGAGTAACTACACAAGAAATAAGAAAGGAGTGCTTACATACATGAATTGGCATGCACAGGATGGTTTAGAAGAGCTTTACTCTTTCCCAACTGGAAACAATGCACATGTTCATTAATAACAAGATGGGGAGATCAGTTTGGGTCTGTTCGCACACTGGAAGAGTGAGGGACGAGAAGGAAGAGCTGTTCAGTGCAAAACATAAATAAGCCTCAGAGGCCTGCAGTTAGCAAGAGAGGGCTTTACAACTTCATTTATAGATGGTGCCCCACCAGGGCACTAGGTATGGCATCAGTCTCATAAGGTCACTTAGACAAAGTCCAAAATTAGCCAAACTAACCTGAAAGAAGGGTTTCAGTGGGTGGGCAATCCAGGGAACAGGTTGGTTTCAAGGGCCCAGTACCCATCTTTTCTCTGATGTCCTGTAGACTGTTGTCTCTACAGAAACAGTCGCACACCCTGAAACATGTAGCCTCTGCACCCAAAGACATATTGTCAGTCTCAACAGCAGCCTGGGAAAGTGACTGATGCCCTGATGAAGAGGCACCTGCAGAGATGTGGGGCTTCCTGTGGTTTTTCCCATTAGAGGAAGGTTTTGCAAAGGGTAATATGCAACACTGGTAATGCCCGATATTGAATGAGAGCACTCGAGAGGCCTTGGGCAGATGACATCCCTCATGAATGTCAGCGACAGGACTGCCATTGGTTCATTGCTGTTCTGAGTATCTGCGATTCATCTGGGGGGGGGGGGCTGGATATAGAAAATGGAAATCCTGATGGACCTCCTCCCACCCCCACACTTAGTTCCCTTAGACCTTGAGTGAAACCCAAAGGAGAACATCCGATTGGTGGTCTTGTTCTTCTTCTATAAGTTCAGGGGCAGAAGCTGGTTTGAAGGAGTGGCACAAACACAATTTCAGTTCCACTTGAACTTGCATAGCTCTTATTGATTTAGAGAGGGGCATGTGCGTCCTTTGATTATGAATATAACCTTCCAAGGCAAGCAGAGCATCTTTACTGTTTGCCTTTTGCAGATGAGGGAGCTGAGGCCCATCAAGCTGAAATCCACCCACTCAAGGTCACACACGGAGTGACAGTGGAAATTCCAATCCAGAAGCAGTCTGCAGAGTGCCTTCACTTGTTACCACATCAACCCTTTTCACTTGGCAAGGGTGACCCCTTTCTGGACTTCAACAGGGTGAAAGAGGGATTATGTTCCTCCTCACCTCTAACAATCTGTTTACCACTCCTGGGGAAGTTTCTTTTAAATTTAACACTCATCTTACTTTTTCCTAAAATAGATTCATTTAAATTCTTTGAAAGATTCTGAGCTCCATCTCAAGTTTTCTCTTGTCTTACCGTATCCTCCTATCTTTCCCTCCCTCCATTCAAATAATTCAGCAACCTCACAAACATGGAACACTGGAGTTGGAACTTGGAGGAAGATTTAAGACCAGCTGTTATTTCAAATCCAAATGCACATGCTCTCCCAGTGGGCATAGCTTATTGTTATCCCCTTTTAAAGGCTGCTTGGGAAGACTGATTGCCTGTATTTAGACATAGCAAGTTTAACATCTCTCAGGTAGCCTCTTGGACCACAGGAAGAGGAAAGTGAAATAAATCTTTCTTTGAGTCTTCTCTCTTTTTGAAATAAATACTGTAAGCTTGACTTGGAGATGTGTGAGTATGTTGAAACTAAGCAACTTGATGCATCCAGGAGTGTGGATAAGTGCTTATGATTCAGAGCCAACTCTGGAATTCCTCCAAATACCTACTGTGTAACCCTAGCTACTTAACCTCCTTCAACTTCGGTGATCTCATCTCTAAAATAGTGATATTAATAGTATATGTGCAGGAGATAATGCCCAGTTTTAACAATACCTAGCATAAGTGTTAGTCATTTTTATTACGTCTTGCTTTATTAATTAACCCCCTGGCCTTAACATCTGGGATGTAGAAATACTCTACATTTGTATCCAGGCCTACTTCAACTAAGGTGATCAGAGCATCCCAGGCCATCATACTGCTAAACCCGCTACCTGATTTTGATATAGGAACCTATTTTCTCTGAATGAAAATTTAAGTGGAGCTCAGTGCTGCCTCTAAATGTCCAGAGACAGACTCTATTTGTTTCTCTGAGCATGATCTCCCCTTGACGGAGTGACTAGAGGTGCCCTTGCAAATGCCCTAAGAATGGTGGAATTCATTGAGAAGAATGGAAGGAATTTGCACACACCATAGTAGTCATGCTTCTAACAGAAAATACACAGACGTGCAGAGCAGGTTACAGGGAGACAATTTCTGCACTCATCCCGTAAGGAGAGGAAGCAGTTTTGCACATGAGCCAAAGTGGTTTATAAAGTAAGGTTTAAGAACTCATTGCTTAATGTCTGGGGGATGTCAGATCTGCTACCTCCTAGCTGTGTCATTCTATGCCAGTCACTCCGTTGGCCAATCTGTAAAATGAAAGTAATAAAAGAATTCACCTGGTTGGACTGTTGTGTGACAGCTAAGCTATCTGACGTAACAAACCTGATGGGAACTGCAGTCATTATCACCTTGAAGCTGTTATTGCTGTTGTTTTCTGGAAGTGGCTCCTGACTTTGACACTTTCTCACTCTACATGGATACAGAAGTGACACCTTCTTGGAGACAGTGCTGGCTGTTTGCCCTACAGCGTGCCCAGGATTCCTGGTCTCCTTTGTGGTTGGGTGGGTCTACTTTTGACTCAGGGCTTGTGAAAGCCAGTGATGGAAAACTTCTGAGATGAAGGCCTTGACTGCTGATTTGAGACACACCGGAGCACCATGTTCCCTCTGTTGGGACAACTCATGATGTAAGGAAATTGCTGGCTACTGCATCCATCCAAGCCTCTGAACCACTGTGAGGTAGAGTCCTTCTGTCACTTAACAATGCTCAGCTAGTGAGCAACAAACAGACTCTTGGCGTTTTTGGTCATTAAGTGGTTGAGGATGATGGTTATCATAGCACATCTATCCCTACCCCAGACCATTGAAGGTGGTGGAGACCTTCCTTCTAACATCAAGGGTCATTTGGCAATGTCTGGGGACCTGAGAAGGTCACAAATGGGGGTGTTATATTAGTAAGGAAATAGAATAGTCCCCCCAAAAGGGAATTCTAATGGAAAATGTCAATAGCCCTCTACTTACTGAGTTTTCCTCAGCCCCTCATACTCCTCCCTCTCTTAAACCCTCCACGGCCTGTGATCAGAGAATGTACCCAGAGTACCTCTGCTCAGTTCTCAGTGTGCCTGGTTACCTGGAACACAAAGAGATATGGTGGAGCCAGTCAAATTTCTCCAGTGAGTATTCTGCAGACCAACCCTGCCAAGGGTTCCCCCGGGGGGGGGGGGGGTGAGCCAAACTTGAAGTCCAGAGATGAGGAGAAATTAATCATCTTTCTCCTGAAGAGGACTCTTTTTGCTCTCCACTGAACATCGCTGCTTTGCTTCTGAGGCACACACTTAACTGTTGTCTTCTGGTAAAACAGCAGATAGGCCAGATCTTGAGTCATTACATGTTTGATTTCAAGGCTCACAAGGGCAGGGAGTTGGCATAGGTATGGGATGGCCAGCTGGATCCAGACTTCTGACAGTCCAACATCTGCAGGCCTGGCTTAGGGTGGAATTCTAATAGATTTCCTTCAAAGAGCTTAACTAATGTACCTGACAGAGGTTTAAAAATAATGTCTTCAACAGTAGAATGAATCAGACAGAACTTCCCTGTGAACACACAACCACAGAAACTCCACATCATGTTCAACCACAAGAATGGGAAGTTAGGGGGCTGGGGATGTGGCTCAAGCGGTAGCATGCTCGCCTGGTATGCGTGCGGCCCGGGTTCGATACTCAGCACCACATACAAACAAAGATGTTGTGTCCACTGAGAACTAAAGAGTAAATATTAAAAAATTCTCTCTCTCCCTCCCCCCCCCCCCCCTCTCTCTCTCTCTCTCTCTCTCTCTCTCTCTCCATATATATATATATATATATATATATATATATATATATATATATAAGAATGGGAAGTTAGACTCCATGTATAACATGTCAAAATACATTCCACTGTCATGTATATCTAAAAAGAACAAATAAAAAAAATAATGTCTTCAAGGTAACAGGATGAATGAAATGACCACGTGCAGTCCGGCTCTCTCTCAAGTCTTTCACCTTTTGAAATCTAGGTTGGAGAGGGGAGACAGCTTGGAAAAAGGTGGTAAATACAGTGCACAGTTCAGGGTAGAGTGAGTTCAGCCTTCCAATTCTGGTGGCCCTGAGTTTTTGAATCTTGACTTATTTGTGCTTCTGTACATATGATGAGAATTGGGAAGTGCATATGTAACATTTTATTACAATGCCTGGAATGCGGTGACTGCTCACTAAATGGTGGCTATTATAGCATTGCAAAATTCAGCCCTGGCTTCTGGGGCAGGGGTCAGGGGGCAGAGCTGAGAGGGAGGGGACAGAGGGGTGCCAAGCTGGCTACGTCAGAGGCATGAAAGGCTGGAGGAAAAGGGAGGGAAGTATAATGACAAACAGTCAAATACAAATGTCTATATTGATTGGGTGATGTGTACTTCTCACTGTCCACACATACATCATTCAAGTTTGTTGCAGCCATTTATTAACAACTTTTACTCCAAGGTCTTCTATTTTTGTTGCTGTTGTTGGAATGTATACTATCGAATCTGGGACAGCTTTTCTGATTCTAAAGGCCTACACTTTCTGATTCTAGAACTCTGAAGAACTCTCTTTCCATCTGGCACTAAGTTAACAGCAATGTAATAGAGGTGAAGAATTTTCCAATACATATTTCTTGGACCTTCCCTGTGTCAGGCCCTGGTAAGAAAAGAATAAATCAGACTGGCTGGCTCCTAACCTCCTGGAGCTCCCTTCTTACTGGAGAAGACTGACTATAAGCCAATAAAGTAATTATGGATGATAATTTGTCCTGGAAATGAGTAGAGTGCCAAGTTAGAATAATAACTCTAGGATCATACTGTAATTAATGACCAGTGGAAAATCCCTTGGAGGTGGAGGCATTAAAGTTGAAACATAAAAAATGAGAAGGATGTAGTGCATCGAAGGGGAAGGAATAATCTAGAAAGAGCAAAACTGCAAGCATGTTGTATTGTTCATAGACAGTCTCCTCTTGGACTTCCTCACATTCTTGTGAAGTAGGTGCTTGTGGAAGACAACTTCTAACATGGCCCTGAGCTCCACCTCAGTGTTCATGCCTGTGTGATCCCTTCCCTCTGAGTGAAGTCTGGACCTAGTGACTTGCTTCTAACAATTAGGTACAGCCAAAGCCATGGTATATCCTTTCTGTGATTAAGTTATAGAAGAACGTGGCCCTCTCCTGCCTGTTCACCCCCTCTTGCTGGTGCAGGCCGCCATGTTGGAAAGTCCCACATGACAAGAAAGTTCAAATCTCAGTCTAGCAGTCCACGAGGAACTGAATCCTTCCAGTAACCAGGGATAGACCTGGGATACAGGTCCAGCCCTGGATGTGAGGATTGTGACTCCAGCTGATGACTTCCTAGTAGCCCCCACAGAGACCCCCAAAACAAAAGATCCTGATTCCTGATTCTCGGAAACTTAGGCATAAGAAATCTGTGTTGTTTGAAATCTACAAAGTTCTGGCATTAATGTGTTAACCAGCAATAGATAATATAGTATTTATTCATTCACTTTCTGATTGTTATTTAAAAAATATGAGATTTTTGCAGGTCAGGTGACAGCCTACATGCTAAAGAAATAACACAGACTTTACAGTCTCCTGATGCTCACAGACTCAGAGAGGACCAAATGACAGACAACTGGACTCGGTACTTTTCCAGTGGTTGCAATGCCTCATGGTGGATCCAAATAGAAGACATAGTAACTTTGTCCCCCAGACCTCGGGAGGGCAGGAAGTGAGGGAACTGAGGCTCAGGGAGGGTAGAATGTTGCCCAAGGTCACACAGCTCTTAGGATTCATTCTGTTCTGCTCCACTGTGATAGAAGCCATGTGTTTATCTCCAGTGTGAGATGTCTCTTTTCATCTATAATACTTGACAGCTTCTCTCTTAGGCGTCTTGATAATCTAAAAATGAATAGGAGCTGAAATGCATTCTTTAATGCAAATATAAGATAAGCTACGGGTTAATCAGGTTCTGGTGACAAAGATGAAACTGCCATTTCTAATTAGCTTGCAAAACCCAGAAATCAGACCACTTTAATCTAGCGCATGGCTGTGTGTGCATTTGCTCATGGTTGAGGGTCACGCATCCCTACATAAAGAAAGATGCAAGTGTTGGACAGAAAAGAATCGCAGCCTGCTTCAGGATGAAATCAAATCAGCAGTGAAAATTAGCTACCCAGAAATATTACAAAGGCAATGGTATCAGGAGAGGATCTAAGGACACTTGAGGATTGGAGGAAACCTGCCTGAGAGATGAGTTTTTTTTTTTTATTTTGGGTTTGATCATTTGTCCAACCTGCAAATCTAGAAGGGGACGAACTAAAAACGAAAGAGAAATAATTTCCTTCTAAAAAGTCATATTAATTTGTAACTTTTGTAAAGAGCTCTTGTGCCTTTTCTCTCCCAGGTTCATTTCATATGTTACATTCACAATTCAAATAGAAAGGGCCCTGGAAGATTTATTTTCTTTTTTCTTCTTTCTTTTCTTGTTCTCCTTCCTTTCCATTTCATAAAGCTCACATATTTATTTTGAAGTGTATTTTATTTTTGAGGCATATGTAGAGTACAAAGTTCAAGGGTGCAGCTTGTTTAACTTTGCCGGATGTTCACACCCAGGGGCATGTGAACTGGGGCATGGCGTGAATGGAAATGTTCCAACCTGTGCTAGTCATTTGGGCAACTGCAAGCCTCACATGGCTACTGGGTTTGAAAAATGTGGCTGTATTTGACATGAGAAAGAACAAGTAAAAATAAAGAAATTTTAAAAATAAATAAATATGTAAAAAGGCACTTCTACAAAGAGAAAATAAACTAAAACAGCGTATCTAATTGTAAATAATTTTGGTTATATAATTGTGCAGAGAATTATTTCAGCTGACTTTAGAATGTAGGATGTGAGGGAACAGTCTTAACAGATGATCTTATGCATTAAATAGACCAATAAATAAATTTAGTAACAAAAAAGATGTGGCTGGTGTAATTGAGGCATGACATCTTATTCAGTAAGGGGACCACTTTGGACATTGCAAAGAACATTTCTATCATCCCAGAAACTTTCTGGTATACTATTAAATTGATACCTATTAAGTCCCTCCCTTCTTCCCCAGTTCAAGTAACCATTGTTCTCTTTTTATCATCATAGGTTTATTTTTTCTAATCCTGAATTTCATATACATAAAAACATAGAATATCTTCTCTTTGGGTTTTGGCTATTTTATTTTATTGACCCTTGGTATGAGGGATTGAACCCAAGGGTGCTTGACCACTGAGCCATATGCTCAGTTCCTGACCCCACTTTTTTTTGAGACAGGGTCTCCCTAAGTGGTTCAGGGCCTCACTAAGTTGCTGAGGCTGGCTTTGAACTTGTGATCCTCCTGCCTCAGTCTCCAAAGCCACCATGCCAGGCTGGTTCTTTTCTCTCAATAGAACATCTGTGAGATTTATCCTTTTTGTTAAATGTTGTAATAGACTCTTATGAATATGCCACAATATATCCATTCCACTGTTGGTGAATATTTTGTATTTTCCGATTTGTGGTTATTAGAAATGGCACTGCTAAAAATATTCGTGTGCATATCTTTTTTGGAGGACAAAGGTACACATTTCTCTTGGATATGTACCAAGGGGTGTTATTGCTGAATCTTTCCCTCTGTACAGCAATGTAGGAGAGGCCCAACTGCTTCATTGTACAGTTTTACTTTAAACCACAGCTCTTTGTCAACATGTTAATACGTGCATTCTATTCAAGGGAAAGCATCATTAACATACACTGTGTGGTAATATCTAATAATTTTAAAGATACAATAACCTCATGTCCCTGTAATTATTCTTTCCCTGGAGAAATTCTTGTACTTGTGTACAAGGAGGCATGTATAATATTTATAATGGCCTTTTTTTCCAGTAGCAAACCTACTTGGAATATCTTATTGAATAAATACATGGCAATTTATGCATAATGATGCATCACTTAGAAAATGAACAGATAGATCTACATGTATCAGTACAAATGAACTCTTCCAATACATTGAGTTCTAAAAAGCAGTGCAGAAAGCCATTGTTCAATATCATGTGTAAGAAGAGTTAAAATCATCAAAGCACTGCTATAGGCCTGTTCAGGGTGCATAGATTGGCAATGAAAGTAATGTACTTGAGAAGTACAGGAAAGGGGTGAAGAGCAAAAGCAGTGTGAGGGTACTCCATGCTTGAGAAAGATTGAGGGAATGAGACATCAGATGCACCACTATATGTATTGACTGACTGATTGATTAGTACTGGAGATTGAACCCAGAGTTGCTTAACCATTGAGCCACATCCCCAGCCCTATTTTGTACTTTATTTAGAGACAGGGTTTCACTGAGTTGCTTGGGGCCTTACTAAGTTGCTGAGGCTGGCTTTGAACAATCCTCCTGCCTCAGCCTCCGAGTTGCTGGGATTCTAATATGTATTATTAACCTAGAAAATGAGTGTGAATGTGTTGAAGCTATTACACCTTGTACTATTTCAAGCATTTTAAATATTCATTAATAATCATGAAAGATCCTGTGAAAGGGGTAGAGGCTGCTAAGAATTCCTTGATTTCCCCAAAATCTTTGCAGGGGGTTATGGTATGGATCTGGAATGTCCCTGAACAAGCACATGTGTTGAAATCATGGTCTCCAATGCAGCAAGGATCCCAAGTAGAGATTTTAGGCAATGGTTGGAAAACGAGGGCTGTAACCTCAAAAGTAGATCAATTCACTTATAGATTAATAATTGAATGGATTATTAATAATTGAATGGTGGTTACTATAGGCAGGTAAGCATGGTTGGAAGAGGTAGGTCACAAGGGGCATGCCATTGAGGATTATATCTTGTCCTGGCTTCCTTCTGTGTGTGTGTGTGTGTGTGTGTGTGCACATCTGCACATGCTCATGCCTGTCTGTTTGCCTTTGTCTCTTTCTCTCTGGTTCCTGGCTGCTATAAGCTGAGCCATGCCCTTCTGCCATGATGTTTCTGCCTTAGACCAGCCAACCCTGGACTGAACTTCTAATATCAAGAGCCAAAATAAGTCTTTCCCCCTCTAAGTTGTTCTTATCAGGTATTTTGGTCACAGTGGCCGAAAAGGTAACTAAGACTCTGGTCATAGGGTTGCCCAGCGTGAGCCCTACCCTTCTCAGGCTTCATTGTAAAGAGATGTGGTTGTGGAACAAAGTTCCAGAGGGACTTCTATAGAAATGAGAACACTGCCCACGTTATAACCTTAAAAAGCAGAAGACTTTTCACACTCTCCTTCTCTCTTCTTAGGGGCTGGCCGTGGAGGTGGAGGTGGTGGGATATGTATCACCTTTGGAGATGATGATATCACGAAATTGGAAAACTACTGGCTCAGACGTTTACATCAGAGGAACATAGAGCACACTGGGTCTCTTAGTTAAGGCAGCTTACACTAGCCCGGATTAACACAGTCAGCTGGACCTGGTGGCTGTGAACGGGAACTGGCTTCATCTACACGTCTTACATAGAACCAATGTAAGACAGCAAGGATTCAGATGTGGAGGCTGAACTGTCAGATTCTAGCTCAAAGTCTCCACCAGTGTGACCCTGAACCAGTCCTTCACTTATCCAGGCACCATTTCCCTTATCTGTAGGGGGAAGTAGGAAAACGTCCTCTTGCCCCATTGAGAACTTTGAAGATCAAATACAATGGCGCCAACTGCCTAACTTGGAATGCAGCAAAGTGTCAGCATGAAGGGAAATGGTATGACTTAGTATTTCCACAAAACCTTACTTTTAACAAAAATTTTTAATAATATGGCTCATCCCAGTAAGCTCATGGATAAATAGCAGGAACAAATTACGTAAAAGACTATTTAGTGGGTAAGATTACCAATAGAGTAAAACTTGTACATGAAACCAGCCATCTGGAGTAGTTTGTAGGTAATTCATCTTGGAAAAATAATTTATGGAGTAAACAATTCTATCATTTCCTGAATAAGTATTCCTGATACATTAATGCTATGACTTCTCATCTCATTCCATAAAAGAAACAAATACTAGGAATAAAACTGCTGGGTACACGCTTATAATCTCAGGGGCTTGGGAGGCTGAGGCAGGAGGATCTCAAGTTCAAAACCAGCTTCAGCAACTTAGTGAGGCCCTAAGCAACTCAGTGAGACTCTGTCTCTAAATACAAAAAAGGGCTGGGGATGGGGCTCAGTGGATAAGCTCCCCCACCCTGGGTCCAATCTCTATTACAAAAAAAAAAAAAAAAGAATAAAACTAAGAAAGGTGTTGAAAGAAATTCTACAAGAAAAATTAAATTTAAAAATTTTAAAGAATTAAAAAATTCTTTAAAAGAAGGAATTAGGAGGAGTGGGGAAACAAAGGAGAAATGAGGAAAGAACTTGATTTTTTTTTCTAGTTCATTCCTTGTGATACGCCGCATAGCTGGACAATTGCAGAAATCCAAAGACCAGGAAAAACAATTCTGTTTGCAAAGTACAGACCCACCAAGCTTTTAAGATCCAGCTAAGTAAGTTAGTCACACAGGTGCCACAGGCCTCACTTCTGTCCTTTTTTTGTTTTTCTACCAGGTAAACCAGAGCTTGTCAACCTCTCGCTCATCAACCTGCAGTGACCTCTCCTCATCCTTGGGATAAATCCCAGCTCCTAACCATGTTCTGGGTGATCTGTCCTTGGCCCATCCATATTCCCTAGAAGGTTCTGCATGTCTCTGTGCTGCAAACACAGTGACCTACTTACATGGGCTAGCATCCTTTATGCCAAGCTCATCGCCTTCTTTTATCAAAAGCCACCTCCCATTCCCCATGTCTTGGATTGACTCCTTCACTTCTGTTGGGCCTGAGTTTAGGAGTCACTGTCTCCCAGAGAGACTTCTCTCTCTTCTGTCCACGTTATCTAAATTACCACCATTATCCTCTGCCCTCTCACTTTCCTGTGTTTTCTTTATAGCCCTTATCTCTCTTGGTAGGAAATGGTATATTTGTTGATGTCTTTGCTTGTCTCACCCATTAAGCTTCAGCTTCGGGAGAGTGGAGATCTTACTGTCACATCTGCTGCTGGATGCCCAGTTCCCAGAACCCTGGCTGGCACATCATAGACGCCATTCATATTCAATGATGCATGATTGAATGCTGTTTTATCACAAAGGCTACATACAGTCTTATACACCTAATTTCCTCCTCGCTTCACTTTTCTATGAGGTGTTTCTGCTTTTATTGTAACCAAGACAATACTTGGGGACCGAAAAGCAACGCCTGCCCCTCTCACAGGGACACACTGAACCGGCTAAATCTCTCAATGACAAACAGATTAAGGAGGAAATATGTTCTTTTCTCTGAAAGTCTTTTGAAACCATGAGAACAAACTGACGACTCTCCAAACTGACAATAAAGACACTATTGGATCTATTTTTCCACATTTCCTAAGAGTTTCCTAAGAACAAAAATAGTTTCCAATTTTAAAATTTTGGTTCGCTTTTCATTAAGAGGAAAGCAATCACCTCTAGATCTTAAATATTTGTTACAGTGTTGTTTCTTTCTTTCTTTTCTTTGTTTTTTTTTACACTATTAATAAAAATATAGTTTCCTGCCAGGTGTGGTGGTGCATGTCTGTAACCCACGAGCTCTGGAGGTTGAGGCAGGAGGATCGTGAGTTCAAAATCAGCCTCAGCAATTTAGCAAGGCCCTAAGCAACTCAGTGAGAACTTGACTCTAAAATATATATAGATATAGATATATAGATATGTTGGGAATCGCCCAGGCTCCAAAGATTAACTTCCCCATCCCCAAGAAGAGCCATCCAATGGTGAGCCCTGCTGGCTCACATGATCCTTACTCACCAATCAGACTAGCCCTGCTGGCTCACCTGATCTTTACCCACCAATCAGACTAGCCCTGCTGGCTCACCTGATCCTTACCCACCAATAAAAAAGCACCCCATGCCAACTGTCAAACCACCCCCGGCTCTATAAATATGCGGAGCTGTTCCTCAATAAACGGGCATTTTCTCCAACCACAAGCCTTGATCGTTCTCTCATAGATAGATATATAGATATATAGATATAGATAGATAGATAGATAGGCTGGGGATATGGCTCAGTGGTAAAGCCCCCCTGGTACCAAAAAAATACATGTATACACATATATTTTTATTAGTTTTATATATATATATATAATTAGTTCTTAATAAAGCATTGCTTGTTTTCAATAAATTGAATATGTTTAGTTGGCTCCCTGTACCTACAAGTTCAAAACCAACTATATATTGAAATATTAGAGGAAAAACAGTGTCTATATCGAACATGTACTGAATTTTTTTCTTATCTTTATTCGCTAAGTACTATAGTGCAATGACTACTTACATAGCATTTACACTGTGTTTGATATAAGTAATCTAGAGATGATTTAAAGTACATGGAAGATGTGCCAATTATCTGCAAATAAGATACTATTTTTTATAAGGAAGTAGAGCATCCTGGATTTTTGTATTCACAGAGGGCTTTTCAACCCATCCACTGCTGACCATAGTACTGTCTTGAAATAGCTGTGTAATATAGGCAGGTCAACCACAGTCATGAGACTGAGGTAGATTCCATATGGACCATGATCCTTCACTGATCATAGCCCTACCATTTGCACCGTGAACTTGATGGAGTCTGCTGCTCCTCCTCTTGAATCACAGCTGACCTCATGAGTCCCTATGCTGATGGAATATCAGGGGAATGGAGGAGCAATTATTTTGCACTGAGACTTCCAGAGCCTTTGCACTCTTCTGTCTGCTCACGTAGAACACTCTCCAGTGGCCATGGGAAGAAGTCCAGGGTGTAGAATCATGCAGCTGAATTTATCCCACTTCAGTCTGTGGTGATCCAATCCCCAAGCAGAACAAAGCTTCCTGCCAAACCCAGATCTGACAGAAATCTCACAAGTGAGCCCTACCAAGACCTGAAGGAACATCAGGTTCATTTGAAGCCTCAGGAACATTAACAAATGCTTCTTGTTTTAACCCACTGAGTTTGAGGTAGTTTGTTACCAAGAAATAGCTAGCTGATACACATTGTCGTAAGAGTCAAATAAAGGCAAGGGCTTTGCAGTTTTCTGATGATCTGTTAAGTTTCCTAGGCATCCCTAAGAATATGGATTTCAGACTTCCTGATCACTTGCCCACTTCCCAAATTTATTTAGATTTCACAGTTCCTCTTAGACAATGAGGAAAATCATCAATCTTGAGTTTTCAAATGTTTGCCTCAACCAGCCTACCTTCTCCTTCCTTCCAATTTCACAAAACAAGCCTTTTAAAGTTGATATTGCTAGGCACCGATGCCAGGAAGCAAGCACACCTGCATAGTTCAGAGAAGCCAACAATTCATGTTGAGTGCAGAAAATGAGAGGAAAAAGGAGATTCTGGATTAGTATGGTTGCCATAATAAATAGAGGTTCATAACATCCCCTGTTACCATTATGATTGCATCTGTATCTTACTAGTAATCTGCTATTCAAAATGTGTATTTGTTGTGTGTATCAGTCAGTTACTGCCATGATAATGCTGGATAACAAACCACCCTCAAACTCTGACTTACACTAACTCATGTTAATTATCATGCTCATGGGTCTGTGTTTTAGCTGTGTTTCTGCAGATCTAGACTGAACAGGGCTGTAGGTTTTAGACAGTGGGCTGGTTGGCCCACACATTCAGTTAGGTTTCTTCCATGTGTATCATACTGAGACCCAGGCTAGTGGGGTAACAAATACCTGCGGCACCATCTACTCTTGCAAGATTGCCAAAATGAGATGCCAACAAAACCAGAGTTACACCCATTTGTCAACACTCTGCTCTTTGTCAGCTGACAGCCCATTGACAAAGCGAATGGGATAGGCTCCCAGTCAAGAAGTGAAGAAGTTTACCAAATGCCCCAACAGCCATGGCAGCAGGTTCAACTTTAATTCAGGGGAGTGAAGAATTGAGACCAATTATTTCAATTGCCACATTATTTTCACAATAGAATTTATTTTTCTGCTCTAGTCAATCATTGGGCAGAAAGGATAGCAAACATCTCATATAATCTCTATTTGTCCAAACCATCTCCTTCTCATTTAACCCCAACTGAACTAGTGCCTCTGTGGAGCAGCCACAGACTCATCAAACCCCACCATTATGCGAGATCTCGGAAGCCCTCAGCTGTTGAATCTTATACCACTCCGCTTCCACCCCCAACACTTCCATTAACAATGCTACTAACTACCATCACCAACCCAGACTACCATTTACTGAGTTGCTATCATGTGTCAGGCTCTTTAAATACCTCATTTCTACCTGGTAGTTAACAACTATTTTATGGGGAAGTTAACTGATAAATATTAGATATGTAAGAAATTGCTGAGTCTAGATTCACACGGGAATTGTGGATTCTGTCTATCTGTATTTTCACATATTGACTTTGTATTCTGGATGATTTTGCTTATGTATTAATTTGTTCCTTTAACCCTATTTTTCACCTCTTGAAGGCAAGAGCCTTGGGTCCTAGAATTCTTCACCCGGCACAATAGGATCATTTGATTTCAACAACTGACATCAGAAAATCAGTCCAACCTTATACATCAATATTTATCAGAATAGAATTTTTCATAGATATAGAAATTCAATTAATTGATGCCAGGTAATAAAAAATAGCACCATTTACCTTATAAGGTAAATTACTCCCATTTTACAAATGCAGAAAATGATGCTCAGTGAGGTTAGCTGATTGATTCATGTTCGTACAGTAAGCAGCAGAGCTAGAATACAAGCCCAGAGCTCTATAACTTTGGTTATTTTATTTAGTCTTTAGTTTTTGTTTTAAATTAACACATAACAATTATTCATAATGGAGGGACACAGTGTGGTACTTCAATACACATACACAATATGTACTGATCAAATCTGGGCAATCTCCTCTTGTTATGGTTTGGATATGAGGGGTTCCCCAAAAGCACATGTGTGAGACAATGCAGGAATGTTCAGAGGTGAAATTGATTAGCTCATGAGAGCTGTCACCTAATGAGTGGATTAGTCCATTGGATGCATTAATAATGTGAATGGGTAAGTGGGTGGTAACTATAGGCAGGAAGGATGTGGTGGAGGAAGTAGGTCACTGAGGCCATGTCCTTGGGGATTATATTATCTCTAGTTCCTTGCACTCAGCTCTCTCTGCTTCCTGGATGTCACAAACTGAGCAGCTTTCCTCGGCCCACACCCATTTGCCATAATATCCGGCTTCCTCTTAGAGTCAGCCCACCATAGACTGAACCTCGGAAATCATGAGCCAAAACAAACTTTTCTAAGTTGTTCTTTTCAGGTCTTTTGGTCATAAAAATGAAAATCTGACTAACACATCTTTTCATTGGTTTATGTTGGAGTCTCTTTTTATAATCACTGATATCACTGATATTCCATATTTATTTTTTTGTCCAATGCTGGTGTTAAATGATAACTATTTTGAAGGCTTTACATATGAAACTCCACAGATCAGTTCTTGGTAAATCCCTACACATGGATCAAGTCTTGGTTCAAGAGGCTGTAATATAAAATGATACTGATAGTTTATATCTTTTAAAAATGTACATATGCCAAGCATGGTCCTAATTTATTCATTACTTTATCCCAGCATGCTCAGGAAAGGGACTTAGCTAGATTTGTGGAGGTAGGAAGCATAGCCCATAACAGTCTCATATGATAAATCTAACCAAACATACTTGGCTTCTGTGTTACACAAAGACTCTGTCTTCAATTCCAAGATTATAAATAAAGCCATGCTTACAGAATGCATATGCCAAGTTTTTTGTTAAAACATTTTCGGGGTTGAAAAGGTAAAATCTTTTATTTATAGAGTAATTTTTTTGAAAAATAAATAATTTTTGCTGTTATGATGTGATAATTATTTAATTTAGGGGTTGACAAACTGCAATACTTGGGTCAAATCTGCCAAATACCAGTTTTCATTACGTTTTATGGGAACACAACCATGTCCATATGTTTTTTATATAATCTATGGCTGCTTTCTGTTACAGTGACATGTTAAGTAGTTGGTACAAAGACTATAGGTTCCACAAAGCTGAAGATATTTATTAATCCCTGGTTTAATTCTTAACTTTGCAACTTTAAATTTCAATTTTCTTTTATGATTTTCTAGGTATTTTTCCTCTGAAGAGTAATTGTATTTTTAAAAACTTTTTTTAAAATATTTTTTTATTAGTTGTAGATGGACACAGTAGCTTTATTTATTTTATTTATTTATTTTTATGCAATGCTGAAGATTGAACCCAGGGCCTCACATTTTTGCCAGGCAAGCGTTCTACCACTGAGCCACTAATTCTGAGGTCACTGGACCCAGCTTCTAGAAGTATAGTGTGTAACACAAAGGAGCCATTTTTCAGGTCATTCAGTCCTGGATCACATAAGCAATGACATGGCAAGAAAGACAAGCATTTCCTAACCTTCGGCCATCTTTTGTTAAGTATGTTTAAAAATTAAATCAGGGAATACATATATCAATATGGTAAAGCCTCCAGGAGTAAAGCCATCAAATGTAACCAGTCTCTATTCAACAGATACACCCATTAAAATCATAGTTAGCACAGAAATTGGTCCTCCACTGACTTTTCTTTCCTTTCAATAAATTTTAGTGGGGGAAATGAATAGGCTATATAAAAAGACTCATAGGATTTAGTCAGATACACATATACCTATCTTCCTAGAATATAGATAGGATCGATAAATCTACTTAATCTCCCAAATCTTTCAAATCTATGGGAAAGATCTACGACTTGTGTATCTATAGAAAAGCTGTACCACTCACTGTGTTCAGCGGTTGCGTTGAAGCATTCGCTTTGGAATCATGTAGTCTTGAGTTTACCTGTTTTCACTCTCTAGTTTCTTTTTAGCATCTTTATTAAAATGTGGATTGTTATGATTTGGGCATGAGGTGTCCCACAAAAGCTCCTGGGTTGGTGCAGGAATATTCGGAGGGGAAATGATTAGATTGTGAGAGGTGGAACCTCATCAGTCACTCCTAGTTTGAAGAGAATGACTGGGTGGTGACTGTAGGCAGGTGGGGTGTGGCTGGAGGAGGTGGGTCACTGGGGGGCATGCCCTGGAAGGATGCATCTTCCCTGTGAGCCCCTTCTACTTTCTCTCTCTGTTTGCTGTCCACCCTGAGCAGAGTAGTGCCCCTCTACCATGTCCATCCACCATGACGTTCTGCCTCACCTTGGGCCCAGTGTAATGGAGTCAGCCCACCGTGGACTAAACCTCTTTGGAGCCAAAATAAACTTTTCCTTCTCTAAATTGTTCTTGTCAGATATTTTGGTCACAATGATTCAAGGCTGAGTAACACATGGGTTAAATGTCTACTTTACAGACTTGTTATGAGGATTTTACATGAACGTGTCCATGTGTGCGTGTGGTGCTAGACTTAGTGCCTGGCCCCCAGTAGATGCTTAATATTTGATGTGCTATTACTGTTCAGGCTGAAGGTCAAAACATAGATCATGCGACCTCCACTGACTGAATCCAGCACAAAAGGAAGAAGACTAATGTATATTACTCATATTTTCAGAAACAATCGAAACAAAAAGGGTGACAACAAAATTCAACCAGTATATTACCCTGTATTTCCCAAACTTCTGCTAATTCTGGGTCTCAGTTATTAAGGAAGCAGGAAGGATGCTTGTTGGAAGAAGGAGGATATTTAAATCATCACTGTGGGGCGCCTGGGCTGGCGAAGCATGTCAGAAGGCTGGTAAAATATATCTATTTGCAAGGTTGTGCTGGATGACTTATAATAGCTTTCATTTGGCAAAAGGTGGAAAAAGGAGAAAATACTATTTCCGAAATGTCCTTTTCTTAAAGGACACTTCTTTAACACCTCGGATTACAATTCTGTGCTTCAGTACGTATGAAAGCATTTTGAGTAAACAAGCATATTTACGATTCCATTTTTGGCAACAAAGGGTAGGGAAGAGATTGAATTGCTGAAATGTCTATAGCAGTTTTGAAGGCTGCAGAGAAAATGCCCAATTCCCTGCTTCTCGGATGCAGGATACCCACTGTCTTTCAATTTCAATTCTCTGCAGCTGTTCGTCTCTCAGTAACAGCAGGCACCATCAGAAATATCTCGCTGTGTGTTCTAGTAACAACTGATAGAGAACTAGGAAAAAAATCACAATGGGATCATCAGAAAATTAATGCTCTGGGAAATGAAATAGAGCTGTCGGGCCCTATACTCCTCACATCATCGATGACTTCAATTTTGTCTCTACTAACTGAACAGGACATGTTCACGTGGTATAAGCAATTGGATCTCTTTTTACACTAGAAGAATGCTGAAATTAGTTCATATGGCATGCCAAAACTGGAAGTCTCTCAAGTTGTTAAGAACTGTAAAAGGTAGTGCATGACTTTGCAAAGAAAGACAAGATTGAATTTCTGTCCTCTTTGGGTCAAGCACATGATGGAAGGGACAAGTTAAGTGTAACCGGAGGGAAAGTTTATCCCTGGAAGAACACTGTGACTCTCAGGTGATATCCACATTATAAAATAGGAGTGATTGGCAGGTGGATTGAGGTCACAGGCTGACAGGCCTTTCCACTGTTACACTTCGCCTCACTGGAGAAAAAAAATGACGGAACACACAACTTTGTGCAATGTGTGCATTAATCCCAGGAGGTCACAAATGGCTTGGCCTCTGCACTTACGGAGTTAGTAAATATTTAATTGGGCATCTATTTTGTGCCAGCCATTGTACTGAGTGCTGGTCAATATTGTGGTGAATACAACAGACATGGTTCCTGCTCTTAAAAAAATAGTTTGCATGTGCAAATATCCCACCATGAAGCACATTATCCCATATCATTAAATCGCATCAGCAAAATAAGAAAGAAAGAAATAGAGAAGGAGATAGACTGTAAGGAAGGAAGTCAGGTAATTTCAGATTGTTTCAAGGGCTATCTTAGTGATAAACTGAGATCTGTTTCAGGAAAGCAAACAAATAAAAGAGGATGGCAAGGGAGTTTCCCTAAAAAGTTCACATTTAAATTGATACCTGAAGAAGCAAGTCACCTGGGCACGCACCTGTGATGGTCAACCTTAGCATGACCCCCAGTGAGTTGTGCCCTACTATGGACCCTCCATTGAGTATGGGCGAACCTACACCTGATTCCAATCAGTAGTACATGATAACAATGAACATAAGATTTTGCAGATGTAAAGTTCCTAATCCCTTGAACTTAAATGAATCTACAGGGAGATGATCTTAGTGCCCTGATTTCACCAGGTGATCCTGTTAAGACTGGGTTCAGAAATCAGAGATCTGAACAAGCAGACTGTCTCTTGGTAGAGCAAAATGGGAACTTCAGCAGTGTAAGAGGGGACGGGCTGTGGCTTTGCATGCTCACACACAGCAGCTCTACTGACTGACATTTAACCACAGAGGCCTGCAGTGGCTGACAGGTACCTGTAAGAGATAACTGCAGTGGCAGAAGCAGGAAACACAGAAACGGGGACAGAACAGTCCCCCTTTAGGCTTAGTACAGTGAAAGTCCCTATGCTGTGCCAGTAATAAAGCGTTGCTTCCAGATCTTGGTGTCCTGACCCTCACTCATTTCCCACTATAGTCTCTGCTGCTAAATCTAAGTAATTCCATAGCTGCAATTCTATGAGGGGCCAAGGAAGGAGCTCAGATCTGTGTCGCTCCCTGTGGAGCTTCGATGTGAAAACCTAGTCTCTGCAGCTCCTAAATCCCAGTCGTGTGAGACCCTGAGCCAAAAACCCAACTGAGTCCCATCTGCACTTTTGATCCAGAAAAACTGATATTTAATAATGGGAGATAATAAATGGATATTCTTCAAAGCCACTAAATTTGTGGCAATTCATTACACAGCAATACATCAAAAACAAATATGCTACTCCAATCTAAGCCGGAAGGTTAAGAGGCAGGCAAAGAAGAAGAGAAACAGGAGCCACACCGTAGACTTTTCCAGAACAAATTCAGACATACAGCAGTCCCTGGCTATATGATGCCAACTGCACAGGAAATGCTTAAAAAAGCTGTTGAATGAATGACTCATGAAAGTGTGTTTCTAAATAAGTGTTTAACACTAGATTGCCATGACCACAGATTTTAGAATATGTCTTCAAGGGCCTGGGGTTGTGGCTCAGCGGTACAGTGCTTGTCTAGCATGAGTGAGGCACTGGGTTCAATCCTTAGCACCACATAAAAAAAAAAATAAAAAAATAAAGGCATTGTGTCCAACTACAACTAAAAAAATATTTAAAATAAATTAAAATGTCTTCAACAAGTATTTATTAAAATTCCATCATATACAAAGACTATATCATTGTCTTAGAGCCAAGGAAAGTGATTAAGAAATAGAGTTTGTCCCAAGAAGCAAATTTTTAGCTAGCAGATCTTTTGGGAACTTCTGAACCAGGAAAAAGCTACGACGTACTTATTCGGAGATTAAGGACTCCATAACGAGGTATGATACCGCCCAGCAATCTGGGTCACAGCTCAAAGCCTATGATTTGAAGTTTCTCTTTAGAGCTTAATAAACTATCTGAAAACCTGCCAAGTGCTAATCAAGTCCGAGGAAGACAGTACTGTAATGAGATAACCCCATCATCCAAGGCCACATTGATGTTGTTGATGGTTTGGAGGGAAGAAAATGAAATAGTAAGAGAATTAGCAACTCTGTAACGATGACGAATTCAATACTGAAAAACGCAAAGGTGTTCCATAGATAGGGAAATCACATTCCATGTGTCTAGTCAAGGCTTTTAGATTCATCTGAAAACTCTTAGAGATTCAGAGGGGAAGTACACTGTCACATCCTAAGAGTTGGAACATGAATGTCATTTCTGCTGGCCATTGGGCATGAGTGGTGGTCACAGAGAAAGCTAGTGGACTCCAGCTGACGGTTCCTGGAGCTAAGAGTGTAATCAGTAGAGCCCAAATAATTTTCTTTAGGTCCTGCTCATTTACCACCCTTCAGCATCAGCTAAGTGACTCTGCCAAGAAGTATTTATTTGCATTTAAAAATGTGACCATCTATGCTTGTCTCTTCCCGAAGTGCACCTCCAAGGTGTTTTTCCAAGGGAAATGCCCACATATTTCAGAAAGAGGCAATTAAAGATGACTTGTGTCCTTAGCAGAGGAATAGGAAGTAGAAGATAGCAAGCAGATTGCAGACACATGGTATCCAACCAAAAGCAAATTTGAAGGTCACTTAAGAGGACTGGAAGGGGTGAGGCAACTTAGGGAGACTTTTAAACATCACACCATTATTATCATCAGCATGAACTTTGCATTTCGTAAAGATGGAACACAGCATTGCCTTAGTCTGATTTTTCAGATGATGCAACCCATCTCCAACAGATAACCTTTCTATTTGTTTTTCTGAGTTAGCTTTAGCATACAGCTTAAATGCTCAAAGAGCTCCATAATTTACTGCTTCTTCCCAAAGGCCTATGAAAAATAAAAACAACACTGATTTTCTAATGGGTTGTCAATTATTTTGCATTGGATAGTTTGTTGAACGTGAGCAACTTGTTCTGGAAGAGTGATCCATACATTCTTAAATAAAATCAACTTTTAAAAAAAATTCCACGTGCAAACAGGGAGACATTTGTTAAGGCTTCTTGCTTTTATGTTTTGATGGACACAATTCACGTTCCAACAGACAATGGATGTGTAACTGATGTAATTGCTCTTTGATAAGTGTCATTTCTCACTTGAGATGAAAATGGCAGCCACTGGCAGGTCCCCGTAAAGAGAGATGGTGGGAACTTTCCAAAGCAGCAGCAGAAATGAGATTACAGCTTCTTCCCCTCAGATACGGCATGCATAAAAGGAACACTTCGTGCATATTTTTGGAAGTGCCTAGGAATTGCTTTGTCTTGTAAGGAAGTGGGGGAGGAGAATGGAAGAGCAGAAAATACAAAAATAAGAAATCATTGAGGAGGCAGGGTGAGGAGGAAAGCTATAGGATATCATTTTTCTTATTCTTGCTCATGTGAGTTGACAGAGGTCTGGCAGATCTGAGGGAAGTCTAGGAGAAAGCAAGCCAGTGAATTTCTAATTTCTGATACCTGATTAAAGGATGTGAGACATTCAGTAGGTTCCCCTGCCTGTCCATGTATGGGCTGCCCCCAAGGGAAGAGAAGGGAAGTAAATTATACCTATGCTTTGCTGGTTGTGCAGACTTCATGTGAGAGCTGCTCTGATCAGCATGGGGATATTTTGGGACACAGCAGCAGAGACCTCTGCCCCACCAACTTGTATACACAGGGCCCTGGCTGTACATCACTGACACTGTGAGATGATCTAAGAGGACCAACTAATGAACAGCTTCTACTTCAATAGTTCTGTTTTGTTTTAATGTATATTTGAGAGAGAGAGAGAGAGAGAGAGAGAGAGAGAGAGAGAGAGAAATGAGTATATCAAAGATGTGATTTCACATGCATTACTTCTTAAGATACAGACAGATTAAAAAGTGAGTTGGCCATTGACTAAACACAAAATATTCAATGATCATACACCAGACCTGTAATCCCAGAGGCTCAGGAGGCTGAGTCAGGAGGATCACAAATTCAAAACCAGCCTAAGCAACTTAGTGAGGCCCTAAGCAACTCAGTGAGACCCCATCTCTAAATAAAATATAAAAAGGGCTGGGGATATATGTCTCTGTGGTTAAGCACCCTTGGGTTCAATTCCTGGTACAAAAAAAAAAAAAAAAATTCAGCGATTATACAGATGGTACTCAGAAATGGAAAAAATCACACAGGTAGGATGTTGATAGTCAAAGTCTAGAAAACCATTCAGAAGATTATTTTTTCCTTATCCCATTGTTTTGATTGTTTCTTTGTAGAGATTTTTTAGTATTTACTTCCATTTTCAAAATAACCACAAGTTTAAGGTAGAAAAATGTGAGACAGCACAAGCAAAAATCATAAAAATCAGCCACAATACCATCCCGTTAAGATAAACCCAGTCCACGTTTTCGTTTCTGCCCATCCGGTACTTTTTCTATTCTTTATTTTCCTCCTTATATAAAAATGGGGCTATATCTCCATATTCTGTTGCGTAGCCAGATAGTTTTTCCAATTATTAGTATCCAATGAAAAATTTCCCACATGGATGCTTGATTCTTCAACAACTCTTTTATTGGATTAAACATGTTCTCCTATATGGCTAAATCAGTATTTAATTGATTATAAATGTAGACTCATGTAGGGAAGTTAACTAAACCCCAAGGCCACAAAGCTAACAAGGGGTCAGGCTAGGATTTCCCTAGGTCTGTCTGACTCTGAGCAAAGAGCAAATCTTGTTAATACCCTTAAGTGCCCTAATTTAACCTGTGGTAGAAATTGCACTGGCCCAGGGAAATCAGAGCCAACTGTTTTCCTAAGAGTTCTTAGAAGGGAATGGGAATAAGCCCTTATTTTCAAATGTGGATTCCTGGACCCTACTCTGGCTTGCAGAACAAGAATCTCTAGGGTTAAAGGCCAGGGATGTGCATTTAAAAAATGTTCCACAGTGAAATGTACTAAAATGTTCAAAGTCTTGCAAAGAAGACAAAATAAGTGTTTGTTGAATGAATGGATATCGTGGTAAGGTCATGCAGGAAATTAAGATCTAGAACAACTCTCCACCCAGAGGAAATATAGGCCTGTTTTAGGGTGGGTTCAAGTAAAGCCTCTGGTCTCCCACTTGGTCACACCCAGAAACTCATGCTGTGATTGACACAGAGCTATGATGAAACCCAGAACTGCACAAGCTTTCTATTTTAAATAATCACTCTGGATGACCAGGTGTTACATTTCCCCAGCGGAAGAAGTGTGAACTCAACTGATGACACCCCCTATTTTATAGGCAGAACTATCTTTTAAAAGAGTCGTCGTTTTGATTTTTGACATTTTTTTGACACACGAAAAGCATGTCTTACTCATAGGGCGAATTTTCCCCCTCAACACCATGAGCTCAATCTTAGGTCCCGTGAGACTTCTAGCAGCTCAGGAAAAATATTTCAGTTTATTACAAAATCAGAAAAAAATGACCAAAAAAAAAAAATCAGAAAAAAATCTACATGGACATGCATAAGCATGGGGATCTAATTAGAATAAGATATATTCCATGCTTATATAACTATATCCAAATGGAATTAAAGCATATTAACAGTAAGTTGTTAATAAAAAATCTATGAATATAATCTAGTCTCTATTATACACAGTGTTATACTAATATAGTCATAAAATATAATTTTAATGTTTTCTTTTTTAAAAAAATACTTATTTTTCAGTTGTAGTTGGACATAGACCTTTATTTTATTTTATTTTTTTTATTTTTATGTGGTGCTGAGGATCGAACCCAGGGCCTCACATGTGCTAGGCAATGCTCTACTGATGAGCCCCAGCCCCAGCCCAAATTTTAATGTCTTCTTATCAGGAAAATCATACCATAGCTCTGCTTACCCGATGGCTCTGGGCCCAGGTGAGAGACATCTTACCTGACAGGCATTGTACAGGAGCTGATGTTCGAACTTCTTGATCCCAAGAATGTTCTGGAACATCTCGTAGAGTTGCTCCTTGCTCAGAATCAGCTCGGAGGCCGCGCTAGCCGTCATCCGGGCCTGCTGTTTCCTGGGGTCCTCTTCCCCACGGTAGATGGCATCAAACTTAGCCATCCAGGAGCTCAGCACGGTCTCCTTACTGAGGCCGTCAATCTCGGGCAGGCTGCGCACTCTCTTCTCGATGTGCTTCTTGAAGACCTCCCGGGAGTCGTTGGCGGAGCAGCCTCCACTCTGCACCATGCGGGCCACACGGTCGCTCTTCAGGAACACCTGAGGAAGAAAAGGGCCAGGAAAGAGAGTCAGCCATGGAGATGCTGGTTCCTTGGGGTGGACATAGGGCTGTCTCTCAAGTGTCCCATGGAAGGCAGCAGTGTGGTCACACCCAGTCCTACCACCTCCTCACTGTGCAAACTCAGCCAAGTCACACATTTTGCTTCTGTGTCCATATTTGCAAAATGAAAGTAGCAATAGTACCATAGTCTCCCCTTATATGAAGGGGATGTCTTTTTGGGGGTGCAGGGTACCAAGAATTAAACTCAGGGGCATTTGACCACTGAGCCCCATCCCCGGCCCTATTTTGTATTTTATTTAGAGACAGGGTCTCACTGAGTTGCTTAAGGCCTTGCTATGGCTGAGGCATTGAACTCACGATCCTCCTGCCTCAGCCTCCTGAGCCACTGGGATTATAAGTGTGTGCTACCATGCCCAGCTAAAAGGGATATCTTTCAAGTACCCCAGTGGGTGGCTAAAACCATGAATATTACTAAACCCTATATATACCATGGTTTTTGTCCTATACCTATATAAGTATGATATAGCTTCATTTGTACATCAGACCCAGTAAGGGATTAGCAATAATACCAACAATAAATTATAACAATGCATTGTCATAAAAGTTACTTAAAACTTACAAGTTGCTCATTTCTGGAATTTTTCAATTTAATATTTTTAGATTGTACTTGACTACTTTGCAGAAAGCAAAACTCCAGAGAGAGAGGACAGTCCCTCCCAGGTGTAGCAAGGATTGCATGGGACAATATTACAAGAGGCAGCAGGTCTCTGCTCAGGCCACCGGGGGTTCTTTCTCTGCTACTTAGTGGCAGTGTGAATTTTGGTAAGTTAACCTCTTAGTACTTCAGTGTTCCTTTCTATACGGTGGGGGTAATGGTCCCTATATACATAGGTCTTTTACAATGAGGATTCAGTGAAGTGTACTTAAAACAGTGCCTGACTCACTAAATGCCACATAAGCTGTTATGATCATTATAGGGTAAAGTAGCTGGCATGATGTGTGGACAGAGCTCTTGATAACTAGTATCTGCACCTCATTTTATTCCCTGGATTGATGATGCTTGTCATAAGTGGAATTAAATGAGTATTAGATAAACATATATTTAAATTTTATTACCTTCCTGAATGTAAGCTCCAGACAGGCAGGACTAGGTCCCTTTTTCCCTATTTATTTATTTATACTGGAGATTAAACCCAGCAGTACTCTACCACTGAGCCACATCTCCAGCCCTTTTTATATTTTGATTTTGGGACAGGATCTAAGTTGCTTAGGGTCTCACTAAGTTGCTGAGGATGGCTCTGAAATTGCAATCCTCTGGCTGGCCTCCCGAGTCATTGGGATCACAGGTGTAAGCCGCTATACCAGGCAACGGTGTGTCCTTGTTCTCCACAATATCTATTGCCTCTAGTACAGCACCTGACCCTTAGAAAATTAGCAATGAACTGTGGTGCTCTCTGCTGTCTGCTTTGTAGATAGAAAAACCAAGACAGGGGAAAGGAATCGTTCTTGGTCACCAAAACTGTCTGATGACCAATATCTGGTCTCTTTCTGGGTAGCAGGGGTTACTGGGGATTGAACTCAGGGGCACTTGACCACTGAGCCACATCCCCAGCCCTATTTTGTATTTTATTTAGAGACAGGGTCTCACTGAGTTGCTTCGGGCCTCCCTGTTGCTGAGGCTGGCTTTGAACTCACGATCCTCCTGCCTTAGCCTCCCTAGCTGTTGGGATTCCAGGCTTGGGCCACCATACCCAGCAACATCTGGTCTTTTTACTGCAACCTGATTCCTTCCCTCTGGGGCTGTTCTGCCCGGTGGGACCCTCCCTTAGTGGTTTGGCTGCTGTGCCTGAGTTCTGGCTTCATGCCACCTATTAAGAGCTTCTTGCTTTCGGTCCATTATCCACCACTCCAAAGTGACAGAGCTACATGGTTCTGGGATGTAATACAAGGCTCATATTCAGAGAGGGAACAACAGGCACTCCTGAGCTGTGTCCTGGTCACACTTCGTAAGGTGCATAAAGATCCCTCGAAAGGCAGAGCAAATGTCGGATGTTCCTCTGTGCGACTGGAGGTGGTGTTGCCTGGGGGCACTTGGAGGGCATCCCGATGCCTCACGCTTTATTGCAACACTTTCTTTGGGTGGAGAGATGTCACAAAGATGACTTCTGTTTATTGTTGGCTGGATGAAGTAATTAGTTTAGGAAGGGGGGCTGAGGGCTTCTTCACAGCATAGAGAGGGGCCGGCTCCCCACTTCCTGGAAACTGGGACTTGGTTGAGACCTTGGAGGTCCTTTGAAAATCAATTACAGAGGAAAAGTTCCAGATGAATGCTCAGGGCGGAGGAGCCTTAATGAGCTAAATAACTCACCCGAAAACCTGGAATGCTACATGCAGACGGTTTCTCTGTCTAACCTATTGTGAGCCTCAGCTTCAGGCCTAGACCTCAAGGAAGACCAAAGTTCTGAGGCACATAAAGAAGTCTCTGGAAAGGCAATGTATTGTTGTGACAGGCACTTTAAACCATGGTCCCATGCCAGCTCTGGCCCTAGCTTGCTGGGTAAGGCAGGCATCAGGGCTAATAGCCTGCATTTTAAAGGCACTGCTGCTGGGACTGCAAATTGGTGCAACCACTCTGGAAAGCAGTATGGAGATTCTGCAGGAAACTGGGAATGGAACCACCATTTGACCCAGCTATCCCTCTCTTTGGTTTATACCCAAAGGACTTCATATCAGCATACTACAGTGACACAGTCACACCAATGTTTATAGCAGCTCAATTAACAAGAGCTAAACTATGGAACTAGCCTAGGTGCCCTTCAACAGGTGAATGGATAAAGAAAATGCTGTATATATACACAATGGAATATTACTTAGCCTTGAAGAAGAATGGAATGATGGTATTGGCTGGTAAATAGATGGAGTTGGAGACTATCATGCTAAAGGAACTAAGCCAATCCCAACAAACCAAAGGCTGACTGTTTTCTCTGAGAAGTGGATGCTGATCCATAGTGAGGGTGGAGGTAGGGGAGAAGGAGGAACTTTGGATTGCACAGAGGGGAAATGAAGGGAGGGAGGGAATGTGGGAGTGGGAAGGACGGTGGAATGAGATGGACATTATCACCCTATATACATGCATGATTGCAGGAGCCTTGCAATTCTGCATCGTGTACAGTCGGAGGAATGAGAAGTTGAGCTCCATTTGGGGACAAATGCATTTTGTGTGTGTCCAAATGCATTCTGTTCTCATGTAAAACTAACTAGAACAAATAAAAAATGTCAGTTTTCAGCCTTTTATTGTTAATCCATAAAAAGAATACAAGGGCACTGGGAAGCCATTGAGGATTTCAAGCTTGTTCAGGTCACAGGACTGGAAGGGACAAAGGGAATAGGTAGGGAGGCCAGTTGAGAGGCACTTTGCAGAAGGACAGGGAAGCAGTAGCGTAGACAGTCAGCTCCAATCAGCATCAGAGGGGAAATGCTGAATGACAAAGCCACACTCTTCTCCCCACCTGTCCACATCAGTGTCCCACAGACTGGGCCAGCCTGGGGACCAGCACTCATCACCACATGTGATTTCCTCAACACCCTTCCCTAGCTGCCATCTGCCGTCTGGTGGAGATCTGAGCCCCAGCCAGTCTACAGGTTCCAGGAGGGCCAGGTGGGGTGCTTTGGTCTGATCACCTCTTCTCGGTATAGAACCAAAGACAGGGCCTAGCACCCAGCTGGTTTTAGGTATTTGTTGAAGGAGTGTACGAACCATCAGAACAAAGTTGACTGCTCTGGCAAAGACCTCGATGCAGCTTTGGGTGGAATAAGAAGGTCAGGAGGAAATCAGCAGGCAGAGTATATGGGTCCTCCTTCCTTCCTTCCTTCCTTCCTTTCTTGTACCAGGGATTGAACTCAGGGACCCTTAACCACTGAGCCCCATCCCCAGCCCTATTTTCTATTTTATTTAGAGACAGGGTCTCACTGAGTTGCTGAGGGCCTTGCTAAGTTGCTGAGGCTGGCTTTGAACGCGAGATCCTCCTGCCTCAGCCTCTCGAGCCACTGGGATTACAGATGTGTGTCACCGTGCCTGGCTCTAGGGGTCTTTCAAAACAAGTTAGTGAGTCCCCCCCCACCCCAGGGACCTGATAACAAGGAGTTAAGAGATAGGTAGGATGTTGACACTCTGGTCCCAGCTGGTGTCCATAACTGGCTGGGGAGCTCTGAATCCCAGACACGTTCCCTGCTTCACAGTCGCTCCCTTGGTGCCCAGCAGCCACACAGGACATGTTTGTCGACCCACGAGTGGTGGCCTAGCGGTCACTTCACCTCCATCAACCTCATTCTCCTGCCCCCTCCCCGCAGGCTCATCCCCCCTCCTCCCTGGACAAGGATCAAACTGAGAGGACTTTGAAAAGTGGAAGGAGATGTGACTTCCAGGACCCAGAAAGGGGCAGTGAGCTTTGTCAACAGGGTGACAAAGGAAGCTGAAGTCTGAGGGGACAGGGGCAGGTGAAGTGCCCAAAGGAGGCCAGACAGCCCTGGGGAGAGAAGGGGACAGACAGCAGGAAGTGGATTTCCCCAGGCTCATCATCTGCCTTGGCCTCTCTGTCCGTCAAAAGGCAAGTGGGGCCCGAGCCAGCCTCCCCGTGACCCCCACACAGGGGACGGATGTGCTTGGGCGTCTGCAACAACCACTGGAGCTCACGTGTGCTGGGCGCTCTACCCGCTTTCCTGCGGCTTCTTGTGTGTGTGTGTGTGTGTGTGTGTGTGAGTGTGTGTGTGTGTGTGTGTGGTTTAGTGGCTGTGACATGGGACTTTAACCTCAGGTGCCACTCTTGGCAGCTCATCCATAAACCCCCTCTACTCTTCTGCCAACCCCCAGACAGGTCATCACGAGAGATGGGAGATAAAGAAATATGGGGTTGCGAAGGGCAGCCAATCCAGAAGCGTGGCCCCTTTATCAGCCCTCCCCTCCTCCCCACAGCCTAGCAACCAAGGTCGGTTTGGAAACACAGGAACACACCTGCTCCGAGTGGCTCTAGTACATGGTGAGGCTGGTCCAGCTCCCATGACTTGCTGACAGGCTGAGAAGCCAGGACAGATTCTTTCCTGCTTTGAACAAGTTTATCATTCCAACACAGATAAGAAAGAGGCAATGAGGTTCAGAAAACATGGTCGCCATTCATTAAGGGCATGGGGCCGACATAGTGTTCAGGGCAGGGTGCTCTGGGATCACCCCACATGAGTTCAAATCTAGGCTCTTCTGCCTCCTAGCTTTGTCACCTGGGCAGTAATTGTCCTTGGTTTTAATTTCCTTCCCATCAAAGTGGGGATCATAGGCTGGGTGCGGTGGGGCACACACCTGTAATCGCAGGGGCTCAAGACGCTGAGGCAGGAGGATCTCAAGTTTGAGGCCAGCCTCAGCAACTTAGTGAGGCCCTAAACAACTTAGCAAAACCCTGTCTCAAAATTTTAAAAAATGAGATAAAAAGGGCTGTGCTGTGGCTCAATGGTTATATGCCCCTGGGTTCAATCTTGGTACCTAAATAAATAAAGTAAAATGAGGATCAGAACAAACTTTAACTGTAGGATTCTGATAAGCATCCAATGAGTTCATGCCTCCATTTCATTAGTACATTGCCCATGACAGGGTCAGAATGTGATTAAAAGTTATAGTTATTTTAATAGAAATATGCAGCCGTGAAAATTATATTATTTTATATTATTTAAGCATGGTTGTCTAGGATTATAGGTATTTTCAACCATTTAAATTCAGAGATTTTTTCCCTACATTGTCTAATTATTTTATAACTGGTATCCCTTACTTTTATCATCTTTTGAAATACCACTAACTTAAAAAAAGAAAAAATATGAAATTTTACTTTCTTTGAGGCAAGGTGCCTGTTAATTTCTAAAATAAAATGCACTTTTTAATCTTAACCCATATGTCTCATGATCTCATTTATGGGACACCTAAAAACTTAAATTAAGCAAAAAATAGAGCACTTATGATAACTTTGAAATAGATCTTTGTTTTTAGAGTTCTATTCTTTTGGGAAAAGTAAGAGGTGAATGATTGGCGATGATATTCATTAACAGTGATGATGTCACTGATAATATTATGATAATAAATAATATAATAAATTCTAGATTACGATTTCCAACCTATATTCATGCACGTGTGTCAATTTCATTGAAATGCTTGCAGGAATTGGAAACTTGACACCTCTTGGGTTTAAAGATACTCCCCACCAAAAGGTAAAGGGTCCTGGGCCGGATTTCATTAGCACACCTGGGGCCACGGCCAGGTGGTAGGTGGAAATAGGGTAGGAGCAAACCATCTCCCTTTTGTCTCTTCAGACCTTCTCCCTGTCTCCTCCTTGCATCTCCCTTGCCCTTGCCCAGGTCCCTAAAGCAGGCAGTGGACTGATTAAGTTTGATTTCTCTTCTATTATTGCTAGATAGCACATGCATAGAAATACATGCAGCTGTATGACATGTCGCACATGGTACCAGGCCACCTTTCTCCCCCTCTAACCTTAATGTATCAATAATGCAACTTTCCAGGACATGTGCATATGTCTGTATGTGTGTGTATATTCATATGTAGTATGCAAACCCACATAGACATATATACATACACCATTTATGCACACCTGAGAGCTCAATGTGGTTTGAAGCTTCCTCTCTTTTGTAAATGCCTTATTGTAGCCGGGCATTGTGGTGCACACCTATAATCCCAGCAGCTTGGGAGGCTGAGGCAGGAGGATTTCGAGTTCAAAGCCAGCCTCAGCAAAAGCAAGGTGCTAAGCAACCCCAGTGAGACCCTGTCTCTAAATAAAATACAAAATAGGCTTAAGGATGTGGCTCAGTGATCCAGTGCCCCTGGGTTCCAACCCTTGTACCAAAGCAAACAAAGAGAGCTCATTGTACTAACATTACTATTTCTGTTTTCCTTGGTAAAAACTTGGGAAACCTCTGTTTAGCCTAAGAATGGTTTTACAATGTTACCTGCCATGTAACCACCTTTATGTAATGCTCCCCCCACCCCCCAAACTGGGTGTAAATTTCAAAGAATTTCCAGACTCAGGGTCCAGGGATTTTAAGGCATTAGTCCCTCTGGACGGCTGCAGCTTAAATAAACCTGCTTCCTGATAACTCCTCCAGCTGCCCCATCACATGAAGAGTGGGGCAGTCTGTGTAGAATATGGACACAGATTCCTGCTGCCAATTAGAGTGCTTGGGTCACAGTGATAAATTCTGTTTGTTTGTTTTTTTTTTCCTCCCTTGTACTGGGGATTGAACCCAGGGGTGCTCAATTCCTGAGCCACATTCTTAGCACATTTTTATATCTTATTTAGAGACAGGGTCTCACCAAGTTGCTTAGGGCCTCACTAAGTTGCTGAGGCTGGCCTTGAACTTGTGATCCTCTTTCCCCAGCCTCCTGAGCTGCTGGGATGACAGGTGTGCACCACTGCACCTGGCCAAGATGTTTATCTTAAAGGAGCTGAGAGTCCAGAAGGGTGTAGTGGCCCCTCTGATGCCCCATCAGGACTGTGGGTGTGGGGACAGGATGGAGTTGCCTTGCGAGTCAGATTTCAGAGCATGCACTCCAGCCCTCCGCCCTCACGCCATAAACAAAGAGCTTAAAGGTTTATTCTGCTGCTCTGCATAATCCGCTCAGACCATCAGGGCCACCAGGAAAGGACAAAGTAGCCCATATACTCTTGAGAGACATGGGAACCTCAGCCTCATCTTCCAGCTCAGGCCCTAGGCCATAGGAGCTAGCTTTAATGGTGGCCAACCTGGTTCAGACCCAGTTGGATGGGCCCAGCTGTGGAGAAGAACATGCCTCCCCACTGCTTTTATTTCTGAAAAATGGCTCTGGATTGCTTTAGCATGTTGATAAATCATTGCCCTGGTCGAACAATTCTAAGTCCTAAACTGCGCTTTCCTAGGACAATAATCTCAAAAGTTTTAAAGGAAAAGTTGATATATATATTTAACTGTCAGTGGTGTTGGTAAACTGGTATGCAAACATGTGGTACAATAAGATGGAGTGTATGGTGAGAGAGAGAGAGAGGGAGGGAGGAAGGGAGGAGGAAGACTCCATTTGGAAGGAGAATGTCGGCTGATCCCATCTTCAGAGCATATATTCACCCTCTTCCAGCATCAAACACCTTAATTTCTTATTCGGAAACCATGGTGTGTCACTGTGACTGCAGCAGGCCAAGTCTGACTGCAGGCTCCAGAGGTGGTACCATCGCGGGCCTTTCCCCTGGGCTATTTCTCCTCAATCCATTGTGATTGACTCAGGAAGGTACAGTTGACCATGGCTATTCTAGGAAATCTCCCCTGGTCTTTGCTGGGACTCTCAGCAAAGAGGTGTTCTCTTCACCCCTGGGATTGCAAAGCTGGTGGAAGGGTCTAGTGTCTTCTCCATGGAGAGTACCTGCTCAAGAGTGAAGTTCACATGTGAGTGGACTCATGTGAGAAGTAGGGGGGAAGGGCCAGGCATGGAGCCTGTAATCCCAGTGGCTCGGGAGAGGCTGAGGCAGGAGGATCCCGAGTTCAAAGCCAGCCTCAGCAAAAGCGAGGCACTAAGCAACTCAGTGAGACCCTGTCTATAAATTAAAAAAATAAAATAAAATTAAAAAGGGTTGTGGAAGTGGCTCAGTGGTTAAGTGCCTTGAGTTCAATCCCTGGTACCAAAAAAAAAAAGAAGAAGAAGTGGGTGAAGATGCCCATCTTGCTGGCCTACTGGCCAATCTGGAGTCTCTGGCTCTGCGTGGCTAAAGCAGGGCCTACTTCTGGCCTGTTCAATTACTTGAGCAAATCTCTCTTTAGCCTAAAGCTAAAGCCAATTTGAGGTGGGTGTCTGTCACTTGGAATTCAAAGAATCCTAGTCCAAAAGGCTTACTGGGGATACACCAGCCCCCAGAGTCAGGTGGGGAAGGTATTAGCTTTCCCACAGCCCAGGAGTGATAGGAGACGGAGAGAGGGAGGGGTGATGGATCCGAGCTCGGCCAGCCTAAGTATTAATCCTGAGCCCTGGACTGAGGACCTCTGCTTCAGAGGTTCAGACTTCTCGAGAAAAGTGAATCTCAGACTCTCCAAAGCTTTACTAATGAAGACAGCAGTTAGATCATTAATGCCCACGTTCTCTCCTATGTTACTCAAATCCTAACATTAAACATTCAGTAATTTCTTGTTGGCCTGCATTCTCACGAGACCCAAAAGAAGCTCTTTCAAATAAACCAGACACCATAAAAGAAAATATGGGGATCACTTTAGATATCATGACAATTCCCGGAGACTCATTAGCTTGGTGACGACTATTAATTTTCAAATTTAATTAACAGAAATGGCACTTTCTTTTAATTTGTGTCATTAGTCAAATGAGCTTCCTAATTAAGATGTGCAATCTACAAATTTATAAACTCTAGTGAATGAGTCTAAACATGGAACCACTGATAAGGGTCTGTTCTGACAAGGGTTCTCACATTTCTCTCCCACTGGCTTTCAGAACTTGAAAAAGAGGGAGAAATTAATTTCATTACCAGGCATTTTCTAGACACTATCTTCAGTTAGATATACTCAAGTTAGTCCCTGCCATACATCACTATGATTCCAAATTCCATTTCTACTCTCCATGAAATTCAACTGAAAAATTGCATGACATCAGATAAACAGCAAGACCAATGCTCACTGACAATAATGGATGCTAATTGCAAAAGTTAAAAAAAAAAAAGATTTAAATTTGCATAAGTATACAAATGACCTCAACTTTTTTTTTTCTTTCTTTTTTCTTTTTTTGGGATTGAACTCAGGAGCACTTAACCACTGAGCCACATCCCCAGCCCTATTTTATATTTTATTTACAGACAGGGTCTCATTGAGCTGCTTAGCACCTTGCTTTTGCTGAGGCTGGCTTTGAATTCAAGATCCTCCTGCCTCAGCCTCCTGAGCTGCTGGGATCAATGGCGTGTGCCACTGCACCTGGCTAAAAATGACCTCAACTTCTAAAACAGCTTCATATAGAAATCCCATCAAGAAAACATTGTGTAAAACGAGTCTGTGGTTGGAACCAACAAATATCCAGAAACAAAGGTTGTTTACTGTTAAATGCTACTCAGCAAACCAGTTGATATTTTCATAAGATCTCACTGCAATCATGCTCCACTCTTGGCATGAAAGAAGGAATCAAATACTTCAATCAGTAAGAAGGAGATTTTTACCAAATCAGGATCTCTCAACTAAGATGTCAATCAATTACCATATTGAAAGCAATTATGGATTGAATTGGCCAATGGGAAGATCGATGGTGTGCTTAGAGCATCTGAGGGGCAGGAGCTCCAACATATTTGTTCTGAAATAATTTTCTGTCTAATAATGGAAGGAAGGAGAGCTGGAGGGAGGGAAGGAAGAAGAAAATTAATGAAGCAATCCTGTTGGGGCAAGGATCCGATTGTTTTGGATTTTCGTACACTTGTTTCACAATTATTTTTATTTTGAATTGCACATGGCAAGGTGCCATCAGCTTTTGGTGTTTAGGAGTTAGAATCTAATGGTTTTAACCTAGCCTTGAGGGTGGATAAGAAATCTGGGACATAACATTCCAAATACAGATAATATTTATCTGATTCACATTATCATCGATTAGGACATAAAGTAAAATGTCTTTTAAGGTCTACGTAGTCATTTCTGAAAATATGCATGTCAGTAAAACATTGCCAATGGGAAGGGAGGGTATGTCTGCTTCTTTAAAAAAAAAAAAAAAACTTTTTTAAAAATTGGTGCTTTATAATTTTTTAATTGGTGCTTTATGATTTTACATAATAGTGGGTGGGGTGCATTGTTATATATTTGTGCATGCACACAATACAACAATACAAAAATGGGTCGATTTCATTTCCCAGGACCTCCCCTTTCCCTCCTCTTGCTCCTCCTCTTCTACTCTGCTAGACCACCTCTATTTTCATAAGACCACCACCCCCTGCCAAATCATACAACCCTTCACTTTCTGAATTTGGCTTATTTTGCTTAAGATAATGCTCTCGAGTTCCATCCATTTTTCCAGCAAATGGCATGCCTATTTCTTTAATGATGGACAAATGACAGATAATATCCACATTGAGAAAGAATACTTATAAAACTTAAAAATACTGGTGGAGCTGGGCACGGTAGCACACGTCTGGAATCCCAGTGGCTCAGGAGGTTGAGGCAGGAGGATCACATGTTCAAAGCCAGCCTCAGCAACTTAGTGAGGCCCTAAGCAACTCCATGAGACCCAGTCTCTAAATAAAATACCAAAAATGGCTGGGGATGGGGCTCAGTGGTTAAGCACTCCTGGGTTCAATCCCTGGTACCAAAAACAAAAAACTTGAATTTTTTTTTTCTTTGCAGATCCACTGTATTGATAAATAAACCTTGGAGACCTAGTGGTAAAAATAAATCTGAGATACGTACTCAGGAGAGATACGTTCTCTCCTTTGTAGTGTTTTTTCTTCAGATAAGTACTGCATTTTGGACAGAATGTTAATCTCTAGGAAGGAACCCACACATGGCAGCATTTTAATAAAAAACACAAGGGAGATTGTTAAGCCACCATCCTTGGGAGGCACAATTATCCCTTTAATTTTTTCATGTTTTATGGTTTTTTTTCTTTCTTTCTTTTTTTTTTTTCTTTTGTGGTTCTAGGAATCAAATTGAGTCTGGGGGGGCGTTACCACTGAGTTATATTCCAGCTTTTTTTTTTTTTTTAATTTTTAAAATTTGTTTCCCAGTTATATTCTAGAAAAAGACTTTTAAAATTTTGAAACAAGGTCTTATTATATTGCTTAGGGCCTTGCTAAATTGCTGAGGCTGGCCTTGAACTTGCAATCCTCCTGCCTCAGCATCCAGAGCTACTGGGTTTACAGGCATGCATCACCATACACAGCTACATTAGAAATGGTTGAAGAGGTGGAAAAATGCTCTGGTCACAAAGTCTTAGCTTACAACATTTTAACAGCTACATGACCTTGACTAACTGGTTTAATTTCTTTGAGTCTCAGTTTCTTCATCAGTAAAATGGAGATATTTAGCAAGATCTAACTCATAAGAATGTTACCAATCCTATTGAAAACACTCAGCACACACAAAAAAAAACTGTTAGAAAATTGTAGTTTGGCTGAGCACAATGGCAGCACACTCCTAATCCCAACAATGTGGGAGGCTGAGGCAGGAGGATCTCAAGTTGGAGGCCATTCTCAGCAACTTAGCAAGATCCTTTCTCCAAAAAAAAAAAAAAAAAAAAAAAAAGGGTTGGGGATGTGGCTCACTAAGTAAAGCTCCCCTGGGTTCAATCTCCAGCATCAGAAAAACAACAATAACAACAAAACCACAATAGTTGGTACTTGCAGGGTCCCTAAAGCAAAATGCCATTATTCCTTAACATTGTAACAAATCACCACCCCCTTTGCCTCAGGAGGGATGACCCCACAGGAACCCAAGGCTCTGGTTCCTTGTCTCCAATAGCTCAGAATTCCTGCACCCGGGGCCTGGGCAGCCTGGGCCTTGGGCTGCTTGCTTGGTGATTCTCACCTCATAGTAACTCTGCACTGCGTTCATGAAGGCTTCGTCGGCCACGATCTGCGTCTCCCCATTGAGGAAGGCCTGAAAGCGGTCCTTGACGGTCTGCAGCTGCTGTTTGCTGATCTGCAAGAAACCAGAAACAGGAGAAATGAGGGCTTGTTCAGGACAAGGCTAGTTAATGGTGACTTTCCACCAAAGAGGCCAGTCATTAACAGATACCACTAAAACGTCACCCAAATCCTAGTTAAATAAACTGCCTTAGAAGCAAAGGTAACACAGAATGCATGTGTCAGACTCGATAGTAATTGCCTTTGTTTTCCCAAATCTTCCTTTTATGGGGCTTTTGTGGGGTTACTTCTATCTGCGATATTTGTGAGATGGAAATGGGGTGCTAACCATGGACTCAGGGTCAGATAAAGAGGGGTCATGTGTTGGGCAAATTCACAGTCATTCCATCTGGGAGTGCTGCTGTTCAATGGTAGCTACATTTGTAATTCTAAATTTTCTAGAAGCCATCTTTCAAAAATATTAAAAGAAACAGGAGAATGCTCATGAAGTCCTGGGTTCAACCTAAGTGCTCCAACCCCCCACCCCCACCCCCCCAAAAAAGAAAGAAAAGAATTGAAATGAATTTTAATATCTTTATTGAACCCAATATGTCCAAAATATGACCATTTCTAACCTGTGATCATTATATAAATTTATGAGACATTTTACACTTTTAACGCTGTGTTTTGGAAATCAGGTATATTTTACCCTTATTACACACATCTCAGTTCAGAGTGACCACAGGGCAGTGTTCAAGGGCCCCATGGCTACTGGCTACTGTACTGGACACTGCAGATCTTCAGCATGCAATGAACGTACTTCTTTCTTTTGGGGAGTAGCAGGTACCAGGGATTGAACTCAGGGGCACTCGACCACTGAGCCCCATCCCCAGCCCAATTTTGTATTTTATTTAGACACAGGGTCTCACTGAGTTGCTGAGGGCCTCACTAAGTTGCTGTGGCTGGCTTTGAACTTGCAATCCTCCTGCCTCAGCCTTCTGAACTGCTGGGATCACAGGCCTGCGCCACCATGCCCGGCACAATGAACTCACTTCTAACTCACTTTGTTGAAGCTTTCCTCCTCTGACCCAGGGATATTGGTGTAAGTGGAGATGAAGAGAAAATCATAGTTATTCTGAATGTGCTTGAAACCATTTGAGCTACAATGTGAGGCAGCAATTCATTTGCTCATAAAAATGCCACCCTAACATGATTTCTTTTATGCCAGCCGGACATAACTGACTTCAGTCACAAATCCTTACAGAACAGAACAGAGCAAGGCCAGGCACAGAATTTCTTGCTCAGAATTCCTTCCAAGCAGGGTCAGGCCCAGCTCTGCAACATTTTGGGGAGTGAGTTGGGGTAATGGAACAGGAGAGAACAATCAATTTTGCTTTTGTCTTAAATGCTTAATTTCTTTTATGTTACTTATTTGTTTTCTTATTGGTTCTTTTTAGTTATACATGACAGTAGAATCCATTTCGATATAATTCTATGGGTATAGAATATATCCTTTTCTAATTAGCATCCCATTTTTGTGGATGTACACAACGACGGGATTTACTGTGAATTTACATATCTTCACAGGCAAATTATTTCAGATTTATTCCAGTCCTATTCCACTCCCTTCCCTTTAACCCACTCTGTCTAACCTATTGAACTTCTATTCTTCCCCTCTCTACCCTTCCTTATTGTGTGTTAGCTTCCAAAAATTAGAGAAAACATTCGACCTTTGATTTTGGGGGGGATAGCCTTATTTCACTAAGCATGATCATCTCCAGTTCCATCCATTTACCAGCAAATGCCATAAAGTCATTCTTTTTTATGGCCAAGTAATATTCCATTGTGTATATATACAACATTAAATGCTTAATTGAAATAAAACCATGTACCATCATTTGAATGATGATGATTGCTTGACGACCCAGGACAAATCTACTACCCATTTAACCTTCCATTAGATGTGCATGATGCTCATTTATTCACAAATAATTGCAAAGCAACTACCATTTGCCTCTCCCTGCACCAGGACCCATGCTTTGGTGTTCAGGTAAACATATTCAACCCCTGATCTCACTGATCAGGACCAGGCACTGGAAACAAAACAGATAAGGGTTTCTCCTCAGGGATTCTGCAGTTCAGATGAAGAGGGAAAAGCATATGAAGAAATTTTTTTTTTTTTTAGGATTTCACAGGAGAAACTACAGAGTAGTTTTTCAACTTTGAAAAAAGAAAGAATCTTCAGGAACATTGATTTCAATCAAGGTCAGAGAACACACACCACAAATCCACACAGAACATCTCACATTTCCCTCAAGGTATCAGCTCCCAGCAGCAGGGGAGTGAAGGGTGGGGATCTGAATGGCAGAACTGTCTTGCCCCCTGCACATGCACATCCACTACTTTCTCACCACCAAGTAAACAAGGATTGAGTTCATTCAGTCAGCTCTCTGGGTGTGTCGCTGGGAAAACCTCAACTGCTTCACCTGTATAATGGGCCAGCACTGACCTTGGGGCGTGCTCATGATGATTAACTGGGGTCAGGAAAACAATCAGCACAAAAACTGGCACAGAGTTATCTCACACCTCAGCATATACCCAGAGGACTTAAAATGAGTGTACTACAGGCATGCAGCCACACTACCGTTTACAGCAGCTTGTTTTAGTCATCATTTTTCCTGCTATGGCTTAAAGAGCCAACCAGAACAACTGTAGAGGAGGACAAGTTAATTAAGGGCTCACAGTTTCTGAGGCCTCTGTCCATGGACAGCAGACTCCATTCCTCAAGGCTCGAGGGGAGGCAGGACATCATGGAGGAAGAGTGTGGTGGAGGGAAGCAGCTCACATGGTGATCAGGAAGCAGAGAGAGACTCCACTCTCCAGAGACAAATAGAGACCCCAAAGCCACGTCCCCAATGCCCCCTCCTCCAGCCACACCCACCTGCCTCCAGCCACCACCCAGTTAATCCCATCAGGGGTTCATTCACTGGTTGGGTTAAGGCTCTCACAACCCAGTCATGTCTCCTCTGAACCTTTTTGCATTGTCTCACATATGAGCTTTTGGGGGACACCTCCCATCCAAACCACAACACAACTCCATTCACAATAGCTCAGCTATGGAACCAACCTAGGTGCCCTTCAACAGATGAATGGATAAAGAAAATGTGGTCTATATGCACAATGGAATATTATGCAGCCATAAGGGAGAATGAAATTATGGCATTTGTTGTTAAATGGATGGAGCTGGAGAGTACCATGCTATGTGAAATAAGTCAACCCCCCAAACCAAAGGCTGAATGTTCTCTCAGATCCTAACGCACAATAAGGGGGTGAGGAGGCAAGAATAGAAGTTCATTGGATGAGACAAAGGGAAATGAAGGGAAGGGAGGGATGGGAATGGGAAAGACAGTAGAATGAATGGGACAGAACTTTCCTATGTTCATATGTGAACACACGACCAGGGAAACTCCACATCATGTCCAACCACAAGAATGGGAAGGTACACTCCATGTAGGTATAATATGTCAAAATACACTCTATTATCATTATATGTGAAAAGGACAAATAAAAAATGTTAAATAAAAAAACTCTCATATCAAAATAAAGAACTTCACCCAGAACCCAGAAACACCTGCAGGTCCCCAAAGTCACTGCCTCATTGCGAAGCTGACTATGAGCCTCACATCTATCATCCTAGGTTAGTTCTGCCTGGTTTTCAACTTGCTACCTGTGCACCATACATGATGAGATTCGTCCAAGTTTGCTCAAACTCATTGCCACATGGTGATCCAACGTAGGACTCCACCATAACTGACCCACTTCATCCTGATGGCTAGCAGGACTTTCTTTATTTTCAAACTGTGCTGACTTTTCATTGTGCACCCATCCACAAGAGGAATACAGGTACAAGAACCACACCCATCTTGCACTCTGGTAGCTTCTACTGCACGACACACCATGGACTCTAACCAAGGTTTGCTGAATGCAGGCATTAACTCACTCCATGGTTACTGCATACCAGGCTCTGGAGATGTAAAATGGCCGAGGTACAATCTTAGCCCTTAAGTCAGAGATCACAAGTTCAACTTTGACCTCCTAGCATTCTTTGCCAACTGCAGGAGTGAATGGAAAATCTTACCTAGCGGCTCTTAAACACAGTGAGCCTGAGAATTAATCCGTGGGGCAGAGTTGATCTCTGGGTAACCTAGATAAGACTGAACCCAGAAGGTGACCTTACAGGAACAAACTAAAATAATTGGCCCAGAGCAACTGACGCCAGGTGTACAACTCTAGATAAGCAGGATTCTGCAAGCTGCGTACAGAGAGAACCCTCTGGAAACAGAAGTCCAGTGGGCAGCATTTAATATGGATAGAATCCACTTGTGCATCGAGGCCAGAACTGGGAGTTGCTGTAACGCGTTCCAAGAGCAGAAAACCTGAAAAGATGAAGGGTAATTGTGACAAGAGGAAAGTGCGGCTGCAGCTCTTGCGAGAACTATCCAAGCGCCCTTGCTTCAGTCTACCTCATGAACCAAGTACTGAAAAGTCCCATTGCATTTTGGGCCATCTGCAATCCACTCAGCACAGCGGGGATGTGTCAGATGGACTGGCTTAGGGTGTGAAGTGGCCCCCAAAAGATCACGTGTGAGACAATGAAAGGTCCAGAGGAGACCTGGCTGGGTGGTGAGAGCCTTAACCCAACCAGTGAATGAAGCCCTGATGGGATTAACTGGGTGGTGGCTGGAGGCAGGTGGGTGTGGCTGGAGGAGGGGGCATTGGGGGCGTGGCTTTGGGGTCTGTCTTTGTCTCTGGAGAGTGGAGTCTCTCTCTGCTTCCTGATCACCATGTGAGCTGCTTCCCTCCACCACACTCTTCCTCCATGATGTCCTGCCTCCCCCTCGAGCCCCGAGGAATGGAGCCTGCTGTCTGTGGACGGAGACTCGGGAACTATGAGCACTTCAGTAAACTTTTCCTTGTCTAATTGTTCTTGTCAGGTCACAGCAGTGAAAAAACTGATTAAAACATGGACCTATGGTGAAAAAACCACATGTTCTAAGTGCTGGCCTCAGGAGAGAAAGTCAAATTCAGAGTGAGGAAGAATCCTGGATTTACTACAAGACCTCAGAGAAGTAGTTAACTTTGGTTTTCTTGGCTAAAAAACAGGGAATGGTGCTATCTGCTATCTGGTTGCAATGACCACGAAGAGAGAATATATGTGAGGTACAAAGACTAGAATCTGGCATACAGTAAGAACATGATAACGAAAAACATATTAAAAGTATTTTCTTTTGTTTTTCTTTTTCCCTTTTCTTCATCTTTTATCTTCTTTTCATACTCTCTCTTTTTTTTAATCTACTCAGTCTTTTTTTTTTTTTTTTTGTACCAGGGATTGAATCCAGGGGCCCTTAACCACTGAGCCCCATCCCCAGCCCTATTTAGTATTTTATTTAGAGACAGGGTCTCACTGAGTTGCTTAGGGCCTCTCTAAGTTACTGAGGCTGGCTTTGAACTCACGATCCTCCTGCCTCAGCCTCCCAAGCTACTGGGATCATAGGTGTGTGCCACCATACCTGGCCTACTCATTGATTTGAAGGTACATTAACATGGTGTTCTTTACCTCCTTCTTCCTCCACCCTCCCTTTTGAGAATCTGGAAAACCCTATACTCCTGTCCCAGTCTCCCTCGTAATTACAGGTGTCCATGTGACACAGTCAGACAACTATTGGGGAACTTTGGAGAAACACCCTGGTTAAAAGGAATACACTTAGTGATATTGCCCTGTGCTACCCAAATACATTGTCCAGAGCTGGGGTGTCTATCTTGCGATTATGAAGGTAGGCCAAGAACATCATAGGGATGTTGGCCTTTACATTTAACAGTTGAACTTATGTTTGCAAACATCCTTTCTGGATTTCTCATAATGTGTGTGTGAGAGAGAGAGAGAAAAAAAATGTATTTCTCCTTTTCAGGTCACTGTGTGTGTCCTCTTACTTGCAGCCAAATGCTTTCCTAATGGACATGTGTGACTTTCTCTATCATAAAAGAAAACGCATTACTAAGGTGTTTATTGATTAGCATCCCTCTGATAGCAGCAACTCTATTGTGGGAAGAAGGAAGCAATGCTTACCCTAAATGACTGAATCTAATATGGGAGCATTCCAAATGCAGGTGGGAGGAAGCAGAAAACCATCTTTGAATGCTAGAAGACATTCCAATTATATGCACAGGTGGGATCCTTTTCTACACAAAGCACAATACCAGGACTGTATACTGCAAGCTCACAATAGGAGCTCCATTTCAAAAAAAATGAGAGTTTTTAAAGACTATTATTCCTTATAGAAAAGTGGCAAAAATATCAAATCAACAAGTGTTTTTAAAAATCATCAGTTCCTTCAGAGAGATGAGGGCAATGTTTACTCAATTTCCTTTTCTTAGAGAGAGCAACACTTGATATTAGGCAAAATATAAATATCAAAAGGTCTTCTTTTATAAGCACATTAAAATACTCTCTATCCTAAATGAAATCTTGTTTCTAGGGAATTTAGAAATCATATCACACTTAACCAACTATTTACTTATTTACATAAAATTCTTCTCACCTTCTATATTAGATACATTTATATAACATGTTCTGAAAAGGATGTGTTAAGTGAGTTTCATTCATTTGGGTTGAAGAAAAAAGATCCATTTGAATGGAAAAACATGAATGAATCATTCTAAAAGGGAAGCTGAGGGGCAAAACTCTTGCAGGTGGGAAAAATTCAGAATGAGGCTGTACCCCTGGCCTGAATTTTGAACCTGTTTCCCAATATTCTGCCACTCATGTAATATCTTTAGGAGTAGCTCTTCCTATGCACCAATGATATGAATATTTGCTTTATATTTTTGCCCTAAATATATTTCAAATCACTTCATTTTTCAAACTGAAACTTGTTCTAAGCAATAGTATCTGAAATTGCAGGCTTCATTTTGCAGCTGTAGTTAAAATAGATGGGTTCCATACACCTCCCATATTTAATAATTGCTCGTTTTCATTCGTTTGTTTTGGTGCTGGGGATTGAACTCAGAGCTTCATGTATGGGAAGTGCACACTCTACGACTAAATTGTATCCAAGACCAGGAGGGCATTTTTAGAGAAAAAAAAATTAATCTGCTATATAAACAAATTCTTGAATGTGTGTGTATGCACACGTGTGTGTATTTTATTTTAGGGTAGCTGCTGAATATCTTTAAGTTAATTATACTCTAAAAAATCAACTATGCTTTTTAAACCCACCAAGCAATACCTGGCACAGTGGTGCACATCTTTAATCCCAGCAGGTCGGGAGGCTGAAGCAGGAGGATCTCAAGTTCAAAGCCAGCCTCAGCAACTTAACAAGACCCTGTCTCTAATAAAATATTAAAAAGGGCTGTGGATGTGGCTCAGTGGTTAAGAGCCCCTGGGTTTAGTCCCTGGTACCAAAAAGAAAAAAAAAAATCATTGAGCAATAGAAAGACCCAGCAGTTCCATTATTTCTAAAGACCTATTTGGGTAGGAAAGAAAGAATAAAGAGAGACAAGACCACCATGTGATGCTCCCACAAAGAGCTCTGAAGAGAAGGGATCATGGGAGCAGAATGGGAGTTCTCTCAGAAGACAACCACCTCGCAGAAGAGGATAAAATAAGAAGAATGAATCTAGAGAGTGAATCAGGGCTAATATTTGGTTTGAAGATGGAAGAAGAGGAAGAAATGCAAACCACATTTCAGCCCCTCTGACAAAGCATTTTAAAGTTGTTGTTTAGTAGGACAAATGTTCAACCCTTGCAAACAATAGTTATTATCATTATTTTTTAAATAAGAATATGTGTCTCCATTTTAGAAGTGCTCAGGTGGTGTTCACTTAGATCTGGCCTTTGTGGGGAAGTGAGATATGGAGTTTTAGATGCAAGGGCCTCATTAAGAGGTCGTGTTCACTGGTTTTCATTACTGTGACCAAAATGTCTGACTAGAACAACTTTGAGTGGCTCATGATTTCAGAGCCCTCAGTCCACAGTTGGGTGGATCCATTAGCTCTGGGCTTCAGGTGAGGCAGAGCATCATGGCGGAGGGATGGGGTAGATGGAAGAATCTGGCTCAGCTCATGGCAGCTGGGAAGCAAAGAGAGAGTGTGGGGAGGCAGAGCCACACCCCGAGTGATCTACTTCATCCTTCTATGCCTACAGTTATCACCCAGCGGCCCATTCAGCTGTCAGTGGATTAATCCATTTGCTGAACTGAGGTCAGAGCCTGAAAGCCCAACCTCTGAACCTTGCTGCATTGGGTACCATGTTTTCAACCTGAGATCTTGGGGGACATTCCAGATGGAAACCATAACAGAGTCCTTTCAGCTGTCGTGCATTTCTCCACTTATTGATTCCAAGTTTCTTTAAACACTTCAATATTGTTGAGGACTCCAAAGAGCTTTAGTCTATACAGGTTGTATTGTATCTACTGATGGCTATCGGAGTCGATATTATAATGTAAGTCTTTGGAGGACTCTCCATACTGCTTTCCACAGTGGTTGCACTCATGGGCAGCCCCACCAACAATGGAGGAATGCACCTTTCCTCACACGTCCTTGTCAGCACTTATTATTGTCTGTATTCCTGACAATTGCCTTTCTAATTGGAGTGAGATGAAACCGCAGTGTCATTTTGATGGGCGTTTCCTGAATTGCTAGGGACAGGGACATTGAGCATTTTGTCCTAAATTGGTTGGCCATTCGTAGTTCTTCTGCTGAGAAATATCCATTCAGTTCTTTTGCCCATTTATTGTGTCCTGGGGGTTACGTTTTTTTCAGTTCTTTATAGATTCTGGATATTAATTCCCTTTTAGAAAAGCAGCTGGCCATGATTTTCTACTACTGTGTAGGGCTCTCTCTTCACCCTCATAATCATTTCTTTTGCTGTGCAAAAGCTGTTTAATGTTTTGAGAGCCCACTTTTTGATTTCTGGTTTTATTTCTTGTGCTTTAAGGATCCTGTTAAGGAAGTCAGTGTCTGTGCCCATATGTGACCCAGGCACATCCATGTTGATGGCAGAGCATTCACAATAGCCAAGTTATGGAACCAGCCCAGGTGCCTGTCAGCGGAGGAGTGGATTAAGAAAACGTGGTACATATAAAACACACTAGAGCTTTACTCAGCCATAAAGAAGAACAAAATTGGGCATTTTCTGATAAGTGGTTGGAACTAGAGAATATCGTGCTAAGTGCAATAAGCCAGGCTCAGAAAGTTAAGGCTTGACTGTCTTCTCCCATATGCAAAAGCGAGTTCAAAATAAGGAAGCAAAAAGAGGGTTGATCCCATGAAAATAGAAGAGAGATCTGTGGAGTGGTACAAAGGGATCCAGAGAGAGAGAGAGAGAGAGAGAGAGAGAGAGAGAGAGAAGAAATTGTGGAATGAAATTATGTTATGTACATATGTGAATATGCCACAGTCACCTTTATGTGTACTATAAAGCACCAATTTAAAAATAATAAATAGCTGGGCACAGTGGTGCATGCCTGTAATCCCAGCAGCTTGGGAGGCTGAGGCAGGAGGATGGTGAGTTCAAAGCCAGCCTCAGCAACAGTGAGGTGCTAATCAACTCAGTGAGACCCTGTCTCTAAATGAAATACAAAATAGGGCTGGGGATGTGGCTCAGTGGTTAAGTGCCTTGAGTTCAATCCCTGGTACATGCCCCCCCCCCTCACACATAAAAAAACCCAAAACAAACAATAAAAAGTAGAAGGTAGACCACTAGAATAGAAGAAAGGAACATGGGGAGCAAAGAGGGGAGAGAAAGAGGAAGTACTGGGGACTGACGTGGAGGATACTATATTCCATGCAGATAGGATTTTGTCACACACTAATAAAAAAATTTTTTAAAACAGAAATTGGGGTCTTTCTTAAATATTTACTAATTCACTAAAAATAATGATAATAAACTCCTCATGGGTTAAGGTAAATAACACACATTTATAAAAATAACCATATTTTCCAAAACAAAAGAATAAGTGAAAAGACTGGCAACATTTTATAGTATTAAAAGTCTCTTTCAGAGATTAACAGAGGACAGTTGATTTGCATTTCTGTTCCTGTATCCAATTTTTTGTGCAGTGTTGTTTTGGTTGAAGTATATGGAGAAAATATAGCCTCCCATAGATGGGTTATTGGAAAAGGAAAGAATATTTAATAGTCTTTTCAGATAAATGTGGATAGTTGTCTCTAATACTCTACCAAAGCTCATGTGGTGGTATTCTCTCAAAAGTTAGCAGCAAGGGCTCGGGTGGTGGCTCAGTGGTAGAGCGCTTGCCTAGCATGGATGAGGCACTGGGTTCGATTCTCAGCACCACATAAATAAATAAAATAAAGCTCCATCAACAACTAAAAAAATATAAAAAAAATTAGCAGCAATATAAAATTTGATATAGCATCAATAAACTTTTTTTATATTGTATGTCCTTCCCATGAGACATTGTCTCTGGTTATAGAGTCCTAGTGTTTTTATCTGTATTTGCCATTTTACTATGAGGAATATTAAAAAGATGTGTATTCAAGGATTAAAAGTTAATAAAAATAATTCCTACTGCTTTATCACGAAAAGGATTCAGTGAAGATGGCAGTTTCTAAGCAGCTTATGTGCAACTATGAGGAGAAGAATGACTACTAGTATGCTTTGGCACTACCTCGGTGTAACAGGGCATCGGCAGTTTTCCACCAGTGCTTTTGCACCATTTTTGCAAATGTCAACACAGTTAGGAGAAAAGCAAATAATGTCTCAGTAGTATTAGAAAAATTAGCTTGTAAATCACTAGGGGTATGTAGACGATGCTTTAAAAAATACTAACTTAGTGAATCCAACAACCTGACCAGCTTTTAATGTTCCAAGGTTGTTAGGAGCAGAGGATCATGGTGAATAGTGTGAGAACAGAATAGTCAGAGAACAGAACAGGTATCAGGCTTTGGATCCTAAAGTGGGACATTAGGATTGAACTCCTCGTGCAATGGGAAGTCCCTGATGTGTTCTGTACAGAAGACCCATATGATCTGACGGGACGAGGGACTGGGGCCCAGGAACAACTTTTCAGGGTCAACGTGCAATAAGGTAACATTTCATGCAAGCTGTGGCATAGGAGAGGAGGGTCTTGCATGGAACAGAATCTTTGTTTACCAAGACAGGAAAGGCTGGGGGAAGAGGAAGGAGCTGGGGAAGTTGGGAGGAGGCAGGAGAAGGTTATTCCAGGATGGGGGTACAAAATGAGCACAGGAAAAAAAAAAGAAAGTGTGCGTTCCATCAAGAACTTCTTTGGTCAATTAATAATGTAGACTCTGCTGACCCCCCCCCCCCAAAAAAAAAGAGTAAGAGGCAGCTCTTGGTGCAAGCATACAGGGCTGTCCAAAAGTAAAAGTCATGGTGGTTGGGAATGGATGGGCAGGTCGTTTCCTTGGGTTGGAACCCAGATTAAAAGGGCCAATGCAGCAATATATGAAATCCCTAATCACTAGACACCATCTTGGGTCTTAGGAGGTTTCATAATGAACTTATCCGTTGCAATTATTTCCAAAGGAAAAAGTGAGAAAAAACAACAAAAAACCTGAATGAGGTCTATGGGTAGGCTGTATAAAATTCATTAATGCTGTACCCTCCAAACTGTGACCATGAACTTCATTGAAATCGACTGAGATAAGAATCTCATCCTGTCAGTCATGCACAGTGATAACAGGTACAGTGGATTGGAATTCCTCTTCATGGAGCTGGGCTATTTGGAAGAACATGCAAAGCTTAACCGCTTATTCCAGCAGTTTCCATCCAGCATCCAGAAAGAGAGAAGAAATGCGGCGAAGTTGGAAGGTGCTCTGACACTGGAAATAACTAGAACACAGGTGTTAATAATGCACACGCGGTGGGGGCTTTAGCTAGTAGTGGATCACTGATGGTTCATCAACTGTAACACAGGCTCACACTGAAGCAAGAGGTTAATAGTCGGGAAAACTGTATTGGAGAGGGGCCCAGAGTCTATGGGAATTCTGGACTTTGTGCTCAAATTGTCTGTGAACCTAGAACTGCAACACACACACACAAACACACACACACACACACAGACCCCTCTAGCGAGCTTCTATAAAGAGACCCAAGTACAGCCGCACAAGGGACAAACAGAAAATACTGGCACTGAAGTTTGCCCTGAAATTCAGAAGCAGGAAAAAGTCAAAGCCACCAGTGTTTTTGAATCCCGTGTCACATGGTAATATGAGCCAGTGGTTTCAGAGACCCTCTGCACTCACAAATGAGTTCTGTATACTAAAATGATATTTCTTGTTGATTTAACTCTCTCCTCTGTGATTTTGTATTATGTGTGTGTGTGGTGTGTGTGTATAGAGGGGCAGGTACTGGGGACTGAACTCAGGGGACCTCAACCACTGAGCCACATCCCCAGCCCTTTTTCTGTGTTTTATTTAGAGACAGGGTCTCACTGAGTTGCTGAGGGCCTCACTAAGTTGCTGAGGCTGGCTTTGGACTCATGATCCTCCTGCCTCAGCCTCCTGACCTGCTGGGATGACAGGCTTGGCCCATGGCACCTGGACAGGGTATTACTCATATTTTAAAGGCATTGGTTTTGTAATTGCTTTGGTTCTTCCTAGGAAACTGTAGGGAAGAGGGACCTCCTTTGAGACAAGTGACTTCACTGATCTTAACAGTGGACAAGCGGTATTTATTTCCTGCTCAAGTAAGTACTCCTGAGTGCTCTCCGGAATATCACGGAAGTCTCTATAAGGGACATTCCTTTTCTTCCCTTGTACATTGGTCTGAAATCAGGAGACAGTGGCTTTTCTCTGCTGTGTCTAGAACCCTGGTCCTTTGGTTGATTAGCAGCAGTTTAGCGAGTCCAGAGTTCTGTGCCTATCTGTACCATTTCTAGGCAAGCCTTCTTTCTCTTCTCCCTTCCCTTAGCTCAACCTTGTCTATCAATAGCTATTAAGGTCCCTTCTCTCTGATTGTTCCTCCTTGTGTTAAACTACTTACCTTTGGTCTCAACTCTGATTCCTGGGCTCTCAGTCCTATGTATATAGTATGGGTATAAAGTAAGATCTTTATCACCCACCTTGCATCCACATTTACCAAAATATTGATGTCCCTGGCCCCACCATAGACCAGTCACTCAGGATGTCCAGTGACAGGAACCCAATTTTAACAAAAAAAAAGTTGTATGTGTATGCCAGGGACTGAACCCGGGGCCTCCTACACACCACATACATGCTATGCCACTGAGCTCTACCCCGACCCCTAGAAACTTCCCAAGCATTCTGATGCACCAGGTTGAGAGCCAGTGCAAGGAATACTGACTGCATGAACATTAAGGACAGGTCTAAGATATTTCTTATTCTCTTCAGCATGGATTGAATATCCTACGACATCAGGTAAAATAGAGACCAGATTTTTCCATGCAATTCCGGAAGACTAAATAGGACTAAGTAGAAAATAAAGGTAGGTGTATTTAGGGGTGACAGGAGATGAAGTTTCTATTATTTGAAACTCTGAAAGTGGATCCAGTCGCCACTGGATGCCGTTTCCTGCCTTTGTGAACATCCCCTGTGTGGAAGGCAGTCACCACTGAATTGAGGATTAGAAAATCTGGCTACCACGGCCCCTTGCGCCCAGAGTCTAGGGTACTTTATTCTATTGTGAATTTCTACTTTAGAACTGTATTCCTCGTGGACACAAGAAGCAGCTAATTATCTTCTCTGAAAATGAAAACTCAAGTTGTGGTTTTGAACTTTCCATAGAGGAAAATGTCACAATGTGCAGGTGGAGGCCTAGGAACCGGGTTTCCCAGAGGAGGGAAAAAAAATTATCCCTGGTTTGTAGCATTCAGTGATGTCCCTGATCTAAATGCTTCCTCCATGATGGGTTTCCATCTACTACTGGGACATTGTGTGGCTCACAAAATTCCTGAAACTTGAGCAGTCTTTCCTTGTGATCCAGTGACACTGGAAAGCTGACACACTCTCCTCCTGCTGCCCTGGACTTCCCTCTCCTCCCCCTTCTCCATCCCCCTCCTTCTTCATCGGTATTTGACTTAGGACTAGACAGTATTAGTTGAAACTCCCAAGAAATTCCATCACACCTATTTAAAATCTAGAATTCTTATTTGAATCTAGCAGCTGGGTAATCTTCATGCAGGTACAAACTCTGTCCCAATACAGGACTTGGGGAATGTCTGCAATGCTTCACCTCCTGTCTCTTACCCTAGGTTTAATACCAAACTCAAAATGATGCTATAGGAAACCTTCTGTGAGCATCCAAAGGAGGTTATATACATCCACCGCTCCCTCAGTTTGAAATACCATCCACCGCTCCCTCAGTTTGAAATACCTTCCACCTTCGTATTCAGAGACAGACAGTGAATCCAGATGCTGTTAGAATGTGCCCAGAAGGTCTAGTTTGGTTTGGGGTCTGTTCCCCTCAGTATGGAATCTCCTGCACTAAGAGAGCACATGAGACACAGCTGTCTGTGTCTTCAATATCTGTTAAATAAATGAACATGTCATAAAACACGGATGGTTATATTTTTGAACAAGTCCCTAGCTGGGGAATAAAGATGATTGTCTGTCTTCTCTGCTTTTCCAACAGAGAAATTTAGGCTTATTCCCTAAATTTTCTACATTTGTCTAAAAAATGAAGGTATTCATATCTATCCAATATTTTGATCGTGGAGATTAAATTAGATAATTCACAAAGAAAAATATCAAACATTTGAAATCAAATAAAAAGATGACTGTGTAGCTGCACTCCTGTAATCCCAGGGGCTCCGGAGGCTGAGACAGGAGGATCCAAAGTTTGAAGCCAGCCTCAGCAACTTAGTGAGGTCCTCAGAAACTTAGCAAGACCCTGCCTCAAAATTAAAAAATAAAAAGGGCTGGGGATGTGGCTCAGTGGTAAAGTGCCTTTGGGTGCCATCCATGGTACCAAAAAAAAAAAAAAAAAAAAAAAGTCACAGGCCATCCCACTGTAGATAAACACTAAATTTGTTTGACTTACTTTATTGATTAGGGTACAGATTCTTAAGCTGGAAGATAGCTTGACAAATTTTGACAAATTGCAAATTATCTTTGTCTGAACAACAACAAAAATATATATAAACCCAAGGGATTTATTGATCTAATGAGCATGACCTAATTCTGAACGTTTAGCCAACTTTAGGTTGACAATCTAAATCTTTCCCTTCTTTATTGCTCTCTGAACCAGCTTTGCCACACTACTAGTTCCTTTACTAATGAGCTAGGTACATTTCTGATAAACACTCGTTATGCATACATATGAAAATCATGCTTTTAACTCTGTAATAAAGGCACTTTGAGGATACATGAAGAACTCAGCAGAGGGCTTGGGGTTAAGAGCTAGTCGATAAGCATTAGTCCTCATCCATCTCTCAGGAGGCAGGTTCTACATTTTTACAGAAAGATGGGGCTGATGCTTATTAAGGGCGAATCTCCTTTCTGATCACTGACTCTGGCTGCAGCTGGGACTGGGATGGACTAGGACAGACCTTGCAGGGCTGTTTGTTTTTCCAAGTTGGGAAGACAGGCTGGATCTCATTGACACAGACCACAGGAGGCGGCTTGTCCCAGGTGGGTGCGCACCTCCCTCTGGAATGCTTGCTGCCCCAGGGCTCCCCACCAACAAAGCCACCTGCCCTTTTGTGGCTGAGTAACAGCAGAGGATCTGCAGGCGGAGACCTGGAAGCTGAGTCTGCACTGGCTGTCTTCCCCTCCCCCCACTTGGCAATGCAGAAGCCACGCCCACCGAGCCTCCTCCTCTGGATAAGCGGCTTAGAAGTGGGTGCAGAAGCCCAGGGCAGAGGAGATTAGCAGAGCCAGCCTCCTGGGCCCCTGGACCCAGGGAAGGGGTGAGGATGCACTTGACACCCAGCCAGGGTAGCCTTTGAGAATCCTGGGGAGAAATAAAAAGGGGACGGTGTGGGACAAGTCCTCTAAAAATGGCAAATTAGATTTTACTAGGAGGACACAGGCGCAGGGGAGAAACCACTCAGGTTCCTGGAGAAAGGAGAGACAGAAACAGGAGGCAGAGAAGGCATTTCCCTTTCTTGGTAATATCCAAGGACAGAAGCACAGGTTCAAGGTCAGGATGTACCCTTCAAACTTCTGGGGTTCCAATTCAGCCATGCATCTGCCCACGCGTCCGTTCAACTATTTATTGAGCACCACCAATGTGCATCTATTAGACACTGCATCCACGGGTAATTTAAAAAGCAAAATAATAATAATAATAATAATAATAATAATAATAATAAAAGGAAAGAAAAATCCTGTCTTTGCCTACACCCCCATAATTCCTTTTAAAATAAATGCTTTTGGGGGGGGGGACTTGGGGTTGAACCCACAGGCACTTAACCACTGAGCCCCATCCCCAGCCCTGTTTTGTATTTTATTTAGAGACAGGATCTCACTGAATTGCTTAGGGCCTCACTAAATTGCTGAGGCTGGCTTTGAACTTGGGATCCTCCTGCCTCAACCTCCAGAGCTGCTGAGATTACAGGCATGCGCCACTGCACCAGCAGAATAAATACTTTTTATAAACCTGAACTAGGAGTTTGAATTAAAAGTTTTAGTAAGTTCTAAAGAAATGTTTTAAAGATATAAAGACGCACATTTGTCCAATGACAACCATAGATTGACACTGGGAGAGATTCAATTTACAACTGGGTTTTTAAAAATCTTAACAAAATTGCTAGGCACAATTGAACATGGAAATCTTGCTTTCAAAGGCGGAGCCAATGATATCCATCTCCCATTTGGATCTATGAATCAGTTTGAAACCTCTTTTCCCATTTGGATCAAGTGTTGAAAAACATCCAGAATGGGGTTTTTGGGTGATTAATCCACAAAGGATTAAACCAAAATTAAAAAAAAAATTCTAAAGCATATTCCAGTGTATTTTTTTCACTCAAAAATTATTACTGGATATTCATTCATGCAAAAACATTTTTCATACCATGGATAAATATAATAAAATCTAACCGTTAATTCATGTTTGTTTCATCCTTTTTATTTTTGAAGTACTGGGGATTGCACACAGGACCTTGTGCATGCAGGGCAAGGGTTCTGCCCCTGAGCTATACTGCCATTCCTTTAAAAAAGAAATCATCATTGTGAGATGGAGTCTTGCTAAATTACCCAGGCTGGCCTTGAACTTGCAATACTCCTCCTGAGTAGCTGAGATTATAGACATGCAACACCAAGCCTGGAGATGAACTTATACTTTTTATGTGTACTTTTATTTATATAGAATATTGGCATAGTACCAGTTATTAATCAGTAAGTGCAAGCCTGGGGTGTCCTCAAAATATTTTACTCATGAAGTGTGTGTTCAAAACAATTTAGAGACCATGGACATAACAGTGATTAAAGTTCTCCGTTCTGAACTCAGAATGCCTCGGTTTGAATTCTGGACCCACTGCCCACTAGCAATGTGGCCTTGGCCTAGCACCTTGGCTTCTCTAAACCTCAGATTATTTGTCTGTAAAACAATATATTAATAGCATCTTCATTGTGATCATTGTAACAATCAAATGAGATAAAGTAAAATGTTAGGGATTATCATGGTCTTCATCATCCTTGTCTAGATATTGCAACTAAACTGGTCACTATCATCCATTAATGCTCTAAACAGTAAAACTCAATCAACCTTCAGGGTGTCTTTAAGAGAGCCTCTCAGGAAATGCTAACAAAACTACACTGAGATTCCATCTCACTCCAGTCAGAATGGAAATTACCAAGAATACAAGTAACAATAAATGTTGGCTAGGATGTAGGGGGAAAAGGTTCACTCCGACATTGCTGGTGGGACAGCAAATTGGTGCAACCACTAAGGAAAAGAGTATGGAGATTCCTCAGAAAACTTGTAATGGTACCACAATTTGATCCAGTTATCCCACTCTTCATTATATACCCAAAGAACTTAAAATCAGCATATTACAGTGATGTACCCACATCTATATTTATAGCAGCTCAATTCACAATAGTTAAGCTATGAAACTAACCTAGGTGCCCTTCAACAGATGACTAGATAAAGAAAATGTGGTATATATATATACCCAATGGAATATTACTCAGCCATAAAAAGAATAACTTTGTGACTTTTGCCAGTAAATGGGTGGATCTGGATACTCTCATGCTAACTGAAACAAGCCAGCCCCCCAAAACCAAAGGCTGAATGTTCTTTCTGATATGTGGATGCTAGTACACAATAAGCAGGGGGAGAGGGGATAGAAGTACTTTGGATGGGACAAAGGGGAATGAAGCGAAGGGAGTGGGATGGGAATGGGAAAGACAGTGGAGTGAATGGGACAGAACTTTCCCATGTTCATATATGAACACACGACCAGGGAAACTCCCCATCATGTCCAACCACAAGAATGGGGAGTTAGACTCCATGTAGGTATAACATGTCAAAATGCACTCTACTGTCAAGTATATATAAAAAGAGCAAATTAAAAAAGAGAGAGAGAGAGAGACCCTCATTTGTGTAATGAACCCCATGATTTATCTCAGCAGTTCTGTTAAAGGCATGGCCACTCCACTGGGTCAGGTGTCCCCGGAGGCATGCTCGAGGGACACAATGACAACCACATGCTGTGGAATGTGAACTAACTGGAGGGCAGAGAGTGCAATGACTTTTCTCACTAGTTTACTCTCTTAATTTGTTTATCAAGGACACATGAGAGACATAAGAGACCCTTGGAAGAAATCAGGATGTGGTGCTCGGCCCCTCTTACCACCCAAGTCCTCTCTTGGACTTCTTCTTTGGTTTTGCTTGTTGGGGGTGGAATCCCAAGGTGTCCCTAGATCAGGGCAAACTGAATGAAGAAGTTAAAATGACCATGCACTTTAGGATGGGGTAGCTGGAAGGTCAGTGACTCATGGAAAGTTACTCACTTCCCAGTGACCACTTACATGAGATCTCTGCCTTCCCTCCCTGTGTCTTAGAGTCCCATCAGAAAGACCTCGAGGACCATCACACTTGCATTGTTTAATTTTGCACAGTTATTCCATGTGCACGTCAATGCTCGTTTTAGAATCTGATTCAGTGACACTATTGTTGCTGGAGATTCCCTGTAGGCAGGGTAGAGACCCTACCTAACCCTCCTAGATCACAGGGTTATCGGTGGACTTTCAATCACATGGCTTATTTATTTGAATAATTATCTGACTTGGTCCTCTTTTGTGTGCTCAACCAGAGAGCTAATGAATACAGGCAAAAATAAATGTCTCTTCAAAAAGGTAAGCAGGAGGGCCAGGCACTGTGGTGCATACCTGCAATCCCAGTAGCTCCGGAGGCTGAGGCAGGAGGATTGCCAGTTCAAAACCATCCTCAGCAACTTAGCGAGGTCCTAAACAACAAAGTGAGACCCTGTCTCTAAATAAAATATAACAAAGGGCTGGGGATGGGGCTCAGTGATTAAGTGCCCCTGGATTCAATCCTCAGCACCAAAAAAAAAAAAAAAGTAAGCAGGATTTCCCACAGATGTTTTTCCAAGAAGACTTTAAAAATAAATTCTACTAAACTTTGAATTTGAAAGGCTAGAGACTGAGGGTATATTTCACTGATCTTCCAGAGGACTGTAAGCAGGAAACAGAGGTTAGGTTCTGATATTGATCTGGCTACATATTCAATGCTGGTGATTCAGCAGACATTCTGTGATCATAAAGAGTATTCTTCCAGGCTTTTGGTAAGAGTAGGGACTAGTTTCTGAACAACAGAGTTTTATTGGGCAGACTGTGGTGGTTAGAAGCACTGGTTTTGGTGTCAACTGGATTTGTTTTCTGGTTATATCTTGGCAGTTCCCAGCTCTGTGATCTTTGGAAAATGAACACAATTTCTGGGAATAATAGTACCTAGGTTTGTGGATGTTTTTGAGGATTAAATGAGATGATGTGAGACAATTTACAATTTACTTATTTACTCCAACACAGCACTCATTTTTTGCAAGCTCGTTTTAACTCTATCATGATGGTCATTATCGATGAGCACTGATTACATGATGATCAGGCAACTGTCTGACACTTTGACATGGAAATGGAGGAACTCCGGTTCAAGTTCCAATTCCGATATTTTGCTTTGCTGGGTCTCTGGTATACCAGGTACATTTGCTGTGTGCTACCAGGTCTCATTTTCTCCAAGTGGAAAATGGGTTCAATGAAACCTGCTGAAATTTCTCCCTGAGTGGTAAGCCCAACAAAATTGAATGCACTCGTCTCTTGGAATCTGAAAGCAAACGCCAAGTCCACAAAATAGAACCAGGGGAACATGAAACGATACAGATATTCAGTTTCCAATCACTGGGGTTAAGGAAGTCCGAGTGTCTTTGGTCACTATTTGCGGTACACTTGGTAGCAAGAGTTTTATGGAACTGTTTCAGGGGATCCTCTTGAGAACTCTGAGAAACAGGTACTGTTCCCACAACTGGGAAAGACTTAGAGAAGCTGAATGGCATCTCCAATGTCACCCAGCCAGAATGGCAAACTTCAAGGGCCAACCTACAGCCAATGTTTTAAATAATCCACTGTATTTCCAAGGGGGAGGAGAAGAGGGAGTCCAACCTGCTTATATTGGAGAGGGTGAGCCTTTTTTCATTTTCTTTTGTTTTTCATAAACTTAATAGAATTTTGAGCAGGTTAATTTGCTCCTTGGGGGTTGTTGTGTCTAATATATTTGCTAGGTAGTTACAGCTCTGTGGATACATGGTTGAATACAATAATCATAGTTCATGAAGATAGTTTATTTTTATATAGAATGTTATGGTTTGGTGTGAAATGTCCCCAAAAGCTCACGTGTGAGACGGTGCAACAAGGCCCAGAGGAGAAATGACTGGGTTGTGAGAGCCTTAACCCAACCAGTGAATGAACCCCTGATGGGATTAACTGGGTGGTGGCTGGAGGCAGGTGGGTGTGGCTGGAGGAGGGGGCATTGGGGGCGTGGCTTTGGGGTCTCTATTTGTCTCTGGAGAGTGGAGTCTCTCTCTGCTTCCTGATCACCATGTGAGCTGCTTCCCTCCACCACACTCTTCCTCCATGATGTCCTGCCTCCCCTCCAGCCCTGAGGAATGGAGCCTGCTGTCTGTGGACGGAGACCTCTGAAACCAGGAGCCCCTAAATAAACTTTTCCTCCTGTACAATTATTCTGGTCTGGTCCTTCAGTCAGAGCAGTGAAAGGTTAACTAAAACACAGAAATATCTGGATATACAAATAAAAGATTTTTGGAGTAAAACTTGAAAAATGGTGTTGAAATTTTTAAAACCTTTTAAAATGTGATTGAACCAATTCTGCTTTAGGAAATTATCCTAAAGACAGAAATATCATTTTTTTTCCTACAAGGGTGTTCATTACAGGTTTGCTTGTAGGTGATACTATACACATTGAGCAATTGTCATTAGGATGGATTAATTTGGAAACTTCTATGCAATGGAATGTTACATCAATCACTAGAAATGCTTTAGAATTTTGTAAAATGATCCAGAGAAATGTCAGTGGTATTGCCAAAGAGTAGGTTTCATACATTTTTTTTTTAAATCATACACATGAAAAACACAAGAAGGCCAAGTAATCACCAAATTTATAACAGTATCTCTGAAGAGCTGGCTCAAGGGTGATGCACATTGTATCCCTTGGTTTGTATTTTCTAAATTTCTATAATGAACAACCACTACAGATACGAAAAGAAATGACCTTATAAATGTTAGAGTCCTATTTGTTTCCAAGCCAGACAACTAGTTCTGAGTCTCATGTCTGTCTCTGTATGGGGGTCTGAATCTAATACCGACTATATTTTTGAATCAGTGCAAAGAAATGGAAGTGAGAAGTGTTTCGCTGCAGTGTCTGTGACACTCTCCAATAGCAGAGAGTGTAGCAAGGAAACAGATCTCTATTCCTATCAGTTCAAGAAGCACCACTCTCTCCCCAGGACCAGGTCTAACTACCAGGAACTCCCTGCATATGATGGCTCCACACTGAGCCTTCTTTTACCCATCTGTAAAATGGGTAAATAAAGTGATTCTTTTATTTTTTAAGAATATGGTCAATCATCAACAATAATTTCCCTCACTCTGTTGTCAGTGAACTTGGCCTCCGGGGCCCAGGGCATCCATGGAAGTTGTCTTTGACAAAACTATGTGTGGAGAAGAGTCACAACTCAATGAAAAAGGACAGGAGAGTTCTGGCTTTGCAGATGGACGTCCAGATTTTCCTGAGTCTAAATAGAATATTTTCAATAAAGCTCTGTTGCATTTGTCAGGGTCGTGACAATCCTACTGTGTATTATTTTAAGAGGCCTGGGGGAGAGAGGCGGGGAGGGAAAGGGGAATTACTAGGGCACCATATTCACCAAATTACGTTCCATTGTGTGCATGTATGCACAGGTAGCAACAAATCCCACCATTAGGTACAATAATAATGCATTGATAAAAAATGTTGGAAAAAAAACAATTTTTTTTTCTCAAGCATGTATTGGACCCCCAGAAAAACTACAAACATATTTATCAGTATTCTTTGTGCCAGATTTCAATTCCTTGTTAAAGATGAGAGTGTCTTGTGTGCAGAGAGGACGATGTAAGACATGGAGACAGGTGACACCCTTTTCCAGAGCAGGGACATGAACAGGTCAGTCTTTGGTAATAGAAAGCAGGTTCCTGACTAATTGAATCTTCTACAGCAGCGCCATCCAACCGGAGGGCTCCAGATCTGCATTGTTCAATAGGGTGGGCAAAAACCACAGGTGGCTCTGGACCCCTCAAAATGGGACTCATGTGTGGGAAGAACTGAATGTCGGTGCGATTACTTCATTTAAATCCAGACAGTCACCTGGAGCTCCTGGCTGCCACCCTGAGCAGCTCAGGGTACAAAGGGCGGTCCATGCAAAGGCAGCATCAGCACTATCCGGGAATTATTAGGAATGTAAAATTGTTATAAATGAGGAATATCATTCCCTATCGGAAACGACTGAAATAGAATCTGCATTTTAACAACACCTCTGGGAGATTCGTGTGAAAACTAACGTACAAAAGCATCACTCTAGAGAAAACTGCTCAGCTTTCTGTTTTGCTGATCTGTCCATCCAGTACCAACCTACCTTTCACTCAGGAAGCAGGTGCTAATGTCTGTCTATGGTACCGGGGCCTGGAAAAGGCACCACAAGGAAAAAGAGAAGGGGGTCTAAATGGACACCAGCCGGTGGAGCAAGTGGCTGAGAGAATGAGCTGGGATCAACCCGGCCTGTAACATGCTGTTTAAAAATGCATCATCTCCAGAAAGCTAATTGCACTCTCTTGAGGCTCTTTCTACTTCCTTTAAACAGAAGCGATTTGTAAATGAGCTCATGCAAACTGAATGCCTACCCCATGCCTGGTCGACAATAATCATCCAAGAAATAACAACTTTTGCTGTTGTTTTACAGATGTAGGCTCTTAGAATGAAGCTGCAGGAGATTCGCTCTGTTAAGCCTGTTGAGATGAGATGGACCCTTGGAACAGAGGGAAGTCGAACTATACAGCCTGCCGTGCAAAGATGCTGAATCTCAGCAATCATCATTCTTAGGGAAATGTCACTCTTACCAGTGGGAAGGCATGTGGGAAGGCAGGACTTGGGACATGGATTCATTCTTTGTGAAACAAAATATCATAAGGTCATCAGCTCATGTACTACCCAATGAGTGTGCCTGTTTAATTTTTAAACGCCACATTGCCTGCCACAGGACTTTGCCTATTCTCCTCCATTGGAACCCACCTGATCATCCATTTATTTCACAAATCGTTCTTGAAAACAGAGTTTTTTGGGAGGCAGGATAGCTGCGAGGTTAAAGTGTGAATCCTCGAGCCACACAACTGGGATTGGAGGCCTAACCCTGTGGCCTACAAGCAATTTTTTTTCAACTTCCCTGAACCTCAGTCTCTTCATCTGTAAAACTGGAATAACATCAAGCTGCAGCACTGTGAGATGTTCAGGGAGCTGAGTTATTGAAAGTATTCGGCAGAGTGTCAGGTCCTTGGCAGCTCCTTAAAAATAAGCGAGAAAGGTAACAGCAGCAAACAAAATAAAACATGTTTGTACTTAAAAAAAAAAAGAAGAAGACAAAAGAAAGAATTCAGTAGCAGAGTAAATTAAAAAAAAAAAAAAAAAAAAAAAAACTGCCCAAAGGTTATCAACCTAAGAAGGGTTTCAGAGCATTCTTTATAAATTTGCCACATCTGTGCTCAGTGTCCAGCTGTTGTGAGAACTTCTGAATGCCAGGTGACACAGAGCAGTTATAATGCCTGTGAAACCTAACATAGAATTTCATTTTTTTCCGGGGCGAGGGTACCAGGGATTGAACTCAGAGGCACTCAACCACTGAGCCCCATCCCCAGCCCTTTTTTGTATTTTATTTAGAGACAGGGTCTCCCTGAGTTGCTTAGGGCCTCACTAAGTTGCTGAGGCTGGCTTTGAATTCACGATCCTCCTGCCTCAGCCTCCCAAGCCACTGGGATGACAGGTGTGTGAAACTCACCGTGCCTGGCCCTAACGCTCAATCTCACAGGGTGGAGAATCACTCTTTATTTGAAGCAGGTTCCTTTCATCATTCTATGTAACTGGAGTCTTCTGGGAAAGGTTTCCACACAGATCTGAGTTTACAGAATCCATTTCAGTGATACTACTGACAAAATTTTTCCAGAGATTGAATTTAAAAAAAGAAAAATGTAGAAGAGGTTCAAGGACCAAGTTCAGCACTGGAGCGCACTTGTGCAGCTGACCAATCCACGAAGCGGCCTTTCTCATTTTTGAGCATCACAGTTAACCCAGAACATGGACCTCTTGACATCAACCATTGCTAGAAATTGACCACCTCAAACAACACGGGTCCTTTCCCCAGGTAAACTTGACGTGCCCACACTGATTGGAAGTGAGATCATTTTCTAGGAGGTAATCTGGTCTGTAGAGAATTTCAATAGTTAAGTTGAAGGATCTCTGATTTTCAGAGAAAAAAATCTAAAAACCCGAAGCCCATCCTGAGCACGGGGTGAGCGTATGTACGTGTGTGTTTGATGATTTTTTTTTCTCTCAAAATCATCATGAAAAAAATCGTAGGGGTGCTGTGAAAAAGCCCTTGGAAAGCAAAAACTCCAATTAGCATCCAATTTGCGGTCTGGGCCTGTGGAACTCTCTGGCTGTGCTGCGGATCTGAGGTCCAGGCCTGATCCAAAAGCCCTCCGGTTTCCATCTCAAGACAGCCTTCTTCTCTTAACCCCCCGTGAACAGCAAGTAAGCAAAGGAAACACACAGTCCAACTCGGACAAATTAAACTGTGAATGAATGGGCAAGTCTCCAACCCAGATAGCTCTACTTTAAAGGAAAGAAGTAGGAGAAAATGTTGATTCAGACAGTTTGAGCTGGGCATGATGGTGCATCCCTGTCATCCCAGCAGTTTGGGAGGCTGAGGCAGGAGGATCAAAGGTTCAAAGCCAGCCTCAGCAACTAGCGAGGCCCTAAGCAACTCAGTGAGATTCTGTGTCTAAATAAAATACAAAAAAGGGCTGGGGATGGGGCTCAGTGGTTGAATGCCCCTGAGTTCAATCCCTGGGATCAAAGAGAGAGAGAGAGAGAGAGAGAGAGAGAGAGAGAGAGAGAGAGAGAGTAAGCTAGCAAGTTTGGGTTCTGCAATCAGTATGAGTTTAATTCCCAGCTCTTCCATTGACCAGGAACAACCCTGGTGTGTTATGAACAGCTGCTAAAATTCCCTGGGATGTTTAATGGAGAGAACAATAGAACTAACCAGAAGGTTGTTGCTATTATTGCAAATATAATATAAAATAAATGATCTAGGGAAGCTTGTGTTTACTTTAGTACATGGAAAGTGCTATTTTATTTATTTTTGCCTATTATCCAATGGACCACAGGATAGGCACTGTTATTCCCTCCATCCCTCCATTTGACAGATCAGATAGCGTCTGAATACACGGAGACTGACTCCAGAGGCCACTGGTGCCAGGGGCTGTATGGCCCAGTCTCTGGCACTTGGTAAGTCAGCACTGATATTGCTATTATGGTTTTTGTGCTTCTGATGATCAGATGGTCCAGTGTGAGGAAAGGGTGGCATGGCCCTGGCGATGCCTAGCCTTGAGTCACACTTTGAAAGTCTGAAACTCCATCCTGTGACCAGTGGGAGCCATTGAGGGTTGTATCCAGGAGAAGGAAATCTTCAGGGCAGGTACGAAGCTGTTCAAATTTTTAAGATGTAACCTTGCCGGGCTCAGTGGCACACGCCTGTAATCCCAGCGTCTCGGGAGGCTGAGGCAGGAGGATCATGAATTCAAAGCCAGCCTCTGCAACTTAGTGAGGCCCTAAGCAACTCAGGGAGACCCTGTCTCTAAATAAAATACAAAAAAGGGCTGGGGATGGGGCTCAGTCCCCCTGAGTTCAATCCCCGGTTCCAAAAATCAAAACCCCAAAACAACCTTAAAGCTTTTCAGGGTAGCAGTTTGCTCTTGGCCAAGTTAAAAAAAAAAAAAAAAAAAAGAATGATGAGAAGGTCCATAAGGAAGTTACATAAGAAGAAAAATGATACACTAAAAGGACACTTTTTTTTTTTTTTGTAGTGAAGGCATACAGCAGAGTCTAGGGCATAATTGCAATTCTTTTTTATACTGGCAACATTTGCTTAAACGGAGCGATGATTTCACTCTGATTGGAAACCATCTCTGGTTCAACTTAAATGACCTGCCTAAATATTTTATAAGCATTCAGGATCAGCACATTTGAGGGTGAGCAAGACTATTTAATAAACTTGTGGGCTTTAGTACTACAGAGAGGGAAAAAAATTAAATAAACGTAGGGAATGTTGGAATAAAAGAATGTTTGACAGAAACTTTTTGGATAAATTAATGATTGCTGTGAAAACACTAGACCCTATTGATATTTAGTAATTACCTACTAATTAAATAAATAGGACAGTTCTAAGCATAACTTGTTTTTCTTAAAACTGTAAGTATGCTTATTTTTGCAGTTTCACCAAAGGCATAATATCCCCTTTGCACTGAGAGGATGGGGAGAGAGGAAGGGAGGGAGGGGGAGAGAGAGAGAGGGAGGGGGAGAGAGAGGAGGGGGAGGAGGGAGAGAGAGAGAGGGAGGGAGGGGGAGAGAGAGGGAGGGAGGGAGGGAGGGGGAGAAAGAGAGAGGGAGGGGGAGAGAGAGGAGGGGGAGGAGGGAGAGAGAGAGGGAGGGAGGGAGAGAGGGAGGGAGGGGGAGAGGGAGGGAGGGAGGGGGGAGAGAGGGAGGGAGGAGAGAGAGAGGGAGGGGGCAGAGAGGGATGGGGAGAGAGGGAGGGAGGGAGGGGGGAGAGAAAGAAGGAGGGGGAGAGAGAGAGGGAGGGGGGAGAGAGGGGGAGAGAGAGGGAGGGGGAGAGAGACGGAGGGAGGGGGGAGAGAAGGGGGAGAGAGAGGGAGGGAGGGAAGGAGGGGGAGAGGGTGAGAGGGAAGGAGAGAAGAAAGTAAGGTGGAGGGAGAGACAGTTTGGGGCAATTGATCAATTCGCAGAGTTTATCTGTGTTACTCAGCACAAAAGTCTGTGCCCCAGAAGGATCAGTTTAAGTTACTGTTTGGGTTTTGCTCAGGGAATACGCATGGGATTGTACAGTACCTCTCTATTGGTTTTTGTTTTGTTATTGTTGATACTTTTGGCTGTTACTTTCATTCTCTCTTCTACAGCAGGCTCAGACTGAACGTCCTGTGGCTGTTTTATGTTTGTTCTGTTTGATTCTGAGGATTGAACCCAGGGGTGCTTAACCACTGAGCCACATCCCCAGCCCTTTTTATTTTTAATTTTAAGAAAGGGTCTTGCTAAGCTGCTTAGGGCCTCACTAAGTTGCTGAGGCTGGCCTTGAACTTGTGACCTTCCTGCCTCAGCCTCCCCAGTCTCTGGGATCTGACAGGCGTGTTCCACGGCACTGGTCCCGTTTGGGTCCTTCACGGTTGAGGATCTTGTCTTTGGCTTCCATGTGACGGTTTCACCTCCAGCTGTGTTCATGGAGTAGATACTCCAAACATCTTGAATGAATGATGAGTGCACCAGCCAATCAAATTTCAGTTCCCTTTGCCTCCTGCCTGGTATAGAAGATTGGTAGTGTATCACCACAAAAGGGGGAAAGGTTCTGAAAGTGCCCTCTAACAAAATGATCTTCTGAGACTCTAAAATGTCACACACACACACACACACACACACACACACACACACACACACGATCATGAAGAATACAAGCAAAACTCAATGTCTAACTTTCATTCATTCATTCAACAAAACGCCGAGCCTCACAGTGCTCTAGTGTGACTTGTGACTGTGAATGTGATGGGTTTGAAAGACACAGGAGACAGACAGCCTGTAAGTACAATCCATCCATCCATCCAACTTTCCAGATGGAGGAGGACTTGGAATTTCTACTTCTCTTTTAAAGTTCTGCTCAAGTATTTCTCATTGACAACTGCCCCAAAGTCCCTCAACGATACAAGTCATTTCTCTCTCTCTCTCTCTCTTTTATTAATTCTATCTACACAGCTCCCTTTGCCTCATTTTGGATTCTAATAAATAGGCTTCCTTCTCAGTACTTAGACCAGAACATGAACAAGAATCTCAGACACGGAGAACTCCTTGAGTGAATGAATGAATGACTGTACAGGCTCCTAAAGCATCAGAACTTTCTAGATTTCAATGGAGAATCCTCTGCTATGAGTCTTAGACATCAGCAAATATTTTGGCATTGACTACATCACCAGCTTCTGGTGTCACCCTGTAAAACTGCTTCTCCAGGCTCCTGTGGGTGGCCCTTTCCCAGCATCTGGTTGCAAGGTCTTGCTGCGGGCAGCCCACGTGGGCATGGGGGCCTGACTGCCCAGGAGCTCCTGGAGAAAAACAGCCTTCTGCAGAGAGTAGATGGCTGCTGACCCTGAGGCGCTCCCAGGAACTCTGGGTTCCTTAAATAGAAAGTTAAAGAGCCAAACAAAAGGGCCAGTATGTCCAGGGTTGGCCACACACCCGGAAGGAGAAGGACGGCAGCTCTGGAGGCAGAATTCCTCAATGCAGATCTGGGCTGTCAGATACCCTCCCAGGGCTAGGCTTCCTCTGGAAAGCCCCAACAGTCACACATGACGAAGGTCCACAGCTTAGTGCAATTGGGAGGTGGTGGAAATGTTAAAAGGGAGGCTTAGTAGAAGGTCCTCAGGTCCTTAAAGGGATGCAAGGACTCTGGTCTCAATTTTCTGGTCTTTCAATTTTCTTCCCAGTCATCATGAGGTCAGCTCTGCCTTGGCTGTCTTGTGCTGACATGGGCCCCAAGGAATGGGCCCAAAGCATTGTAGACCTAAATCTCTAAAACTGTGAGGCAAGATCATAAACCTTCTCTGTTTATAAATTGATCATTTCAGGTATTTGTTACAGCAATGGACAGCTGACTAACACACGCAACATGTTCACATATGAAGCTGCCTCCCTTGACATCTTGTAAGATAAAGGATAGTGCCTTCACAGACTCATTCTAAATTTCTAGTTATGAAAAGCAATTTGTTTCCTCTATGAAATATGTGTGTGTGTGTATCCTTTATATTTTTGAATTTGTTGTTTTAAATATACATAACAGTAGGGTATATCAATGTTTATAGCAGCTCAATTCACAATAGCCAAGCTATGGAACCAGCCTAATTGTCTTTGAACAGATGAATGGATAATGTGGTCTATATACACAATGGAATATTACTCAGCCATAAAGAAGGATGAAATTATGGCATTTGCTGGTAAATGGATGGTTGTGGAGAATATCATCCTAAATGAAATAAGCCAGTCCCCCAAAACCAAAGGTCAGATGTTCTCTCTGATATGCGGATGCTAATGTATAATAAGGGAGGGTACAGAGGGGGAGTATAGAAGTTCATTGGATTAAAAATATTTTTGAAGCAGCAAGCTTCAAAATGATAGGATAAGGGTGCAGGTTTTGAAATCATGTAGACTCACACTCAAGTACTGGCTGTTCTTCCTTCTGTGTGTGACCCCAGAGAAGTCATTTAACTTCTCTGGAGTCTCAAGTATGTCTATGCATAAATGTAGATAATACTGTCTACTTCCAGGGTTGTAGTGTGGTCCAGTGAGATCCTGTGTGTAACAGGCTTGACCCTGTATCTGGGACGTAGGTGTCATTATCCCCATTTTATAGACAACAGGCTCAGACAAGTGAAGCCAATTTGCTCAGGGTCACAGAGGAGGCACAGCTGAGCTCTGACCTCAAAATTGGTGTTCTTTCCTCCACGTCCCAGTGGATTTCTGCTTTTGAGCATCCAGTTGGTCTAGATTTTCCTGAATCCTGATTTTTCCCCTCTCTTTCTAGTGACTTATTTGGTTGCATGCAGTCCTGCAGGGATTCCCCCATCTCCCTTTGCTTCAATTAAAACATTGTTTTGAGGTTGTTTGGAGGTGGGAGAACGTCCTGCCCTAGTGACTTGTACATTCTTCACAGGAGAGGACCCTGTTGTCAGGAGCAAGAACTCTGGGTACATTGGGACTGAGCTGGGGGACAGGGAAGAGGGATGGGGAGGAAAAGACACTTTTAAATTAGTTTGAACTTATTTAAAATCCCACTTAATTCCTGGAAACTAGTTCAGACTCATTAGCATAATGAATTTGTTTGTGGCTTTTGTTTTCCATAGAAAGAGCCTGGCTTGAGATTTCAGATGCAGAAATAACAGTCTGCTCCAAAACATGGCTCCTTGGAGATTTGAAATGCCCCTAGAAATAGCCCTGTATTTGCAAGCTACCTTGCAAGTTTATGTCATCCACTTGACACAAAGTGCTTTCATATTGGGAAACCGCAGCCCAGATTAGAACCGATCATCACCGTGATTTCTATATTATGCTTATTTATTTTAAAAAAGGTTGAAAGGACAAAGTTAGAGAGTGTGAAGGACTGTGGATGTCGGGTGTCCTCATCTTACTAGGGAAGAGAGACAACATCAATCTCACACTACCTGAGAGTAAACAAAGGTCTGCATGGAAATTCAGAGCCAGCATCAAGAAGGACAGGGCTGGCCGCAGTGGTGCACACACTAATCCCAGCGGCTCGGGAGGCTGAGGCAGGAGGATTGCAAGTTCAAAGCCAGCCTCAGCAACTTAGTGAGGCCCTAAGCAACTCAGTGAGACCCTGTCTCTAAATAAAATACAAAATAGGGCTAGGGATGGGGCTCAGAGTCAAGTGCCCTTGAGTTCAATCCCCGGTACCCTGCCCTGTGCCCTCACTCCCCCCAAAAAGAAACAGAGGCCTGAGGATAACAGTGCAGAGATGACTCGGCTCAGGATTTCCCCATCTCGGTACTGCTGACATTTGGGCCACATAATTTTTGTGGTGAGGGCCTGTCCTGGGCACAGTGGATGTTTAGTTGGACCCTGGCTTCTGCCCACTAGATGCCAGCTGCACTTCACACTTGTCCCCTGATACTCCAGAAGGTTCCCCCCGGGGAGGTTCAGAAGGAGGAGGGCCAAAGCACCCCATGCTGAGAACCACTCGTATAGAGAATTAATTTGCCCACATCTTTCAAGCATTTCTTCCTGCGCCAGCCATACTCCTACATCATCTCCTTTATTCCCATGACATAGGTGTTAACTCTATGTCTATATTAACTCTATGTCTCTCCCTCTCTGAGGAGACAACAGACTCATTTTTTTCTTCTTTTTTGGTACCAGGGATTGAACCCAGAGGTGCTTAACCACTGAGCCCCATCCCCAGCCCTATTTTGTATTTTATTTAGAGACAGGGTCTCACTGAGTTGCTTAGGGCCTCACTAAGTTGCTGAGGCTGGCTTTGAACTCTCCATCCTCCTGCCTCAGCCTCCTGAGCCACTGGGATGACAGGCGTGGGCCACTGCACCCGGCTTAGAAAGACTCATTTAGTAACTGCCATTCATCACACAGGAAGAGGAAGAGGCATGTCTGGAACTGAAACTGGTCTATTTCCAAATCTTATCTTTAAACCACTATGCTATCAAGTGGAAACTCTCTCAGTCTATGTTTGAAGATAAACCTGCTGCACCCGATGAATGGCCGTCAGCCTGTTTTCCGCTCCTTTCTGTCTGCAGACATTGATGAGCACCAACTCCATGGGAAGCAGCTGTATTTATTGAGTAGGCCCCAGAGTGGCCTCAGCATTTGACTTACCCAGCTCTGTTCTTCTCCTCCCTTCCTGTCCCTGCTCTGTGATCAGGAATGTGGGCGTCTACAGGTTATTTTATTTATTTGTTTTTTTAGAAACTGGAGGTTATCAACAAGCCACATCCCCCCAGCCCCTTCTTATTTTTTTTAAATTTTGAGACAGGGTCTCACTAAGCTTCCAGGCTGGGCTTGAACTTGTGATCCTCCTCCCTCAGCCTCCAAAGTTGCTGGGATGACAGGTGTGAAGATTGTCTAGTCTTACCTGCTGCCCTTCTGCCGAGCTCAGCCAATAAGAAGCATCAGCAGGAGATTAGAGGCGGGTCTGGTATTTTTCTACCTAATCCCCCCAGTTCTGGTCCTAGGGCTCTCTTCCATTCTTCCATGGCTGCAATCTTCTACGAGGAGCTTTGTCCCCTGCCCCCCCCTTTTTTTTTTGGTACCAGAAATTGAACTCAGGGGCACTCGATCACTGAGCCACATCCCCAGCCCTATTTTGTATTTTATTTAGAGACAGGGTCTCACTGAGTTGCTTAGGGTCTCACTGTTGATGAGGGTGATTTTGAACTTGCGATCCTCCCGCCTCAGCCTCCCAAGCTGCTGAGATTACAGATGTGCACCACTGCGTTGGGGGCTCCCCCTGCCTTTTAAAGCTAAGGGCTCCCTGTCATGGGTAGCCCCATGAAGCTCCTTCCCCTCCATGACCCACTCTGGATGGGCTAGCTGTTTTCTGCTATGAATGATACAGAGGGAAAAGATACCCCTTGTCTTAAGAAATCTCTAACCTAACTGGGGGACAAATCATTCAAACAAAACAGTCCGAGTAACTACATTGGGTGCAAAGAAAATATGCGATACTCTAGTGATGGCGGTAATAGTAAAGTCTAGAATTCATTGAGCCTCTACCTAAAACCAGGGCATGGAAAGTCTCTCTCTCACTAAATCCTCACAATAACCCTGTGTGGGTGTGTGTGTGTCCCTGGTCCCATTTATAGGGCTGAGGAAAGAAGATTACAGAGATTAAGTGACCTGTTTAAGGGCACACAGCTACCAAGTGCCAGAGCCTGTTACCGAATTAAGTGATCAAAGTGGAACTGAATTTAACTAATATTAACCTCACTTGCAACCAAATGCAATTAAAAATAAAAAAGAAAAGAAGAGAAAACAAGCATAAGAACAAACAAGTATTTTAGAGAGAACTGTTTCCAGTCGAAAAGGCACTAATTCAGATGACACTAATTCAAAAATTGTAATTGCTCAAGCAAGGCGTCCTCAACTCGGTCTGGATGCAATGCCGGAATAATTATTTTGCCTCCAGCACTACACGCTTAATTGAGACAGAAAAGGCTTAAGTCCAGAGTGATTGCTTTTTCCAATCAAAGCCTTCAAAATCAGGGATGACTTCAGTGGGCCTTCACCTCTGAAAAGCCCTAAAAGCTTTGCCCTTTATACTTTCTGTTCATGATGTAGAATTGCATCAATGATAAAATGGGTCTATCAGGAAATAAAACATTTTTTTTTTGTACCAGGCACTCAACCACTGAGCCACATCCGCATCTGCTTTTATATATATTTTTAGATACAGGGTCTCCCTGAGTTGCTTTGGGTCTCACTAAGTTGCTGAAGCTGGCTTTGAACTTGCAATCCTCCTTCCTCAGCCTCCCAAGCTGCTGGGATTACAGGCATGCACCACGGTGCCTGGTGGGAAAACAATTTTTGACCCCAGGATTTGACCCTGCCATCTGGATGCCACAAATGTTTTGATTGTAAATATTAATCAGACTTAATCAACACTGGGCAATCTTCATCAAGGCAACTGTTTCTTGGGTAAATGTCATTAAGCCAATTTAATTCCTTAATCAAATTTCTACCCAGCCCACAATTGAATCACCCAATATTTCCCATTTTCATTTTTATTGTATCAAAAATGCTTTCATGGGGGTGAGCTCATTTCTTTCAAAAAGCTTTAATAAACATTTGTGCCATCCATTAGAGTTTATGCACACTAATTTGAAAGGTTTTAATTTTTATTTTATTTTATGGTCTTTTTTTTTTTTTTTTTTGGCCACCGTGACTTTTCTCACAAGCCCCTATTTCTATCAAGGCTCATTTTCCTGAGCCAACTTTTGCAAATTAGATTTTGTCAAGAAAATGTTCTTTCCCATTGTTTTTTTTTAGGTAATACCCGGTTTACATCGTGTGTGGTTTGTGGTATTCTCACTTTAACTCTATATTGAGTGTTTCTAAATATCCCCCAGAATCATAAATGAGATAAAAGATCGATAGTCTCATGAGAAAACCAAGGTGCAAGTCTTGGAGCATCAGACTCCCCAAACAAGGGGCCATTGGAGAGGCCGAGAAAGCGAGAGGAAGGAAGGAGCCCCAGGTGTTCCTCGTGGCTTAATCACCAACCCCAAGTCTCTAATGGGGTCCAAAGTCCTGTTTCAGGTCCATGGCGATTTCAGTGCTTCACTTCACTTAGTTGCTCCCAGTGATTGCAGTGATTAACTGCTATTCACTTCTAAGGTCCTGTACTCTCCCTCCGGGTTGTCCTCCCAGTGCCCTGGCCTTTCTTCCCAGCATGCACCACTTTCACCCCCTTCTTCCTCTGATGTGAAGATCCAGGACCTGCCCTGGGTCTCCTTTTATCAACCTCCTTTCTCTCCTTAGGTGTTCTCATCCAATCCAGCAGCTCTAAGTGCCACCTCCCCTGCAAATGACACCCAAGCTATATCTCTAGGCTGGCAGTCCACTAAGCTGTACGCTTAGAGACCCAATGCATGATGGAGGCCTCCATCTTAATGGTGGTGGAGTCCCACATGCATTTTTTTTTTTTTTTGGTACCAGGGATTGAACCCAGGGGCTCTCAACCACTGAGCCACATCCCCAGTCTTGTTTTATTTTTATTTTTTTTTTTTTATTTTAAAGACAGGGTCTCACTAGTTGTTTAGGGCCTTGCTCAATTGCTGAGGCTGGCTTAGAACTCGCCATCCTCCTGCCTCAGCCTCCGGAGTCCAACGTGCATCTTAAACCAAACACAGCCCAAACAAAATTCTGGGCGTTTCCATCCTAAACATCTTCCTCCCTCCTCTCAATAAACAATACCGTTGTGGACTCAATTGCACAAACCAAAATATGTTGGCCTTATTCTGAATTCAGTTTCTATTTCTCCCTCAGTTAATCCACTGTCAAATTTCCTTGCATATGTCACCAAATGAACCGTCTACCCCTCTCCATCCATGCTGCTGACAGGCGAGGCCTCGCCACCTTCTCTTGCTGAGCAATTGCTGTTTTCCACTAATGCTCTGACTTCCATTCTTGCCATGTGTCCCAGCTGCCAGTGATCTTGTGAAAAAGGAAATCAAATCACGTCACTTCACCTGCAGAAAATGTCCCGTGAACTCCCAGGGCGCTTAGAAGAGCAACCAAACATCTTCTGGCTCAAAGACACCTCCCAGATCAAACTCCTGATCATCTCTGCAATGTTACTGTCCTCCCTGAGGGGTGGCAGGGATCTTTTGTTTCTCCAAACGTGTCAATCTCAGAGCCTGCCCTGCCCCAGGGGTTTCTCAATGCACTAACCTTTTTTTTTTTTTCTGCCTCCTGTGAC